>NC_139513.1:41727845-42150345 GCF_947247035.1 Vipera ursinii | reverse complement strand
AACAAAGATAACATTATGAAACAAGTAGTAGCTGAATCAATAATAAATATTGCTGTCAGACTATTTTAAGTAATCTCCATTATAATAACACTATGATCTAAATCTTCTTTAAAAATGGCACTTAGGAAAGGAGAATAAAAGGAAAGAATAGTTGAATACGATGCTCTTCAAAAACTGTTGGAAGCCAAATTCTTTCCTACATATAAATGTACAATCATATAATTTCAGACAGCTTAAGTCTGAATAGTGTTGAACTCACAAGCTCAGGGAGAAAAAAAAATATAGCCTGATTTTTCCCCCCAGCTAATCAAATAGACATGGTTGTGATATGTATTATATAAAAATAAAAATTAACACATACACAACCCACATTCCAAATGGATAAGTTTCTGTTTTTGAATATCACCTCAGCATAGCTATTCAATAGAGTTATTTATCAGTCTATCACAGGGCTTAAATTAAACCAAGAATGAAGATCTGCTTGTTCATTCAGAGTCAGGAAAGAAAGAAAATGGCCATATAAGCTGACCCCAGCCTTTTGATTTCTGTTTTACCACCCACTCATCCACAGCAGCAGTTCTTCAAATGTTCAGCAGAGAATTGAAGGGGACCCTGATGAGTAATAGCATTGTACATGAAAAGTCTCCGCATGTACAACTCCACGGTATTAGAAAATGAGCAATCCATGAGCTGTGGGCTAAAGTTTTTGGCTGTGTGAATCCTGAAAATGTTTTAAGTTGCTTCTTAACATGTTAGGCTTTATAAATCATGGTTTTTCTAGTAAAATTTAGCATTATAATAATCATGCCTTGCAATTGTCTTTTCACTCTTATGAGATGCTTTGGATAATGAGATGGGCGATATATAAATTTAACAATAAACAAAATTAAAAACTATTGTAACTCTCTCTTGCTTTCTGTTGGCCATTTGGAAGCATATTACCTTCATTGTTCCTCATCCAATGTCATTGCTTCATATTCTTGCAATAGTCCACAATTTTTAAGTGGCCTTCTATATTCTAGAATTAGAGAACTCTCCAGAAGTAGAATCGTAGATGACATACAGTAGGCTATGACCACAGCAGCCTTTAGTTTGTTTTGTTTTTAGATTTTTTATTGCATTTTTTTCATATACAATTTAAGATGGTAAACATACCAATACTGCTTTCCCCCCCTATTTTCTCAATAAAAATATGAGGTGAGGTGAGCTGAGAGTGATTGGCCCAAATTTACTAACCCAGACAGTTTTTCATGTTTAAGGCAGGTTACTATGCCTGGTTACTATGCCTGGTTACTATGCCAGAACCTTAACCAAATTCATTCTCTTTGAATTTGATAGACTTTGAGTACAGGGACCTTTTTCTTTATCTTTTATCTTTATATTAAAGTTCTTGATAAAATAGGAAGTAAAGGAGTTTTGTTCTCTCAACCTTGATTGACAAATAATTGCACTGTATTTCACTGCAAATTGCTCCATTTTCCTATAGTTTCCAGGAAGCACAACAGAGCTTTGATTTTTAAGCCTGCCTTGAAAATCCATTTTCCCCCTTGTATTCAAGAAAGTCAATTTTTTTTCAGAACATTCAAAAGTGCAAGTTTTGATGTAAGTTTAATTTATGTTTACATTATTCTATTTCTAATCCTGCCTACTTCTTGATTTAAAGTTAAGGAAGGGCATATAGAAACTGGCAGCAATTTACTCCCTCCAGTCAGGCAAGTTGGCACCGATTTTTCTGTAGGTGGTAAATCTATGAACTAACATCCTCTTCGGCTCCAGCTGAGAGCCCTCTGCATTGAACAGATCCCAACTAATTAGGCATCCTCCTGTTCATGTGTTCAGCAGTCTTCTTTGAATCATGCCCAATGACTTTCTTCAACAAATTTCTCCATATTGATCCTCAAACCAACAAACCTTTGGTATAAATTAAGTATAAACACTGTCCAATCCATCTCAGGTTTACAAGCTTAAGTTAAAACCATAGATTTCGAACATTCAGAACTATTCAAGGCCACTTTACTTCCACTACAGTTCTCTTCCTTTCTGCTTTCCAGAGTTCTGTCATCTTTATCACCAGCATATCTTTTTTTCCCCTGTCAGAATCTTTCCTGTAAATACTAACCCAAATATCTTCTAGAACAGGGGTGTCAAACTCAATTTCATTGAGGGCCACATCCGCATTGCGGTTGCCCTCAGGGGGCCGGGTGGGCATGGCCTGGGTGGGTGTGGCCTACTGGGTGGGCGTGTCTAGAGTGCGTGTGGCCTACTGGGTGGGCGTGGCCAGCTCTACATCGTTCGCATCAAGGGTGCCTATGGGGGCCTGGGTAGGAGTGGGACAGATCTGAGGGTCTCTGGCAGAAGGAGGGTCTCTGGGCCAGGGCCAAGGCAGTGGGGGCCGTTCCCTCACTGTTTCCAGGATGGCTTCATGGGCCACATGAAACCATTTTGTGGGCCGGATCTGGCCCCCGGGCCTTGTGTTTGACATGTCTGTTCTAGAAGCTAAAACAGTACAAGGCCTTTATCTAGGTGTCTGCATGAATGTATGGATATGCCTCAAGTTGGCACAATGCTGTGGTAACTGCTAGTACATTCGATAAGACATTTCTCTCCTAGTGGCTTACAACATCTTCATAGCATCACTCAGACATTTCTGAAGTGATGTAAAGCCTCATCTAATTACTGTTATTTTGACATAATGATGACTGGATGGCTCTAGAAGTTGCTATAAATCACTAGTTGGGGAAAACAACCATAGCACACAGCTGCAGCTGAACAGCTATCAGTGCAGCGTTTACAAGTGAGCTTCTGATAATTATTTAAAACAAATCAGGAATTTAGGAAAGATTTAATTTCCCAGAAGAGATGAAACTAGCATTGATGATAGTGATTCAATACAATAGTTATATAATGGGATGGGATGGAAAAATAGCTAATTATTTATTTCGTTAAAAATTCAGCCTCACTCCTGCTGAATTCACAGACATGTTAATTCAATTTTCAATAATTTGCTATGGTTTTCTTTCCATTTTTTTCAAATATTCCTCAGTTTATTTTGTAGCTCTGGATTCCCCAGTGCTTATCCAATCAATCAATCAGTCTGAATAGAGCTGGAAGGGACTTTGGAGGTCTTCTAATCCCCTACTCAAGTAGGAGACCTATACTATTTCAGACAGGTGGCTGTCCAATCTTTTATTAAAAAACCTCCACCTACAACTTCTGAAGGCTGTTCCATTGGTTAATTGTCCTCACTGATAGGAGGTTTCTCCTTAATTCCAGGTTGTTTCTCTCCTTGAGTAGTTTCCATCCATTGTTTCTTATCTTGTCTTCTGATATTTTGGAAAATAGGTTGACCTCCTTCTTCTTGGTGGTGGCCCCTCAAATATTAGAATACTGCTATCATATCATCCCTAATCCTTCTTTTCTCTAGACTGGCCATACCCAATTCCTGCAACCGTTCCTCATATGTTTTTGTCTCCAGTCCAGGGTTGGACTAGAAGACCCACAAGGTCCCTTCTAACTCTGTTTTGATTGATTGATTGATTGATTGAATTGAGCCTCATTTTGAGGGAAGTTGCCTATTAAATATATTTAAAACTTTAAATGCTCCCCAAAAGTTAAAAAAAGTCATTTACTTATTTATTTATGTATGCAACCATGTCATATAAGTGTCCTTATTTTCTATATGGTGGGCATGGGCTGCATCTTTTTGTTGTCTGAATTTAGTGCTCATTCTAAATATAAATTAAAATAATTTTCTTAGATTAATCTATATTATTATTATTATTATTATTATTATTATTATTATTATTATTATTATTATTATTATTATTATTTTATTCATTGTTCTAAGAAATACCTAATTGTAGATTTCCATGACAGTGACATAGTCCCAGGAAAACACATGTTTAAGTTAAGGAGGTACTAGCAGGGTATAACAAGTTGAACATACTCATTCAGTAACACCTTAACAGCCCTTTGACCTTGATTTTTCCTTTTGGGGGATATGGCTACTGTGAGAACCCAGAAAAACCTATAGCTATTTTAAGACGTCCTGGAAAATGCAACAAATTATCCCACATCGTTTCTAATGTCCCTTTTCTTCTGTTCATTTCTAAGCATATCACCTTTTTAGGGGTTCATATTGTTACAGAAAACAGCTTCTACCCTGTCTTCTGCTTCACAGGGGTATTTAACAAATGTAATACATTTTCAGCTTTTATTATAATTTAAAGTTGGGCAAAAAAAAGCATTTTGAAATTTTGTGGGCCAAGGTCAGATGAACACAGTCTGCATTCCTTCAGAAGAGGTTCTGTAACTATTTCTCAAAGATGCAATTCTCCCTGAGCAGCAGTGACAATGGCAGTCTTACTGAAATTAAGTAGGTAAATATGAAGAGTAGAAACTGGGAAAGCTGCAAAACAGTGGAGATAGCATTGTACAGACGACCAAAAGGACATTCACATTCAACCCTTGACCACCTTATAGTTAGAAATGCAAACATCCCATACTCCCTGTACGTGAAATTCTTCCATTCTCAAAACATATCAATATTATATGGCATTTTTATTTAGATGTATTTTTACTTGTAACTGAGATATTCATTGGGAATGTCTACATTAAGATTGTAATAATTAGTCACTTCTTTTCCAAAGTTCAAACAAAAAGTTTGAGCAATAGATTATACATTGCTTCTGAATCCAACCGATCGTGCTAAGGTTTTCCAATGCTATAAATATCCTTTAGAACATGGGTGTCAAACTCGCCATGTCATGTGATGTGTCACGACATATTGTGACTCTTTTTGCATTGCTGGCAATGGGGTGGGTGCGGCTTTGGTATGATGAAACTGGCGCATGGGCTGGCAGTTTGACACCCCTGCTTTAGAAACTCTTGACAATCTTTCTTTAAATATTACTAGGGTTATCGTTAATAAGCTGAATGTGGTGGGATTCAGCCGGTTTGTACCACTTTGGCAGGACCGGTACCTAATTTTTTGTTGCCCAGGCCCAGAATGGACTTCCAGAAGCAGCATCCACACAGAGAACCAGTTGTTCACATATTTGAATCCCACCACTGGCACCACTGGTCACCAGAAAAAGTCCAGGATCTAATGGGTGGCAAGGAAAGAAGTTTGATCTTTGCCACCCTGTGATCTTCACTGGGATTTCTGTAGCTGAGTTCTGGCAACTGTAGTTTTAAAGTTGTAGACTACATTCTGTTTATCTGATAACCATAGAATCTATTGTTGTCATTTCTGTTATACTTCCACCATAATATTTTTAAACTAATTCTTCTTTAATGAATAATAATAATAATAATAATAATAATAATAATAATAATAATAATAAATAATAATAATAATAATAATAATAATAATAATAATAATAATAATAATAATAATAATAATAATAATAATAATAATAATAATAAAGTTGGAAGGGACCTTGGAGGTCATCTAGTCCAACCCCCTGCTCAGGCAGGAAACCTTATACCATTTCAGGCAAATGGCTGTCCAGTCTCTTCTTAAAAACCTCCAGTGTTGGAGCATTCACCACCTCTGGAGGCAGGTTGTTCCACTGGTTAATTGTTCTAACTGTCAGGAAGTTTCTCCTTAGTTCCAGGTTGCTTCTCTCCTTGACTAGTTTCCATCCGTTGCTTCTTGTCCTGCTTTCAGGTGCTTTGGAGAATAGCTTGGCTCCCTCTTCTTTGTGGTAGCCCCTGAGATATTGGAACACTGCTATCATGTCACCCCTCACCCTTCTCTTCATTAAACTACACATACCCAATTCCAGCAACCGTTCCCTATATGTTTTAGCCTCCAGCCCCCTAATCATCTTTGTTGCTCTTCTCTGTTCCCTTTCTAGAGTCTCGACATCTTTTTTACATTGTGGTGACCAAAACTGGATGCAGTATTCCAGGTGTGGCCTTACCAAAGCATTGTAAAGTGGTATTAGTACTTCACTTGATCTTGATTCTATCCCTCTGTTAATGCAGCCTAGCACTGTGTTGGCTTTTTTGGCAGCTGCAGCACACTGCTGGCTCATATTGAAGTGATTGTCTACTAAGACTCCGAGATCCCTCTCACAGTTACTACTATTGAGCAAGGTACCACCTATACTATACCTATGCATTTGATTTTTCCTGCCTAAATGTAGAACCTTACTTTTTTCACAATTGAATTTCATTTTGTTAGATAGTGCCCAATGTTCAAGTCTGTCCAGATCCTTCTGTATCTTAAGCCTATCTTCTGGTGTATTGGCTATTCCTGCCAGCTTGGTGTCATCTGCAAATTTGATGAGTTCCCCATCTATCCCCTTATCCAAATCATTAATGAAGATATTGAAGAGCACTGGGCCCAGAACAGAGCCCTGGGGCACCCCACTACACACTTCCTTCCATGTAGATGCGGTTCCATTGAGGACCACACTCTGAGTACAACCTGTCAGCCAGCTACGAATCCATCTGGTGGTAATGCTATCTAACCCACATTTTTCTATCTTATCAAGTAGTAGGTTGTGATCTACTTTATCAAATGCCTTACTGAAGTCCAAGTAAATTATATCTACAGCATTCCTCTGGTCCACTAGTTTTGTCACTTGGTCAAAGAATGTAATAAGATTTGTCTGGCATGATCTGTTTTTGACAAACCCATGTTGGCTTTTAGTGATAACTTTGTTTGCATCAAGGTGTTCGCTGATTTGTTGTTTGATTATCTTTTCCAGAATCTTCCCAGGTATTGAGGTCAGGCTGATAGGTCTGTAGTTTCCTGGATCTATTTTTTTCCCTTTTTTGAAGATGGGAACTACATCAGCTCTCTTCCAGTCCTCAGGTAGTTCCCCAGTGCTCCAGGATCTTTGAAAAATATAGTTCAGTGGTTCTGAGATCACGTCTGCCAGTTCCTTGAGAACCTTGGGGTGTAATCCATCTGGTCCTGGTGATTTGAACTCATCTAGGCTGGACAGGTGTATTTTTAATGTATTTTTATATATATTTTTTCTATAAGGAAGGTTGCAGAACAATTCTTTGCTAAAGTTGCAGCCCATATGGCAGGGGGCAAAAATCACATTGCAATTACAGCGATATGTTTCTAAAGGGCATCTTTTCTATGCCACTAAGCTCTGTTAGACAGCTCTGATGGAGTCTTTTGTGAAGTTTTCATCTCTCTATAAAAAGTCTCATGGAACATTTAATACAGCTCCCAAGAAGATTGCTATAAAAATGCTGTATTTTCACAGCTTGCATTCATCCCTATAGAGCTGATTTAAGGTCACTGTTGGGAACCACTTTTGTTATCAAAAGTTTTTTTTCCCCCCCTTTTCTCCTGAGTTACAAAAAAGAAAAGTAAATCTTACCCTTGCAGTTTTACTTGGTTATTATTATGATTAAATGATTGCATTATTCACTCTGTAAAAATAAACATATGAAATGACAGAATGTTCAACATTGGATAAAATTTGTTTGAAAGTCCTATGAGATAAAAGGCTAAAATGATATTTGTTTACTGTAAAGTAGCTTTTCCCCCAAGGCTTTATGACAACCAGACTGTCTCTGTGCTCCATTTACCCAGGTTGGATAAGTAGATAAGTAGATTTTTTGCAGAGAAATAGGAAATCATAAATAATGCCTAGGAATCTTATCAATTATATATGTTAGTTCCTGAGTTTAAATTCTGGCTCTCTTTCTCCAGTATTTTGAATCAATAGCCATGTGGCTCCTTGTTTCCCAGCCTTGAAAATGTCTGCCATTTCTGCCATCTTGTTTTTAAAATCATCTTCACTCCTGTTAAAATCAGAAATTCTTACCTTATCCATTTCAACCCTGACATATTCACTTAACAAATGAGAAATTAGCTTATGAAAGCTCACTGGGATGAAGTTTCCATGTTACCAATAACCCAAAAGGGACAAAAACACTTTTTTTTCACCTGTGTCTCTGCCAACACAATACTTATTATCTGCATTTGTTGATTTACGTAGAACAAACGGTAAGACTATAAGAATAATTTTGCCCTGATTTCATCATCCACCCCAGCATCCTGTTTTCAGTAGAAGCCAAGAAGATGCAGCTGGTAAGCCTTTTGAGGAACAATCCCTTTAATTTCAAAAGGAAACAAAACACTATAGCAAAGAAAACATAATCAATAGAGAGAGAGATGAGCAATATAGTTTTCATTCAACATCTTTTCATGTTCCTTTGAGACCAGATGTATGAATAATGGTTAAAGAAAAGAAGTGCACAAAAGTTAGAACTTCTGAACTTCTTCAGGACAAATTTCAGACCTTCCGTGTCAAACATAGTTAATAGCTATGTTTGCATGACATTTTTGCCCTTAGTGAACTTAATCATAGCTTACACAATCTAGTTTTCTGAAAGTGTATAACATGTGAACCATGTGACCTAGGTTTGCACAACATACAAAACTAAAGTGCAATTTCCTAATCTGTAGCTCAGTATGTTGTTGAAAATGTAGCTCAGGGGGATCTTCAAACTTGACCCTTTTAGGACTTGTGGACTTCAACTCCCAGAATTCCTCAGCCAGGCACGTTGGCTGAGGAATTCTGGGAGTTGAAGTCCACAAGTCATAAAAGGGCCAAGTTTGAAGACCCCTGATGTAGCCAGAGGGTTTTTTTCCCACAATATAGGATAATACATGTGTAATAGTTGTCACATTTTTTAAGGGAAATCAAATCTTTCTGTTAAGGAAACATTTTTAGTGCTTTACTTTTTTATGCTTACTGTTTGAATGCAACATTTTGCAAAGGACAAAAATTCACTTTCTCAAATCATCCCTTGTTATTCAACATGGTATGCAAAGCTGACTTTCTCTCTCGTTACAAAATAAAAAAAGAAAACATGAAATAAACAGTCTTCTTGACCAAAGCTACTTGAAGAGTCAAAGAACATAAATCACATTACTGTCACTAGCTATAGAGTGGTATACTTACATTTCCCCACCTGCCCCACTTTAGAAGGTTAATGGATGAGTGCTGGAAGGATGACCTTCTTGGTCATAGCATTCCACACCATCTGAGATCAGAGTGGCTCTGTCCTTATTATTATTCAAGAGCGCAATAAAAACTGGATTTTTCTACAGGTCAGTGGAGAGGTGGACTTCACATAAGAGAGACCATGGCTTGGGGACTTGATTAGGTATCAGCATTACTGATTATTGCTTTTATGTAAAAACAATAATTTTATTATGATTTGAAAGTCAATTTATTAGGTAGCATGCAAATAATCAAAGTAACATATAAACAAATGTTAGAAAAGAAATGGAATTTTTGAAATTTTCTGTCACATTTCTTCCTGATGGAATGCTGTAGAGTGACTTTTCCATTTTTTTTAAATCCATACTGCAAATATAACTTAATTCTGCTCCTGTGTATTATAGCAAGTTACTTAGAGAAAGTGTTGTCCTTTGGAATAATAATAAAAATAAATAAATAGCACTCTACATAACTGGATTTAGTCGCTATATATATATATATATATTCTTGAAGATCATTTTGCAGTTCATTGGTTTTTATTAACTACTTAGAAATCCAGATTTATTTTTGTAAAAAAAAAGAAAGGAAAAATATCCTTTGTGGTTGAAGAGATAAGACAGAATGTATAGTGGCCAAAATTTCTATCCCTATCTTAGCAACATCGAATTGGAATAGGGTAACCATGGTTACAAGGACAATAGCAAGTAAATCTGTTTTCAGCTGTCTTTCTTTTTGCACATTCAGTAGATACTGCTATGTTTGTGCAGTAAGTCAGGTCAATTCATGACTTTCTAGATACTTAACATGCAGTTGTGGTCAAGTAAGATCAATATTTGCATTTGCGAAAGAAAAATAAAGCAGATTTTGTGTAACTTCCAAAATATATAAAGGCCTTTTGTATAAGGAAATACAGCAGAAGAAGTACTCTATTGGCAGATATAAATAATGAAATGAAAATGCATAAGAAATCATTTATAAAATAGCTTTTCAGCCTATTCTGTTTGTTTATAAACAAGTAAAAATGTATACTAGATTTGCTTGATATTTGTCAAAATGTCACATATAAAATTATTTTTATTTATTTTTTACACATATGCACACACACAATCTTGCATACAGATACATACAGTATTATATGCTGATAGTTCAGAAGGTGATAATTTTCCTAAACACCATTTAAAATGGTAGATTATACAATTTTAATTGTAAAATCACAGCCAGAAAAATATGGCATACTCCATTTAATCTTCCACAGAAAGATTGAAGGCAGACAAGATCCAGGCAGAAGAAGAACATCATGGCTTCAAAATTTAAGGGACTGGTTTAGACAAAACTCAGCAGCACTTTTTCATGTGCCTGCTGATAAAAATAGGATGGCCAACATTATTGTCAACGTCCGATAACAGATATGGCACAAGAAGAAGAATTGTAAAATTGTTTTAATCATCAAGCAATTCTAAATTTTTGACAGGGAAAGGAATTTTGGTTCCATGTTGCCAGTCAAGGCCACACAACATTGTGTTCTCCCATGCAACCACTGAGTAGGAGGATGAAAAACACATTGTTACATTTCTGTTGTTTTCCAGAAGAAAAATAATCTTCTGTAAAGTATAACAGTCCCTATATGTATCTCTACATAATTGGCAGATCTGTTACAGTATCAGTACAGTAGCTGTGGCAGCGCAGTGGTTAGAATGCAGTATTGTAGGCTGACTGCCCACAGCCAGAAGTTCATTTTTTAAAAAAATATGTTTTATTGGTTTTTCAGTTAAAATCTACATATTTAGAAAGCATCGTGTTGACTGGGTAATCAGAGATTCAGTAACAGAGTTTTCAGTACATAATTCAGGTTACATTATCAAAACATCCTTCTCAATTTCCCTTAATATTTCATACAACCAGTTTAAACTAATAAATTTAAAGAAATAGCATGGTCAGTTGAAAAATTTGTAAATTCAATTTCATTGAAATATATCTATGTTTACCTAATTTTAATTTTAATTATATTATTCAAATTTAGCCTTTAACATCCCAAATAATATTCACAACCCAAATTTCCTTTATTTCATTACAGCAAAAACTATAGCATCTAACATATACGCAGTGGCTGAGTAGCTATGTTCTACCTAATAAACATCATCTGTTTCACATCCTAATACATCATACGTTACTGACAGGACCACTGCCTATGTTTATCAATTTACAACTATTTATATACAACCAGATTCTGTTTTATTTATTTATTTAATTTAATTTTTATACCGCCCTTCTCCCGAAGGACTCAGGGAGGTGTACAGGGCAATACAATAAAATACAATATATAAAAATTAAAAAAGATATTAAATACAATAGCCCAATTTAATAAATTACAAAACGTTAAAAAAACCCAAACCCATCAGACCAGGCCGGCTTGTTCAAATAAATATGTTTTTAGGTCACATCGGAAGGAGTGAAGGTCAGGAGCCATCTGGAGCTCCACCGGTAAACGGTTCCACAGGTCTGGCGCGCCCCCTCCCCCTGGGGGCTGCCAGTCGACACTCTTTGACCGACGGCACCCTAAGGAGGCCCTCTCTGTGGGAGCGCACTGGACGAAGGGAAGTTTTAAATTTTAGCTAATTCTTAATTCTTAAATAGAATAATCAAATGTCTATAAAAACCAAAAGTGGGATCTATAAACCAAATTTCCATTATGTCAGTGCACAAATTAAAATGTCTAAAATAAGCCTAATAGATACATAAATATATAAAAAGTTCAGACAACAGATTTTGGCAATCCTACATAGTGTTGAATCATCTGCTATACCAATCATATGCTCTACCCATGGGCAATGAATCCCTACTGCGAAGGATATAGAGTACCCCCCAAAAAATTGACAAGTTTTCTAGAGGACAAAAGTGATCACAAAATACATTTAAGACTTTGCATATATATTTATCTATAAAATTCAGGCTGAGCAAACTCAAATGGTTCCCTTATGCAAGGTAGAATATTAATATATTAATGGCAGCATTAATTATACTTGCATTTTAGGAATTTCCTCAAGGTTCTTAACAGTGTCATGATTTAAAAATAAGTATGCAGTTTGGTATTTTTTAAATCAGCAAAGAAAAATGTACTACATTTAATAGCAGCATCCAATGCAATATATTCTGATCTGATTCAGCTAATAGTTTGAGTGTAGTTAAAGCAGAAATGAGAGCCCTCCTTCCTGTCTTTTCTCTGATTCCATGTTAAGCTTCAGTGGAATGATCCTGGCCAGTTCTCCCTTACATCCAAAACCTATCTTAATGTGGATTAAAAGTCCAGTAAATCTGTATCTGTTGATTAACAGTTTCCAGAATCTGTCCAGATAAGGTTTATGGAGAGCTCATTAGTATTGGTGCAACTCAGTATTCCCAAGGCATCTAATCTTGTCTTACTTTAGCAGTATGAAATCCAAGCACGATTGTCCTGAGACTTTATGGTGACCGAGACAGAAATAACAAGTCCTCTTCTTTTCACAGCGGATTTAAACTATCTTAAATATTTTGCTTTAGGGGAAAAAAAGGTAAGGATGGGCAGTTGAGGTTGATGAAGATTGGCTGGGCACTTTTAATGGGGTTTTATTATATGGTAGATTTTTTTTTATTTTGTAAGTCAACTATGTATGAGTTGGATGGCTATATACATTGGTTAAACATGCAAACAAACAAATAAATGTAAGTGGGATCATTTTTTTGTCTGGATTTGGAGGGAGACTTGGGGGAAACTTTGCTATTTTATTTTTTTTAAAATATGTTCACTAATGTCTGCACCAGTTCTTGTGTCCACCACTTTGAAATGGGAGCAAACCAACAGGCCAATTTCAGCATTTCTTGATTGTATTTAAGATTTATGTTTTCTGAGCGAAATTTGCACATGGCATCCTTAATTTTAATCCCACCATAGTATTTGCTTATGGGGCAGATTATGCTGGGAGATAGTGACTTAATTTACCAGTGAGTGATGTGAGTGAGAATTTGTAATTGGTACCTACATCCTTATTAGGGATGCGGTGGCTCAGTGGGTTAGGACGCTGAGCTTGCCGATCAGAAGGTCGGCAGTTTGGCGGGTCGAATCCCGAGTGCCGCGTAACAGAGTGAGCGCCTGTTACTCATCCCAGCTTCTGCCCACCTAGCAGTTCGAAAGCACATAAAAATGCAAGTAGAAAAATAGGGACCACTACGGTGGGAAGGTAACAGCGTTCCGTGCGCCTTTGGCGTCTAGTCATGCTGGCCACATGACCACGGAGACGTCCTCGGACAAACGCTGGCTCTTCGGCTATGAAACGGAGATGAGCACCGGCCCCTAGAGTCAGAAACGACTAGTACGCATGTGCGGGGGAACCTTTACCTTTTTACCTTTACCTACATCCTAATCTGATACTTCAGTATAACATAGCTAATCATGCACCTGATGGACAATCTGACTGTATCCTATGATTCTTCTGTTCCATCTGAATGTGGCTTTAAGAGGTTGAGAAAGTCTACCTTAGCATCAGTACCCCAACACAAGGCTTCAGGATATAAAGCATCAAAATAATATCATTCTCTATCTTTCTATCCTAGAACATTCAGAGCAAATGTTCTAAGTCATTCAAAAATTAGTTAATGACTTTTCTCTCAGTATGACCAACTTTTTCCAGATTTTTTTTTATCCTCCCATTATTTTATAAATAACTTGAGGTGGTAAGCATACCCAATACTCCTTCCTCCTCTTATTTTCCCCACAACAGTGACTCTGTGTGGTGGATTGGGCTGAGAAAGAATGATTAGCACCTAACTGGTGTTCATGCCTAAGACAGAATGAAAACTCACAGTCTCCTGATTTCTAGGCCAAGAGATTAATCATTCTACCTAAATGATTGTATTTTACCTAATAAGACACTTCCTGACAAACTTCTCCTTGACAAATTAATATACCGTACATGAAGCAATGTACTTCTCTTATACCAATTTGATGCACAGGGACAAGCTTTGGAGAGGCAAAGTTTGCTGAGCCAAGTATGATCAAAGCTCTCTAGAACATTCCTTCAAGTACTATGCTGAGTGATTAATAAAGTATTTGGAGTAGTCCTTCTGCCTTTTAACAAACTGGATTGGGTGGAGGCAAAGGGCCAGTATTCCAAAACAACTTTTCTACAGAAGGTTACCTTAGCTTCTACTACCAACTTTGTGCAAGTTTCTTTCTTGTAATTAAGAATGATATCTGAATCTTTATGACCTTAGACTCACCCTGCTTTATTGGCCAGGAATAAAGAAGAGGCACTGTGAATGAGATCACAGTGCCTTGTTCTTAGTTGGAATGCAGCTTCCCATTTACTCTTTCTTATCAATCTCTGCTTTTATAGAGCTTCCATTTTCTGCCACTGCATTGTAAATTTCCTGCAACTCAGTAGTTCATTGTGAAGGCTATCCTCTGGAGGCCAACAGCCAGTTCTGTTGCAGCTGTTACTTCACATTTAGATTTTTTGCCACTTCTCTCTTTCTCCTTGTCCCCTCCCCCTCTGTTTTAATTATAGGTAGTGCCAAAATTATCAAAAGGATATTTGCACATTTCTTATTTCAACCACATTTTAATACAATTTCAACAGCTACTCACTATTTGTAAACTCAACACAATTTTTTTCTAACAGCTTTTGTGGACATCTTCCAGCTAATCTCACTATAAATAATGTCTCCAGAAGCATTTACAATATTTCATAATGCAATTATTCATTGGCCAAAACACAGACCAGCTGATGTTTTCTAGCTATTAGAGGATGCTTTAAAGAAATTGATGTTGACATGCAAACACTCATATACTTCCAGGTTGTCTCCTGATGACCAAAATGTGGTCTGCGTATCTTTTGAAACTGCCCTGCACTTCCAGCACAACCATAGCCCAGTTTTATCCCAAGTATGCTCATAAGACCCATAAGACCTATGCTTAAGTTTCTAAGTTAAATTCTTTAAATTACAATCTATCTTGTGACCTATCTCAAACTACAGGGTAGCTCATCCAAAATTTCCCTTACCTAAGAAGTGGGGAATCAGTTGCACCTTCTAATTTTATTATAAAAAATATCTAATGGTGAATGGTGTGTGTGTGTGTGTGTGTGTGTGTGTGTGTGTGTGTGTGAGAGAGAGAGAGAGAGAGAGAGAGAGAGAGAGAGAGAGAGAGAGAGAGACAGAGAGAAAGAGAGAGACAGAGAGAGAGAGAGAGAAATAGAGAATTATTAGGAAAGCAAGATTTTGAAGAGGAATGAAACACAGTTTTATTGAAAATTCTTTTTTATTTCAAAATGTATAAGTTTAAAAATAATAAACTCTCTGGAATTAAGTGAAACTGCTTATCAGGAATTGAAACAGAAATGATGAACATGAAACAATATCCTTCTCTTCACACCAATCTGATGCACAGATAATAATTCACTGATTTTTTTTTATTTAAAAAGAAAAATGAGTAAATGAAGATAACTTACAAACCTTCACCCTAAAACTGGTTAGGATGTGAAACTGGAAAATATTGGAATGGAATTAAATGTTAAAATTAGCTCTTATTGTACCTCTACAAATACTGTTTCTGGAGTGACTGATGATGACTTAATTATAAGATACACTGTGATTAGTTCTGACTTACTTCAATTAAGATTTCATCTGGATATTGCAGAGAAGTAAAATAAAACTTTATGTTTTGTAGTGTTTGGGCTAGAAGAAAGAGCAAATTTCTTGAAATTATGGAGACTCAAAGCTTATGTAGGTCTCCTATTTGTCTAATAAATAACAAATGTGAAGCAGAAGATCTTAAGAAGTGTAAGAGATTGTAAACTAAAACATAAATACATTTGAAATAAAGTCTGCACAATGTGTGATATAAATTCAGTGCAGTTAAAAAATGTGATAAGGCCTGAAAGACAAGAATTTTTACAGTGTACATAGATATAAACTGCTCAGGTATAGACAAGACTGATTTATGAGGTCCTCTGATAATGTATTTCAACAAATCCCAAAGCAATCCACACTATATTGAAAGTGCTGTATTTTCAAACAGGCATCAACAACATGTGACTCTCATCCCTACAGCATCCAAAACATTTCCCATTCAAACTTCTCAAACTGATAGGACCTGTCCTTGTAGATTAGGGGTGTAGAAAAAATTAGGCATATTCTGTTATACTGTGAATTTCATAAGGAGCTCTAGAAGGTGCACCATTGTGCCTCACTGGCAATTTCTCAAATCCTCTTTTACTTATGGCCAGGCAGTCTCCTCCAATGTATGAATTATCACATTTTTCTAGCAGTAGATAACAGTGAGTCATTACTGCTAATCCACCTTTCTCACCAGCTGCAGCAAATAATCTCCTTCCTGTTCTTACATTATTACCTGTTTCATTATGTCTTGCTTATTATCTGCATATTTTAACATTTTAGGCTATTTTAAATTGCTGGCTTTGGGCCATAATACCTATTTTGAAAATGCAAAAGGAAACAAGTTTAGAATCCTGCTCTTCTCATTATGGTAATTTTTTTATATTTATATTTGTGGGGAGATATTTTCTTGGTTATCAAAAAAGTCACTCACCCCAAATTTAGCCCATCATCTTTTCTCCATGTAATGTCTACATAAAAATAAAAGAGGTAAGATGTTCAATGGCAAATGGTAGTAAACATGAAAAATTTCTGAAAGGTTCAGTTGATAAAAAGTGTGGCTGTAATAGCAATGCTGGGCACCCAAACAATGGTGCATGTAACACCTCTGCTGTGCAAGCTGCATTGGTCCCCGGTCTGCTTCTGGGTCCAATGCATGGTGTTAGTTATGACCTTTAAAGCCCTACATGGCATGGGGCAGTGATTTTCAACTCATTGTATGCATCCCACTGATGGTACTTTGGCACCTGGCAGGTGGTATGCATATGATGGGTGGAAAAGCACTGTAAAAAAAAGGTGTAACAGAAGTGTAAAGGTGTAGCAAGGGGATGAGTTGAAGTGGTGGCAACACCACACAGGCCTGTGAGAGAGTAAGCTGGAGCTATGGTGTTGTTGGGGTTCTGCTAAGCACCCAGGATTGGCGCACAGCTCCAGCTGACTGATGCTTCCCAAAGCAGCATGCAGCCTTGGGGAGAGGAGTCAGCTGGAGCTGCACTGAAGAGAAAAGGAGAAGGAGGGAGGAGAGAGGAGAGGATATAAGAAGGGGGTTGTGGGAAAAGGAGAGAGAAAAAAAGACAACGGGGAAAGAGAAGGGGACAGAGAAAGAGAGATGGAGAAGAGGAGAAGCTTCTTTGAGACAAGCAGAGGGAGAGAAAGGGATACAACAATGCAAAGATTAACGTCAGAGAAACAGGCACAAGTTTTCCATTAAAAGTGCAGCAAGTGCGTGTACAGATAGTCCTCAACCTACAACCACAACTGAGTCCACAATTTATGTTGCAAAGTGAGAAATTTGTTAAATGAGTTTTGTCCCATTTTATGACTTTTCTTGCCACATTTGCTAAATGAATCATTAGTAATTAGTAAATCTGGTTTCCCCACTGACTTTGTTTGTCAGAAGATTACAAAAAGGGGATCGCATAAACCTGAAACATTGTGACCATCATAAATATGAATCAGTTGCCAAGTGTCCGAATTTAAATCACGTGACCCTGGGAGCCATGCTGCAATGGTCATAAGGGTGAAAAATGGTCATAAGTCACTTTTTCAGTAACTTCGAAAAGTCACTAAGCGAACTGTTGTAAGTCGAGAACTACCTGTACTTTATCACTTTTTCCTTTTTTTTTTTCTTTTTTCTTTTGGTCATCAAGTTTTTGACACCTTGCTAGGCAACTGGTGGTACTTGGATATTGCCATATCCTAAAAGTGCTACAATGGGTGAAAAGGTTGAAAAATACCGATCTGTAGAATATTATCTCCCTACAGTTCCCAACACACTTCCCTGCTTTTGTAAAAATATCCAAACACCCAGCTCTGCCATTTCACTTGGGGCTCACAGAGAAGCCTGCAGCTGTGGGGCTGGTTAGTGCCCTGAAAGCCATATTTCTCTTTTAACTACTTCTGCCTTTATTTTAAATATTTTATTTTTTATATTCTGTTTTTAATATTTTTTAATGTTTTATTTGTACACCACCCAGAGATGGATGGTTCCTAAATATGATAAATATGATAAATAAATAAATAAACTACATCTGAACCTGGAATGTTCCTTTTCTCATTGATACTGTTCTGAATACATTGTTTGCAAGGTTTATATTAATTATTCCTTACTGCTTCTATAGTTAACCTAAGCTGAATTATGCATCCTGAAAATATAGATATGACATACATTCAAATATAATTTGTTGTATTAATTAGAATAAAATTCATCATGCAGTGGCTGATTTCTGCTATACTATTTTACACATCAATATTGGTGGTAATGATAAAAAGCAATAATCATAATAAGGACAAATTTGTACTGCTAATTTACAATCTTTTCAGCCTGTTCCCTAACTTAGAAAGTTGGGAACTCTGAGTGCAGGATTCTTTCAATGCAACTTGTGAGTGTAGAGGGCCCACAAAGTTATCTATATGTGGGAAACATCAAGTGTTTCCCAAAGACAACTCTAGAACTATTCTGGAGGAGCAGAGAATGTTATTAGAGGAACAATGATTATGCAATACCATATTTATACTGGTAAGGTAATTAATGTAGTTTGTTCACTTTATGAGTGAAGTTAACTGTATCTGTTGCTTTGACCAGGAATAAATCTAACTTCTATTTCCTTCAGATCAAGAGATGTCAGAATTTATGATTGTCAAGTACTTTAACTAGATATTTGTCATGTGATTGTTCAGGTTATAATATTCCCCTACTGATATTTCCAGCAGGCAGCCTGTTTCAATTTGCTGAATGTTGCATCTGATTTTCTTTGAGTCATAATAAGTGCTGTAATTATTACTGATTGCTTGCTTGACATTTTCAAATTTATTCAGAAAATGAGTTAGATTCCCCATAGAAAATACTGTCTTCTTAGATTAGGCCCAAACTTCCATTCTGCTTTTCAAGTGGTTTTTCTGTTCCAAGATCATCTGAAGGATGAAGAAAAGAGTTATACAAGGCTGGTTGCAATCAGCAGAAGATGACTACCTACCTATTCTGCTGGTCATGATCTCACTTAGCAGGTCCTGGACAAGATGCCTAGTTTTAGTACTTGAAAAGTCAGAGTTTCTTCCTTACTTGTTTTTTCTCAGGATAAAAAAAAATAAAGAAAGAAGCTTTTAAAACTCATTGCTTCTAGAGATATGTTGCCTATCTTCCCTTGTAATTTACTACGGCACAAACATGCCCTGATAGCCATGTCTTCAGGAGATTTCCTTCATCACATCAGTGCAACATGATTAATTTGCTTTTAGCTGTATTTATTAAAGTGGTATTTTTCTGCTTCTGCAGACAGCATTCTGTGACAGCTGTAAGATGTGTAAAATCTGTTACACTTCTCCACCCACCACACTGGAGGCAAAGTTGGGTGACTAATAGTTGGTGGAATCAGAGAGGCACATATTGACTGTTTTGGGGTGATGTGAGCACAGATCTTTCTTTTCTGGTTCATGATCAGCCTTGTAGGCTGCTATTCTTCCTTAGAAGCTGGGAAGATTTATTGCCATGTCTAACATGAAGTCCAACACCTCCTCCCTCCCTCCCCATCCACCCATTACCCTATATGGGTAAAGAAAATCTGTAGTGGAGAACTTTATCTATCTGTAGAAGTGTGCTATAGGATTAAGTACACTGATTTTCCAAGTCCTGAATTGCAAAGCACCTCCACAGATACAGCTGCCACTCTATAAAAGGTAAAGGTTCCCCCGCACATGCGTGCTAGTCATTTCTGACTCTAGGGGCCGGTGCTCATCTCCGTTTCAAAGCCGAAGAGCCAGCGCTTGTCCGAGGACGTCTCCGTGGTCATGTGGCCGGCATGACTAGACGCCAAAGGCGCATGGAATGCTGTTACCTTCCCACCGTAGTGGTCCCTATTTTTCTACTTGCATTTTTACGTGCTTTCAAACTGCTAGGTTGGCAGAAGCTGGGACGAGTAACAGGCGCTCACTCTGCTATGCGGCACTCGGGATTCGACCCGCCAAACTGCCGACCTTCTGATCAACAAGCTCAGCGTCCTAACCCACTGAGCCACCGCATCCAATACTACTCTATACCTTGAGACAAATTGCAATGGTTGGATTCACTCACTTTTCTCCATATCCACCAAAGGATGCAGAACCTTTTTTCAACCTAAATTAAAAGTAATATTTTCTATAAACTGAGGTCGAATTGTTACATTATCTATATGCACAATGTTCATACAGGCTCATCAACAGAAAACTAGCATTTGTTTGCACAGAGACTTTCCATAAGTAAAAGTTAGGGTTTTTTAAAAAAAAAAACACAGAGAGAGAGATTGATGCATGATTTGCTTGTACTTCTAATGCATATTGTTAACAGTGCCATCCCAATTGTGATGCAAAGGTCAGACAAAGTAAACAAACACACATCCCTTCAATTATAAATATAACCTCTCTTTCTTCACATCTCTGAAATTTTGGATTTAGCACTTTATGCTGTAATTTGATCCACACATTTACATTCTACAATTGCTGGATATTTATGAAAAGGTTTCATGAACTTTACCTCAAAGTTAAAAAGTCAGGATAGGTGTCCTTTGGGACTTTTCACAGAGAGAACCTGACATTTCATTAACTGATTCTAAGAAAGTCTTTGAGTTATCCTCCCCATCTTGTTTTTATAGCTGCCTGGTTCTGACTCACAGTCCATAAGCATCTGCCAAGATCTGTTTCTTGCTGTCAGTAATCCCAATCTGTTAAAAAGTTCCACCAGGGCAAATACTGACAAGTATAATTACTAGCTATTTCTCCCTAAGGTTTTAATCTTTGATTTAAGGGTTCATTTGCCCTGTAACAAGGAGAAATTGTTCATTATGAATTAGGGTAAAAGGGATAATTGTACTGTATACCCCTGCAGAGTGTTATATTTCTTGAATTTTATGTGGCTGAGTGCTTTGTGGCATTCAACACAATCACAGGAAGGTGGTACCCCTTCCTGTTAAAACATGGAGTAATATGGTTTTGCTTTGAAAGTGCCTAAAATGGGAAGCAAAAGAATCAACTCTTGATGGACAAGGGTATTTCTTTTAATGATAATGTAGCTGGAAAGTGACATTCTACTTATAGAAATCTTTTGGCTAAGGATGATAATTGAATTGTAGATTTGGCCTGCAGTGTGAATTAAACACCCTACCTTCTGCTTTTTTAGCATTTAAAAATAAATAAACACGTATGCACAACCATTTGAAATGTAAGCTTAGTGTCAAAATTATGGGCAAAATAGGGAAATAAATAAAACATAGATGTTGGTGGTTATTTCTTTATTTTTAATAAAGCACACAATATTAGGCTAGCCAGACAAAAAATATGAGCTGGTAGAAAGCAGCTCTCGGGGTTCTTCAACACTATGTTATATCTTCTTCTCGTTTATCAGGTTTTGTTTAAGGGTAGTTGAACTATACAATTTGCTGCCATTGTATGCTGTGGCAACTATTAATTTACATAGTCTCCATAAATACACAGAGGTATAAATAGGCTTAATCTTGATGGTTGCATAATACCTCCTAAAAGATAAGGTAAAGGTAAAGGTTCCCCCGCACATGCGTGCTAGTCGTTTCCGACTCTAGGGGGCGGTGCTCATCTCCGTTTCAAAGCCGAAGAGCCAGCGCTTGTCCGAGGACGTCTCCGTGGTCATGTGGCCGGCATGACTAGACTCCAAAGGTGCACGGAAGGCTGTTACCTTCCCAGCGTAGTGGTCCCTATTTTTCTACTTGCATTTTTACGTGCTTTCGAACTGCTAGGTTGGCAGAAGCTGGGACGAGTAACAGGCGCTCACTCTGCTACGCGGCACTCGGGATTCGACCCACCAAACTGCCGACCTTCCAATCGACAAGCTCAGCGTCCTAACCCACTGAGCCACCGCGTCCCTCCTGAAAGATACTATGCTGTAAATATTGTAATTAGGGATAATGCTACTATCCATAATATAAATAGCAAGATTCAGAGATTAAGGCAGCAATGTTGTAACTGTTGTGATTCAGGGTCAGCCTGTGGGTTTGGTAGTTGGGTCGGACGACTCAGAGGAGGAGGGGAGTGTTGAAGAGCTTGCTGATGAGAGCCCTCAGCCAGGCCCCTCCCACCTGGTCATGACGGAGACCCAGCTGTGTGAGCCTGACAGCGTGGATGAAGATGACCCACAGCTGGCCCTGTTCAAGGATGCCCGACGCAGGAGGCAGTCAATCAGGAGTAAACAGAGGAAGGCAATGGGGCACCTCGGAAGGAGGCAGAGAGAAGCCACACCCTGAACTGTATAAAAGGGGAATGCGTGGGAGGGCTGGTTTGCTGAAGGCAACCGCTTGAATAGTTCCTGTTTCATGGTTGGTGTCTTGTTTTGCTCTGTTTTATGTTAATAAATTTGGCAGGCTTAATTCCAGCCTCTTGCCATTTGTAAAGGGGTTGTCCCTGCCCTTTCTGCAGGGCCGGTAGCAGGCTGGTACAGAACAGTAACAGAGCTCTGGGCTTAAGGCAGTGAGAAGTGTATAGGTCAATTTACGAACTTAACTGAGCATGGAATTACCATTGTAAATCATTGCAGTCATTAAGTGGGTCACTACATGACCAAACCTTATTTTATAACATTGTTGCTGTGGTCACTGAGCATATTCATTAAGAGCATCCATTTTACACAATGGGTATTTTTACCAGAAACTCAAAATAAATAATGAAAAATGGGGAAAAATCATCAAAAATCAAATTCATATTACATGACGCATTCGTATGACTGAGGACACTGTAAACACTGTAAACTGAGGACACTGTGAATAAAGATAAGTTGGTTGCTAAGCATCCAAAATGTGATCATACGACTGCAGGGGAGGGTATGTGTGCTTTTGCAGGGTCTATCACAACTTCAAAAGGCCCATAAGCAACCAATTTTAACTCAAGGACTACCTGCAATGTTATTTGATCTCTTTAAGAATAAAGCTTTTATATCTGAACTTCCTGTATTGTACTCAATCACATGATTATAAGTGCTTGTCTACTTGGAAGTAAGCATCTACTTCCAATTAGGTTATTACTTCCAAGGCACTCTTCTGGCTTAGAAGTAATTTCCTCTGCATTTCCATATGTTGTTCCCCTCAATTGAGAAACTGGACATGAGGAAAGATTAAAATTTCATAATATTAGTGAATTATACATTTGGAGATGGTTATTAAAAGTACCACAAATTGCAAGAAGATCCAATCATTCAATCCCAGAAGACACTTCACTTGAAAGGCATTATTAACAATCAGAAACTCACATACTTTGGGCTTTTTCTGAGAGTGAACTGCAAAAAATTGAGTATGTTTAGCAAGAATGAGGGAAGTAGGAGAAGAGTGGAAAAGGAATGGATGGGATCTGGAATATCCCTGGAAAAGTTGTGGCTTGTCATCAGGGACAGATTGAAATGGAGGGCATTTTTTCACTAGAAGTTGGACATTCAATAACATACATTAGGCTCATATTCCAGGATTACAGAATAAGACATAGTCAAACTCTATTTTCCTGAGGCCTAAGACAGATTTTGACTCTTAGAAACATACATGAAAGGCAGTAGTGGGATTGAGCCAGTTCGCACCACTTTGGCAGAACCGGTAGCTAATTTTTTGTTACCCAGGCCCAGAATGGACTTACAGAAACAGCATCCACACACAGAACCAGTTGTTCACATATTTGAATCCCACCAGTGATGACAGGTGCTTTTTCCAACTCTTGTTCTTCTTTCTCTTCTCCTGATAAGACTCTGCCCACAGACCATGCTATGGTTTACTGAGGAGACATTCAAGAAATATCCATTTTTAAACAACTCTATTATTGCCTGTTTTGGTTGCTGCCTATAATTTTTGAGAAGAAAATGTTACTCTTTGGGAACAGAATTTGAGGTAGTTTGCTTGATTTGATTTCCCGATGATTTTCCATGCGGCTATCATAAAGTCTGAGAATAAAAGTAGATGAAGCAATTTTTTTACACTGATATTTTTCACATGAAAGCTCATCCATCAGTAGCAAGAAATCGAATCACCTCCAAGAAGAAACAAACAGGTGGCTGTATTGTGCAAAAGTAGCAGGAGTACAGTTTTGTGAAAACTTTAATTAGGCAAATCTATGGTAAATAATTTTCATTAATAACAGCCAGAATTATCCATCCCTTAGGATTAGCAATAGCCCACAAACCCACAGCCACACTCTGCCAGGAATTATCTAGAACCAAAGATAAGACACAGAAGGTTTTTTTAAAAAATCAACGTAATCTACAAAATCAACTGTAATGATTGCAAACAATTCTACATAGGACAAACATCATGTCAATTAAAAACCAGGATCCATGAACACCAGCTGGCAGTCAAATGCCATGATCCCAAATCCTTAATCTCCACCCACACTGTCATCAAACAATACCAGTTTGATTGGAGCAACACTAAAATCATTGGTCACGCTACCAGCCACCGTGCTCATGAGTTCATTGAAGCCTGACAGTCCACAAGCAATTCCATCAACAGACACATTGACCTACAACCAGCCTACAAACCCCTCAGAATCCATATCAACCAAACAGTCAACCAGAGACAGCACTAACCCTCAACCAACCCATGCAATTCCCCTCACACACCAGCTATTCACTTTCCAATGGCACTAATCTGATGTAACCTCCTCATCCCAAGACCCATCACAAGCCTCTCTCTGATAACTCACACCTGACCCATCACAAGAACCTCACTTCACACACCCGCACCTAAAGCCCTTATAAACAGAACAGCACTGACACAGACACCATCTTGATGCCTTCTAGATTCCCAGTCTCACCTGACTCTAAAAGAACTTAAAAGGAATAGAAGATAAGAGGAATCTTAGCAAAGCACTATCTTCTAGCATTATATGTCTTGACATCATTGGATCTCATAGGCTTCCTGGACTGGTGGAGCTGACCAATTGAATTTCAGGTAAAAAAGAAAATTGCTTTGTGGCCATCTAAACCACCATTTCATGAGCACCACATGCTTTCAGAATCACAATTATTGCTAGCCAAGTTTTATGTATTTATCATTTAATAAGAGCATTTGATATGTCTCTGTGGCTTTGTCACTACCAGCAGTAGTTTTCTATGGCTAATAATTGTTTTCACAAAAGTGTGAAATGTGATTAATAGCCATCACATTTAGTAAGTTTGTATTGGTTTTTGTTCATGAATGTTGAATGATATTTAATTTCCCTCTGGGAGGAGGCTTCGTGGTATCCAAAGCAGAACATCCAGATTCAGCCATAGTTTCAATCCATACAGCATTAACCTTGTGAACTCTCAAGCTTCCTCCTTCCATTATATATTCAAGATGGACAGTATTTAATATTTAATATGTATTTGTTATGTATATATATAGGGATGTGGGTCTAAACATATGTGTATATAGTATGGTTAGGTATGTGTCATGTATGTGTTCCACTTTGAGAGTGGGCAACTAAATTTCATTTTTGATGTGTGCCGTTGTGCCCACAGTAAAAAAATGACAATAAATCTTATCTTATCTTATCTCGTCCCGTCTCGTCTCATCTTGTCTCACCTCACCATCTCTCTTTAAAATGAAGTTTAAAAATGCAATCTCATAGACATGTTTCTGGAAATAAACCCTTCTGAATAGAATGGGTGTGAGTGAACTTACCCATAGGACCATCAACACTGTTTAAATACCACTGTAAAGAAATAATGTAATGCATTATGTCTTATAACAATATAATAGAAGAAGTTAAATTGAAACAAGGAAGAATTCTCGCCTTGAAGTTCTTTTACTGGTTTCATTTATCGGACCCATGACATATCCATAGGAATATTTTAATTCTGGAATAAGTGGAAAAGATGTGATCTTGTAGTTTTTTTCAGAATGTAATGGAAAACAATACACAGAACATTAAACAGTAACAAAGTAGGAGGCAAAAGAAATCACTGAAACATTACAGTAGTGATTAATGGGGAAAGTTGACTAGTCCAGGCCTCCTTTTGAAATTTAATATGGATCCCATTTTAGTAACAGATGTGCATGTGTGTGAAAGAAATATTTCCATTCAAACTCTCATCAATAAATTTAAAATACTTCAAACCTCACAAAACATTAATCAGTCATCTATCTTTTGTTATTGTTATGAATGACTATAGTCAAGCTATTTAAAGCAAATGATGCATTCAGTTGTTAATTATGAGTGCCTACGGAGAGTACCTCAAATTAACTAGTTTCTCTTAATTTCTTTTCTTTCCCTAAGCAAAGGGTTACATAAAGTAAGTTTTGGAGTATACAAGAAGTCCATCTGTTAAACCAACAACAGGTTCTCTTAGAAGAAAAGACAGTCAAAATTGGGGGAAAAAGTATAAACAATATTTAAACCAAAGAAAGAACTTCTGAATTTTCTTACTTTAAATAGGCAGAGACTCAATCCTAAATCCAATCAAGATTTTGAGTGGAATAAATTAACAGGACCTACAATGTCTTATTTTTTTTTCCCTAACCACCTTCCAATGAGAATCAAAAATAAAGATTTTAAATGGAGTAATCTAACAAGACAACATATTAACACTGAAATGATTTTGAGTTGTTTTAATTTGCGATTGTTTAGCCTTCACTCTATTGCTAATGCTTATTTGTTGTTTGACACATAATAGCTGCTGACATTATTAATTTAGCTGCTTTGAATTTATCACCTCCTCCAGTATTCATGCTGCTCAGTTTGACATGCATTATTATTTAAGAACAATGATAATTTAAATATACAAGTCTTATCTTTATTATTCTATATGCAAAGCATTTCGGGATGTCAGTCAACAGAAAAGTATCAAGGAAAGGCTTTAGAAAAAGGATGTTAAAATAGAAATGAAACACTTATTTGTTTTTAAAGTGAGTTGGAAGAATAAATGTATTTTTATGGATGCCTGGTTTTGACAAAATCACTTGGCATCCAAGCAATTCCCTAGCATCGAGTGAATTCCCCTAGCTGTTTTTGAAATTTGTTTGACCATTTCAACCATATCCTAACCTAAAAATAAATCAAAAGAACATTTTTAATCAGCTTAAAATTATTAGAAAAGTAAAGTGACTATGAAAACAAGCAGCATTTCCAAAAAGCCTCTTTTGAAGTTGTGGCTAAAATGAAGTGTGAGATATGTATGTTATCTATCCCATTTAAATGAGCAGAACAACAGATGAGACAAGTAAGGATAATGAAATAATGTCCCCAACTATCCCCATTTTTTAAATTGTTGTTTTAATCAATTATTTGCTTTTAACCATTCTAAACTTAGAATTAGCCATATTTATTGAAATAGTAAAATTAAAATAATAATAAATAAATAGGTCACACTCTGGGTTGATCATAAAACATATCCTAAAGTAACCAACTCTTGTGATCAATAATTCATCTAGAAGTTAGACTTAAAAATTAAAATAAAGCACACATAAATGTATGTTTATAGCAGATTGCATAGCCAGCAATTTTCATTTTAAAACTGACTTGTTTATGAGACAAATATACAATAACTACAGAATATCACATTAAAAATGGCTTTTAAATTGAATATGCAAGTAAATCTTGTATTCCTACAGACTAGAATTGAGATTGCTGTGAATATTAACATTTTCTCTCTAGGCAACCATTTCCTTCCCAAGGCAAAATGCAGAATTTGTGACATGACCTGAAAATAAATATGTGTAAGGGGTAAGATGATGTAACTGTTGCAGAGAAGTGCAACCCCATTGCTATTTATACTCTACAGTATGCTTGCTCTTAAAAAAAACCCCAAAATCTTTATTTCATATTAAAAACTAGACAACCTGCTGAGTCATCATTTTAGAGATATCTAAACAGAGAAATGGAATGACCACAGGAAGATTCTTATTGTTTTAAAATTAAAGAAGAAAACATCATTTTATTAATGAAGATATATATAGATGCTTTTCATTTATCAAAGGACACTTTTGATGGTTGATTTGTGGTTAATCTGCCATTCTTTAAGTATACTCTAAGAGTTTCACTTCTTTTTCCTCAGTTTAAAGGGATATACAGCTGACCATGCCAGAATACCGATTTTTCCAGATAAAAACTGATTTCTCCATGGTTTATCCTTGTGCTTTATGTATAGTGAAGATGGGATATAAATACATGTGCTTGTTTGTGTGCCAGAGAATGGGCACATAAGGCAATAAAATATCCAAACTTTTCTTCATGGACCTTAAAGTTGTTTCTCTTTTAAGAGGCACATGATGAGTCAATTCCTTGCTGCTGGGTGGGGAAGGGAGCAAGAGATTGTGAGAGTGGCAGGGAAACTGTCATGGAATGTTCAGGGTGAGCATCATGTGACCACAGCAGCAGCCTGAAATAATTTCCCCCAATTTTATTCCCTCTGGTATCATGGATCTCAAATATTGGAGTCCTTCTGTATGTTATTTAAGGTACCTCATTTAAGGTACCTTGGTTCAAAAACTTTTTGATACACTGTTTTGCACAGTTAAAGGTCATGACGAGATTTTCGGCAATATATAAAGATTATATATATGTTAGCAGAAAGAGCAAGAAAAGGTCATAATCTAGATTAACTGTTCTCTATAATTCAAGAGAACAAAATGTTGTTTTTTTCTGTTCAGAGACATGCATTTCAGTTTAAGTGGCATGCCAAACAGTAACATGTGCACAAATTGCAATGACATCAAAATGAGGACTTATGGGAGGAAATCCTACAAATTATTATATTATATTATTATTATTATTATTATTATTATTATTATTATTATTATTATTATTATTATTATTATATTATATTATATTATTATATTATATTATATTATATTATATTATATTATATTATATTATATTATATTATTATATTATATTATATTATATTATATTATATTATATTATATTATATTATATTATATTATATTATATTATATTATATTATATTATATTATATTATTATATTATATTATGTCATTTGCCCTTTGAATCCCTCACAAACACCCATGATTGGAGCCAAGACTCTATTCTATTTTCACTTATTTTTAATGAAAATTAAGTCGAATTAACATGTATTACCCTCATGGCCAAGAATGTTCATGTTCTAAGTATTGAAATTGCAAATTAATATCTACCGGTGTTTAAAATTATTGGGTGTGGCATCTAAGACATGCATTTTGGAAAATCTCATTCTATACAAGGAGAAGAAAATTTCCAGAATACAGTATGTACCTTAAGATGTTTCATTTTCAATCCTAACACATAATATGGGCAGCTTCTTCACTCAATTTATCTAATACTGCTGGTAACATGTTATCACTCATAAACCCAGTAACTCACTTTAGCACTTATTAAAGTGCTCATTATCTACATCACTAATATTCATTTTTGCAGTGAGAAACTTATATATATATATATATATATATATATATATATATATATATATATATATATATATATATATATATATATATATAAAATAAAGGGAACACAAGATAAGACATCCTATTAAATACAGTACATTGTGTTGTTTAAGTATTCCCTTTATTTTTTTGAGCAATATATACTTTATATGTGTGTGTGTGTGTGTGTGTGTGTGTGTGTGCAAATATTGAATATACCATCTTATTTATATCTGTTTATCTTTTTTAAATACAGGTAGTCCTTGATGTACAGCCACAATTGAGCCCAAAATTTCTGTTGTTAAGTGAAACATTTGTTAAGAGAGTTTTGCCCCATTTTACGACCTTTCTTCCCACAGGAGTTAGGTGAATCACTGCAGTTGATAAGTTAGTAAATGAATCTAGCTTCCCTATTGACCTTGCTTGTCAGAAGGTCACAAAAAGGAGATCACATGTCCTTGGGATATAGCAATGGTCATAAATATGAACCAGTTGCCCAGCATCTGAACTTTGATTACATGATCATGGGGATGCTGCAAAGGTCGTAACTGTTAAAAATGGTCATAGGTCACATTTTTCAGTGTCATTGTAACTTTGAATAGTCACTAAATGAACTGTTGTAAGTCAAGCATTACCTGTAAAACAGACAAGTCAAACACAAGGCCCGGGGGCCAGATCCGGCCCGCAAAGTGGTTTCATGCGGCCCGCGAAGCCATCCTGGAAACAGTGAGGGAACGGCCCCCACTGCCTTGGCCCTGGCCCAGAGACCCTCCTTCTGCCAGAGACCCTCAGATCTGTCCCACTCCTGCCCAGGCCCCCATAGGCACCCTTGATGCGAACAATGTAGAGCTGGCCATGCCCACCCAATAGGCCATGTGCACTTTGGCCACGCCCACCCAGTAGGCCACGCCCACCCAGTCCATACCCACCCAGCCCCCTGAGGGCAACCACAATGCTGATGCGTCCCTCAATGAAATTGAGTTTGACACCCCTGCTGTAAAATGTAACATATGATCTCTGATTCTTAACAAAGGCATACTATTTCTCCAGAACTTTCTGTTTTCTCTTATGAATCACTGCACTAAAATTATTCTAATACTAGTATCTTGCCTAGGAAGGTTCAAATGTCCTGTGGTATACATGAGTCTTTGTTCAAGATTTTTTTAAAAAATTCTTTCTATGCAGACACTGATATGTGAGGATAAGAATAGGTAGCAACTCATAACAAATTGTTTCCAAACTATATAAAGGTGAAAACAACCAACAATCAGAGTTAAACAATTGAACAATCAAAGCTGAAGATTACGTACTTTATTTTTGTGAATCCTGATACGTGAATGGTGCTTTGATGCTGCAATTCATAAATATAGTATTGCAATATTCAACATGTTAAAACTGTGTCAGAATTAGTTTAAAATTCATATTTTAAGAAAGCAGGTTGAAGATTATTTACATGCTATTACACATTAAAAATAGCCTCAATTCAATGTAGAAATGGGATCAAACTAATTGAAAAAGGCAGCTGTCTTCTGTGTTTTGGTGTGGTTCATCCCATGACCCGTATATTACATGGGTGGATAATCTGCAATCCAATTTGCAGTTTTCAAGGCAACTTCAGTCTTCTGGCTAAAATGAATTGTTTCTTTCCTGACTACTTGTTATGTGAGGGAGGAATGAGAGTGAAATGAGTATGAAAGGAAAGAAATGAAAAGGAAAGAGTTTCAGAAAAGATTGGCAGTTCCAATCCCTTTGGATTTTCTGGATCCACTTACCACTGGTGTGGTACTTTTGCCAGAAATAGTCCTTTGATAGGAAAATTCATGTACATCAACTCAATTGCCTAGAGGAAAGGTAGAAGGATATATCACCATTCACAGCTAATCTACTGAGGACTTTCCTGGCCAGACTGGACCTTTTTATACTTGAATTCATGAAGAATTAGGCAACAAGGTTTTTCAAAAATGATTTGACCTGCCTCCTTCCTAAAGCTGAGAGACAGAAACCGACTCATGATTTTGTGCCTAAGGAGGGACTAGAACTCACAGTCTCCTAGATGAGTGCCTTAACCACTACACCAAGTTGGCTCTATTAGTCACATTAGCAAAATGAAAATCAAAAAAGGCCAAGACTCTGGAGCCTTACAATATTTGGAGAATGTTGGATGGGGAAGGTGTTGGAGGTTTTTTTCTTTTAAGAAGCTAAGTAAGAAAGGGGAATTATTCTTAGTGTGGAACAAGTACTGTAGATACAAACTGTGTTTTGTTTTTTTTCCTCTTGTGATGCTAGTGGCAGGAGGTTCAAGGCAATGGGGGCAAAGTCCTTTTTCACTCAGCATTACACAGTTGAAGACTTGAAACTGCTACCAGAATTTGTAGTGATTGATATTCTTAGGAATTAGGATATATGTAAACTAACTGGAATGGCTATGCATTTCTTCTAGTACTACAAAACACAAGCAGAAGGGTGCTACTGCGTTACATTTTTTAAAAATTTAAGTGTCCCATGGATATCCATTTGATCATTAACAGAACAAATTAGTTCTAGGTTACTTCTCTCCTTGATTAGTTTTCATCCATTGCTTCTTGTCCTGACTTCAGGTGCTTTGAATATTAGGTTGACCCCCTCCTCTTTGTGACAGACCCTTTGATATTGGAACACTGCTTTCATATTACCTCTAGTCAGTGCTTTTTTTCTAAAAAAAAGGCACCAAAACTCTCATCTTGTTAATGTGGCATGGGTGTGGTCTACTGTTTGGGCGTGGCCAGCTCAATGTCACTTGTGTCAGAGGCACTTGTTCAGAGCTGGGCAGAACTGGAACAAATCTGAGGGTCTCTGGTGGAGGGCGGATGGGATCAGGGTGATCACTGGGTCATGGTCCACTGGAGGAGCCTCACTGATATTAAAGGGGGTGGGGGAAGACATGGTATTAAGTGGGTGGGGGAGAGATATTAAAGGGGGTGGGGGAAGACATGATATTAAGGGGATGGGAAAAGAGATATTAAAGGGGGTGGGGGAAGACATATTAAATGGGGTGGGGAAAGACATGATATTAAAGGGGGTGGGGAGAGATATTAAAGGGGGTGGGGAGAGATATTAAAGGGGTGGGGAAGACATATTAAAGAGTGTGGGGAAATGTCTGTGTGTGTGAGAGAGAGACAGAGAGAGAGAGATCCCTGTTATGTATTGGGCTCAATTGTAGCATCATGTGCTGGAGCAGCTAACGGCTCTCCAGCAACCCAGACTCCAGGTCTCCAGTGCTGCTATTGGCTGCCCCTAGGCGGCAATGGTTGCTTTATAAACCCATTGGCTTCTGCCTAGGGGCCTGGCTATAAATTGCTGCAAGCTGCAGCCCAATTCTCAGTTCAGATCCTGCAAGCAATAAACCATGAGCTTTGCTGAACTCACTTGCCTCGTCTTCTTTCCTGCGCGAAGAACCTGCTACATAACACTGGTGATTAAGGTCGGAACCTGCTTCCCAAAAAAGGGCTGAAGTCCACTAGGGGAGAGGCAGCTCATGCCTGGAGGGAAAAGGCATTTCCCCCCTACGGTCAGCTAGCAAGCCACACTAGCAACCACGTGCTCAGTGGATTCATTCCCTGGGCCTTGGGAAGCAGAATTGAAAACCGCAAGAACCAGCCGAAGACAGAATGCCAAAGGACGGAAGACGTCATGAATTTGACGTCAAGCACCCAGATGGATAGCCTTCCTACTTGTGCCAGGTAGAAAACTACCTCTGGGCAAACCAAATTGCAGAAGATGGGCTGAAGGCCGCTATGCTGTTCTGCATGTGTGGCCCAGCCACCTTCGACCTGGCCGAAAACCTCTTCACTCCGACACCGCTAGAGTCTATTTCCTACGTGGACCTCAAGAAGAAGCTGGGAGAACATTTTCAGTCAAAGATGTCAGAGATTGCCTGGCGCTTCACATTTGATCAGCGAGTGCAGCAACCCGGTGAAACAGCATCAGAATTCATCGCGGCCTTGAGGCAGGCCGCACGCCTCTGCAAATTTTCAAACCTTGAAGAGTGACTGCGAGACCAGCTCGTCTGCAGCCTGCGGAACCGAACGCTCCAACAAAGACTTTTTGCCAGACCGAACCTAACATTCTCAGAAGCAAAAGATGAAGTTATGACAGACGAAGCTGCCGGGGGTACAGTCCAAATGGTCCAGCCCGCCAAGACAATGAAACATGAAGAAACAGTCCACCATGAGAATGCCAAATGCTTAGAGGAATCTTTGGAGGAAAAAGATCCTGAAGTCAACAAGCTTCACAAGCAAACGAACATGCAGCAATGCAGCAGCAAACAGCAATAGAACAGTTACAAGGTTGTTCTCTTACCTAGATGTAAAGGGTGCAGTGGCAACCATTTTCGCGATGACTGCAGATTCCGGTCAGCCACATGCAGGGCCTGTGGCAAAACAGGCCACATCACAGTGGTTTGCAGAGCTTGCCAGAGGGGATGGCCGCCCAAACACCAGTCAGAAGACCCAACCACGAGAGATACCGGGACCCAGGGTTCATTCAGTGTGGGTTTTGTAGAACTGTAGAAGCATATGCCGCACAGGGGCCTGACGCCCCCTAAAACCTAAACTCAAACTGCAGGTAGAGTTACAAAGAGTCGCTTATAAAATGGATTTGGACTCTGGCTCTGCTGTTTCCATTATTTCCCAGGACACCTTCAATTTCATGTGCAGGCGCAGTAATAAATGGGCCAAGCTGAGTCCCTCAGACATAATCTTAACTGACTTTCAAAATGCTCAAGTCAAAGTTAAGGGAGAAGCCACCTTGGCTGTAAAATTTAAGGGGATTTATGGGTACCTGGATGTCATAGTAGTAGGGGGCCAGAGAACGAGTCTCGTAGGACTCGATTGGTTTGATGCCTTAGGCATTCAGATAACTGACATCAACCGGACACAAGCTGCAAACCTTTCGTCAGTTTGCAAGGACTTTGCAGACGTTTTTGATTCAGCCCTTGGAACATACACAGGCCCACCTATCTCATTCAAGCTAGACCCCAATGTAGTCCCCATTAGGGTTAAGCCATGAAGGGTCCTTTTTGCCCTCAAACATAAAATTGACTCAGAAATAGACAAGCTTGTAGAACAGGGCGTTTTACAACCTGTTGATGGTGGGGAGTGGGAAACTCCTATAGTCACCCCACTTAAGGCCAACGGGGAAATTAGGATATGTGCAGACTATAAATATACAATCAATAAAGCCCTTAAGCAACATGCTTACCTTGTCCCTGTGGTCAACCACATTTTAGCTTCCTTGCAAGGGGGTACTATTTTCGCTAAATTAGATTTAGCACAGGCCTATCAGCAATTACCATTTGATGAGGCCACAGCCGCGGCTCAGACAATTGTGCCTCACAGGGGGGCTTTTAAAGTTAAGCATTTACAATTCGGAGTCAGCATGGCCCCAGGCATTTTCCAGGGGATCATGGAACACACACTTAAAGGCATTCAGGGCATCTGCCCTTATTTTGATGATGTTCTTATTGCTGGGGAATCTACAGAAGTGTTAGCCAGCAGGCTCAGGGCTGTCCTACAGAGGCTTCGCAAAGCAGGCCTCAAATTAAAAAAGAGCAAATGTAGTATTGGGATCACTTCAACAGAATTTCTGGGATTTTGAATTGATGCTAATGGTATTCACCCTGCTGAATCCAAAGTGAAGGCCATTACAATGGCTCCCAGTCCTAAATCCAAAGGACAGTTACAAGCATCAACTTCTACCATGTCTTTCTGCTGAACAAGGCCGCATTGGCAGAGCCTCTTCACAGGCTCTTAGATAAGAAAGCTCCATGGAAATGGACCAGCATTCATGAAAAAAGCTTCCAGGACTTAAAGGCACTGTTGTCAGTTAAATCCACAGTAACTCATTTTAGGGAGTCTAAACCAGTCTCTTTGCCACACATGGGTTGCCAGATGTCTTAGTTTCAGACAATGGAGCTCAATTCACTGCTGCTGAATTTCAGGCCTTCCTAAGAGCAAATCTTATCAGGCATGCAACATCTGCCACTTTTCACCCATCGTCTAATGGTCAAGCTGAACGAATGGTGAGGACCATGAAGGAATCACTCAAACGCATCGTAACAGGTGACTGGCATCACAGACTGGCAGATCTTTTACTCTGCCAACATTCTATGCCCTGCACTGCTACAGGCAAAAGTCCTGCAGACCTTCGTTGGGGGAGGCGACTGATCACTAAACTGGACAGGTTGCATCCAGATAGAGTGGCAGCAGAAGCCTCTCCACCAAAACCCCCAAGGGGGCTACAAGTAGGCGATTGGATATGGGCCAGAAACTATGGACATGGGAATCTGTGGGTTTCTGGTAAAATTACCAAATCATCTGGTTCCCTTTCTTATGAAGTGGGGCTGGAGGGAGGGCGAGTTGTCAGACGCCACATTGATCAACTCAGAAAATGGTTTCCAGAATGGCCACTAAGTGAGGACTGCATCATAAGTCTCTCCCAAAGTCCCCAAGCTTGCAGCCAAGCCAGCCCATACATGGACTCTCAAGACTCTTCCTTCTTAAGCAATGAGGAACTGGGCATAGAGGAGGGGAGTCCAGAAGTGCAACATGGATCCCCTGAAGGAGCAAGTCAACCAGACTTTAACAACCACTGTGCCAATTCTGCTGATCCATCTGACTCTGGGTTGTGCCAACCTGGAGATGCCAGCCAGAGAGCATCCAATTCCTTTTACTCAGGTGTATCAAAGGACAATGGTCTACCTGGTCCACTGGGTAAGCTGGTAGACCACAAAGTGACTGGAACCCCGAGGCGTTCCACAAGGGCATGCAAGCCTCCTTCTTACCTTGCTGATTACATTGTAAAATAAAGAAACTGTAATGTTGTCTGCTCTGTAACTTGTCACTGTACTGAACAATACTGGAGCTATGATGTTAACTGTCTAGTGTGCTGTCAATGAAAACCTATTCATTCAGATACTATGATGTTAACTGTCAAGTGTATTGCCAATGAAGCCTATTCATTCAGATACTATGAGGTTAACCCTTGTAACTTGTATTATGTTTTTCTAAGGTTGATATGATGTTAAGTCTTGTACTTGTATTGTTTGCCAATTATTGCTATGATGTTTGTCTGATCTAAGAGGGGAGGGGTGTTATGTATTGGGATCAATTGTAGCATCATGTGGTAAGCTGGAGCAGCTAACGGCTCTCCAGCAACCCAGACTCCAGGTCTCCAGTGCTGCTATTGGCTGCCCCTAGGTGGCAATGGTTGCTTTAAATCCATTGACTGCCACCTAGGGGCCTGGCTATAAATTGCTGCAAGCTGCAGCCCAATTCTCAGTTCAGATCCTGCAAGCAATAAACCATGAGCTTTGCTGAACTCACTTGCCTCGTCTTCTTTCCTGCACGAAGAACCCGCTACATAACAATCCCCTTTTTGCTTAGTTTGCAATGCTTTCCTTTCCCCACACTTTTGCTTCCCTGCTGGTTCAATCTCTCTTTCTCTCTGCCTCTTCTGCCACCCAGATCTACAGCTGCAGAGCAATTTAGCTCCCCCCCATGGCTGATCTGGGCAGCAGAAGCATTTTTGAAGCCTCTGGAGCTCTCATCCATGGCCATGGGGCGATTTTACAATGCTCCAGTGGCCTGATCTGGGCTTCAGAGGCCTGCAAAATGCTTCTGCTGCCCAAATCGGCCAGGAGAGGGGCAGCGAAATCATTCTGCAGCCCTAGATCTGGGCAGCAGAGGCATTTTGCAACACCCGGATCGGGCCACTGGAGCATTGTAAAATTGCCCCACAGCCATGGATGCAAGCTCCAGAAGCTTCAAAAATTCTTCTTATGCCCAGATCAGCTGGGGGGTGGGGAGTGAAATTGCTCTGCAGCCCTAGAATGAGCGAGTTTAGAGTTTGGGAAAGTGAGCAGGGTCTTAACATAAAAGGCTGGTTCTGCTTTCAAAAATAGAGAAAGGAGGGAAGATTATTGGACTCCTTGCATCATTCCTGCTTGAAGCCATCCTTTGTAACAACCCTATCCAACGCTACCCAACATTTCAAATATGTGTGCACTGAGAGGATAAGACACCAGTCCTGAACATCTATATCTAGGAATAAATCTCATTAAACACATGAGGCTGTGAAACACAGAAAGGAAACACACATACACACACACACACACACACACACACACACACAGCTTCCAATCTTGTGAGCAATTCCAACAGCTAAACTAGCCTGAGAGAAATTCCAAATCACCTCACCTTCTCAAACTCCAAACTCGCGCATCCTACTTCCCTCACTTGCCTTTTCCAACTCTGAATTTGCGCGTCCTACTTCCCTTGCTTGCCTTGACATGTGCTCCTTGCCAGTCCACTCCTGTGCAAACTCTCTCACTGACAGTGCCAAAGCATCAGTCACCATCAGATGCCCACCTTCTCAAACTCCAAATTCACATGTCCTACTTTCCTCGCTCGCCTTCTCCAACTCCAAACTTGCACGTTGTAGTTTGGAGTTTGGGAAAGTGAGCAAGGAAAGTAGGATGCGTGAGTTTGGAAGGAGTAGCACAGCTTGCATAAAAGCTCTTTTTGTGTGCAAAAAAAAGGTGCCGGAACGCCGTTCTGAGCGTTCTATGAGAAAAAAAAGCCCTGCCTCTAGTCCTTCTTTTCATTATGCTAGACATACCCAATTCCTGCAACCGTTCTTTGTATGTTTTATCCTACAGTCCCTTAATCATCGTTGTTGGTTTTCTCTGCCCTCTTTCTAGAGTCTCAATATCTTTTTTATATACTGGATGCAATATTCCAAGTGTGGTCTTACCAAATCATTATAAAATGGTATTAGCACTTCATGTGATCTTGATTCTATCCCCTCTATTAGGTAAACATGACCCTAAAATAGGTATGATAATTAAGAGAGTGCAGATTATAAAGAAAGCAAAATGTAACCATTCTCCAGTATATGACCAAAAAAATGCTTAATTCTTCAGTTGACCAAACCATCCAGAATGCAATCTTATTTAACAAAGAATGGCTTAATGCAGCTATTTGAGCATACTGTTCCTTCCATCTAGAATCTTTGCCCAGCAGCTGGAACAAAACTCATCAATTGTTCATGCATAGGAGATGTGGGAGATCAGTTGAATAGCACTAATTCCATCCATATTGTTGTTTAATGGGAACCAATGAACTCCTATATAATAAGAATTCCTAATCATGATCCTTGAAACTCCAGAGGGACCATAATAGTATAACCTACGTAGCAATTGTTTATGAATGGAAGGAGAAATAAAACAGGAAGTGTGCCAAACACTAAGCTAAAAATGGAGGATGCCTTGGCAGCATTTCCATGCTCCTGATTATTTTCTGATTGTAGCAGTCATAAAATTATTTTCAGCTTATACACTGATAAGTTAATATTAATTATAAGGTTTATAATATTCATTGTGAGGATCAAAGAGCTAGAACTATAACTGCACCATCTATTTCAATGAAAGAGACATCAGTAGACATGTTTGCAAATATGCCAGGCTGCATTTTGGGAAGGAAAATAATATAAGAAGTAATCAAAATTATATAAGCTGGTTGCTACATAACTAAGTAGCACAGATGTCTGAGTGAGGAAAAGTTAATAAACAAAATGGGGGATAATATGGAATGATAGGAATGATAGGAATAATAAGAAGGGGAAAAGGAGAAATACCAGTATATTTATTAAAATATAGAATGGAGAAAGTGTTTTAAAATGGCCCTGAGGAGCTGCCTATACATATTAGTAGAGAAATCAAATAACTGAATGTACATAGGAAGAGACATATATCCAGCACACAATTCAGCCAAAATGAGGGGGAAAGCAAAATAAAAGCAACTACACTAAGCCTGAGAAAATAACAATCAAGTATGCTGAAAAAGGCTATAAATACTAATCAGCGAAAGAAAGAAAGAAAGAAAGAAAGAAAGAAAGAAAGAAAGAAAGAAAGAAAGAAAGAAAGAAAGAAAGAAGGAAGGAAGGAAGGAAGGAAGGAAGGAAGGAAGGAAGGAAGGAAGGAAGGAAGGAAGGAAGGAAGGAGAAGGCAGATAGAATCAAATGGATTTGATTCTAAAATAACTGTTCCATGGCATAATATTTTGTTGTAAGTATTCCATTTTGGAAACAAAAGAAATAATATGGAGAGAAAAAAACAATGTATGTTATTTGATTTTATAATTATTTTTCAAATACATAAGATTTTTAGTTTATCTGAAATTGACATGCTATTTTATTTAGGGTTTTGTTTTTTTACCCAAACAGAAATTGGTGGAATCTACTGTATGGAAGATTATGCGGCTAAGTGTTTCCCTGGGGCAGGAAATACAAAGGGACAGTAATGTCAACAGATGCTTGTCTAACATCTTGAATCAATGACATCACAAAAATAATCATCAGTTCCAGCTAATGTTCTGAATTGCCAATAATACAAAAACTTGATACAAAATTCCAAATATACTTGATTAATACAAACACATATGTTTGTAATTTATTTTTGGACTTTATAGTGGCTTCTCAATAACAGTAATGGTGTGCTCTGAAGAAGTTGTGAGATAGGAGATACAGACAGCATTCCAACTAATTGTAAAGAATGATATGCTGATGACAACCCCTACCTCTGAATCAAAACATAGCCCTTTAGGCTCACTGGAAATGAAACAAGCAAAGACTTATTTCCTTCAAGCCTTTTAACTTCCATACTTGGGCATACTTGTACATTTTTGAGCCTCTTTTGGTTTAAATGCTGTGATTATTAAGTGCATATTGTATTGGTGTTTGCTGTGCTTTTGCTGCGTATCGTCCTGAAAACTATACCTAAGGCAAAAGGCACATTTAGAGAGAGGAAACAAGTTAAAAAAAAAAGAAGAAGGGAGGAAAAACCCAGGACCATCAACAAGTAATATTCAAATGCAGTGAAAACTGTAATGAAATGTTGGAGTGTTCTAAGAATTGAACATTGCTGAGAGCTATAGAGTTGAGCAAACTGAAGCATAGGTTAACACTAAATATAGTTTAGTTTCCAGATGTTTCAGAATTTACTAGTATAATCTGGAAGTCTTCTGTTTTCAGCAAAAGTTTTCCTTACTTTTTCATTCTCATTCTGATTTCTCAGCCACACTGCAGACTCTATAGGGAGAGAAGCATCCACTTCAACCTACCACAAAATAATCAGAGGAACACATTTTCAATTGATTGGTTTATTAGGACCTTAAGACATAGAACATGGTTATAAGCATGCAACACGTTGCATACTTTTAAATGTACATAATAAAGCAAAACATTTTTTTTAAAAAAAGATGGTTTTTCTAGGGCAAAAAGTTTTCTAATCTAAAATCTGTTCAAAAGAACTAAGAAAAAGTCAGCCTTATAACCTCATGATGCCTTTTCCTTTGTTCTATTTTTCTTTAGTGTTAAACTGTTGGCTATAATCAAATGCCTCAATGTGAGATATATACAATTCTTCTTCTTATTGTGTTAAATAGGACTATATGTATATAGTGAAAATTTATTTTCATGAGCAGTGGCAGAAAATGAATCTAGGCTGCAAACAAACCTCACCTAAATCATATTAACTGATTTGAAGCTATAGGAAATAGCTAATTTTAATGCTAAGAGGACTCATTGTTGAGTGGAGAATCTCTGAGATGAAGATGTGGAAATTCACAAAGGAGAGGTTAGAGGCTGAACAGAGGAGTATGACATCTTTTTCAAAATAGATATGCCTGTTTATTAGGGCTTTCACACACACCCCAAGCGGCATTATTACAAAGTCAGCTTAATTGCCCCCAACAATTTGGGTCCTCATTTTCCCTACCTCGGAAGGATGGAAGGCTGAGTCAACCTTGAGCCTGGTGGGATGCGAACCTGCACTAATTGCAGGCAGCTGGTGTTACTTAAGGAGGCATTAGCCCATTGCTCCACCAAGGCTCTATATTGATTCAATAATCACACACTCAGAATAAAGTTATGCACTATAGTTTTCAGAATGAACGGGTTTGTAGAGAAACACAGCTGATTATGGTATGCAATGCAGTTTGGTCTGTCTAAATAATTCACTTGTTTAAAGCACAAGGTTGAAGCCAGAGTTTTTATAAAGGTTCACAGTTTATTAGTGAAGCATAGTCACTGCATACAAAATGTTCCAATCTTAATCTTTGTCATCTTTTGACAAATGGGAAAGCTTTTGATCTGAAGTTCTTGAAGTCAGTGGTAACAATGTGTAGAAATGTGGACCAACTCTTTGTCTCACTGTAAAATACTTCCTATATTATGTTGTGTCATGATTGTAATGGTATTTATTTATGCAATATATATATGTGTCTGTCCAGCTCACTGTAGTGACTCTGGTAGCTAACAATGTAAAAATATAAAATGAAAACATAAAAACTAATACAAACACAAATACGTGCACACCACTAATATAAGAAACTAATCAACAACAAATCAAAATGCAACTTTTTAGGTCCCCTCTAACACTCCACTATCATGGCTGGGTGGAGAAGACCCAACTCTTCTCCAAAGCTTTCTAAAAAGCTAGCAGGGTTGGGGCCAATCAAATCTCAGGGATCTGGTGTTCCAATGACAGATATTCTGACAGAAAACTCATGTGTGCTGGATACTACAAGATGACATTCTTGAACCAACAGGACCAATGATATTATTACTATTACTACTATTTTAATATGCTGTAGACAGCTATAGTCATTTTTTCACATTTGGTATGTAAAAAGATACATTATTATTTACTACTGAATCTTAAAATTATTGCGGGCCTTATGTATCAAAAAACTTCCAAGTAATCTTGACAAAATCACTCCTTTCTTTTTATTATCTAATCAGTTTGCCAGCACTTGAGTGAGAACATTTAATATGTAAAATGCATTTTCAGCCTGAAGTACCCATTGTTTTTATAAAAGGAAATAATAGAAAAGATCCACAGGAGAATCATGGAAATGATAAAAGAGAAATCCCATAAGAAATTCTGAATGAGATAAAACGAAACAGTGTGTAGACTGGAATAAATCAGGGGCTGAATGAAATTCTGTACATTTTGAAGTCACAGAAACATTTTGCAAAGAGAATAGAAATAGCTAAATATGTGATTAAAAAGAAAGAAAAATCTGTCTTACATAAAATGGCTCTATGTTTTCTATCTGACTGAAGTGAAAGTCATACCTTTTGATCTTTTATTTCTCATTTTATTAATTAAATTTTATTTTAGGGCTTAACAAACTAGTTGTCGGAAGCTAATGTCAGTTTTATGTCTGCATAATTCATAACTAGGATAGCCTCAAATATCTGATGAACTGTAACTTCACATTTCTTAACCTGAAAGCAACAAATTATAGCTGTTTTGGTCCTATCCTCATGGCACCCTGCAGCTCCAGCATTTTGCTGATGGCAGCAGGACGCTAAGCCAGTTTAAGACTATTTGTCAAGACATACTTCAACAGAGACTTGGCATGGATTCAATCCAGACTTCTGATTACCATGGCCCTCACTGGACAATTTCCCTGATGTTCTGCCCTCCCAACCTTTCATGCTAGGAAAGCAACTGCATTTTTTTTTCATTCTGTATGGCAGTCTTATTAGACATGTACTGTATGCAATGCATTTATGCAGGTGCAAAAATATCTACACACTGAGGTACACATACACTATACACATTTTTATAAAAGTATACATGTCAGATTAAATATATATTTACAGATTGAAAAATACTGTATACGCACACACACCTGCCTCCACACAACATGAGAAGTTATATCAGGTATACGACCAGAAGGACATTGGGGAAAACACCAGAGGCTCAAAACGCTAATTGTTTTAGATACTTCAGTGAACTAAAGATCTAAATAAACCAATCAGAGCACAGCCTGTACTGACTACAGAAAAGTCTGTGACTCAGTGTATTTGTGAGTGCCTGCCATTACAAAAAGTGAACAGAATGATAAGGACCTTCCAAAGAACTCAATCAGACTGTGAAGACAACACCAGAAGTTAATTCAAGATAATTTAACTGGCTATCAAGTATGGCGTATACCAAGATGATGCACTGTTCCCTCTGTTGTTCTGGATAGGCTTGAATTCCCTCAGCCGGATAATTACAAGGACTGAATATGGATACAAGTTCAAGCATGGAACTACCATCAGCCACTTCATCCATTCCTTGATGGATGACTTCAAGCTGTATGCTAAAAGTAAATGAAAAAAAATCAACTTGTTGAACCACCTGGCATAGATTTTGGGATGTCATTTGGACTGGAGAAGTCTGGCTGGCTGGCTGGTAGTCAAGAGAGGGAAGGTAGTTAAGACTGATTGGGTGAAACTCCCAGCAGCCACATAGAAAAGACATATAGACCAGCTGCAAATGTCAACGCTGCTAACATTGGATGTTCTTGCTTTGACAATATATGAAAATGCAGCCATTTCCCCCTTAACTTGTGTGTTACTTTTAGAGTTAGAATTAGATGATGCTGAGTGGAGTGGGGGGAAGAAGGAAGAATGTGTATGGGAATTAGTTAGACATAACAACCTCATAGTAGAGTGTTTTCCTCAAGGCTGTTTGAAATAAGAGATGATAAGGAATGGCGGGTCGGAGAACTGGAAAGAAGGTCGGCATTTCAAACTAATTGTAGAATGTGATTTATGACTGTTAATTAGAGGAGGGAATTGTGCTTTGATGTTATGTGTTTAGAGGAGGAGAAATCAGATGAAATCAGCCAATACCATGTTATTTGAATAAAGATTCTTTAAGTTAAAAAATGCCTCGAAGTTTTTTGAAGAGTAACATCTGTCAGAACCACGAAAGCAAGTACCTTAGTATTCTAAGATCACTTGGGAACTATGAGGTGGAGACAAGGAAGACAACAACATTCAAGTATCACCAAAAGATAAGACAAGTTCTGAAGAGCCAGTTCAATGGGAAGAACAGGTTCCATGATATCAACAGGTATGTCCTGCCAGTCATCAGGTACCCTGCCAGTATAGTGAGCTGGCCAAACAAAGACATAGAAGCTGTTGATGTACAACAATGTACAGAGGTTTCCACCCCAAGTCCAACACTCAGAGACTGTACATCTCAGGAAGAGTGTCTGGGGAGTGTCAAAATCACTCCCCTGGATGAAACCCATAGCATCCAGGAGAACATGAATACAGTAAGAAGGCCCCCAAAGAAGCTCATCAAAGAAGCTGAGAGAATGCCCAAGGCAGCAGCAGATATGTGAGGAAGATCAAGTAGAGAAAGTGTCATGGCAAGAGAAGACCTTGAGAAATCCTACCAGTGGCTAGAAAGGGATGGAATAAAATCAGCACTGAGGCACTGATCATAGCAGCACAAAAACAGGAACAACAGCTGAGTTCTCTGTCTAGATGTCTGCAGTGCTAGGAGCAGCAGTGATACTATGCAGGGCAGACCTCTTGTAAAGGACTTGAGATTGAGAAAAAAACACATGAAAGATAATTCTTTCAGGCCGGATGCATCACACACAGGCCACGCCCACCCTGGCTCTGCAAAGGCAAAAAAATGTTGCGATACGTCACAATACATGACGTGAAATGATTTAGTTTGACACCTGTGTTTAGGCAGACACACACAAACTGTATTTGTCTGTGTGTATGTCTGCCTGTCTGTCTTCCAGAAAAACAACCAGCTTTAAAACAACAATTCCTTTATTTTGTATTTAAAAATTGGCTCAACAGTGTCTGCTGCAGCTATTGATGGAGGAATCTCTCAGTTGTATACCAATTAGAACACTTGCTTGCCATGCAGAACATCACTACTTTAAAGCCTGGGAGAGATGTTATTTCATTACTGGTTTTTTTTTTCTTCTTTCCAATGAATGACTCACATTACTGTTTTGTTTTTAACAAGTACACCTTGCACTATTTTATATTTTTTCCTTGTCACTTGAGGTATAAAGGCTTCAGTCCAGTCCAAAATTGCATCCATGTCCTTATTTGTTTGGGGGAAGGAAAGAATGAAGGGAGGGAGGGAGGGAGGGAGGAAGGAAGGAAGGAAGGAAAGAAAAGTGTAGCATTTTAAGGGTTCATAGGTAAATTTATTAAAAAGGAAAATATTTCTTATTTATTTCTTATTTATTTATTTAACTCATATGCCACCCTTCTCACTATCCACAATGAGGATTCACACATCCTGTAATGATACCATTAAATTAAACAACATCTGCTTACTCCAGGTCCTTGGGAAGAACTTGACAAACAGATAAATAAAAATGACAAGTCTACCCTAAACATCTGGCTGAGTGTGCAACCAGAAATAAAATAATCTTTCTTTCCACAAGTGTTGAATTAACAATACTGTCTTTATGAAGCAAACATAACAGGATTATTAATCTTCTGTACTAGTCTAACTGAGCAGGCTTCCTAGAATGGGAGGACAGTAGAACACTGCCAAGTGACCCATTTAGAACACAGATGAATCCCTATTTTATACACTGAGAAATGAGTGTGATCAGCTAAGGATATCTGCAAATAGTTGTCCTGCAATTGCAAAATGTATTATCCTGGTGTTTTGAATCAACATAATTCCATTATTATTGTTGAAAAAAAATATCGCTCTCTGTAGTGGCTATGCACACTGGGAACAAAGATCTTAAATTGACTTAAGATTAGCGAGCCCAACAGTGCTTTCTACTTCTTTAAAAAAATTGTTTGGGAAAAACTCCTATGTCATTATATCTTCTCTAAGCATTCCCATGATACTGAGAGAACCTCATTATGTTCTCACACTTATGAAGCAGCCAACACATTTAAAAAACTAAACAACTGATAAGGATGAAAAAAGGATCACAGTGAAGAGATTCATATAAAAAAGATAACCTGAAGACAGAATGGAGTAACACTAACCGGGGAGGGGGAAGGGGCTTATATTAAAATATACAGAGTAAATGATAGAAGAAATCCTGGAAGCTACCGTAAGCCTATTAGCATTTCTGGGAGAGATGCCAATATACGGAAGACACTTGTTTGCCCACAGCCAATGAGTTACTTCCAATATCAAATAATACATCTTTGATTTGTAAATAATGTACAGATTTCAGTGAAACGGGTTGTCTAGGATGATGAGAGGGAGGAAAATGGCAGACAGACTGCTCATTTCAAATCTATGTATCTCATTTCCATGTCCATAGAACTAATAATAATAAGAACTAATGAAACTGAAGGACTGAAAAATGCATGACTCCAGGCATTAGATGTACCACAGACAATGTACATTTATCAAATACAACAAGGATTTTATTCACCATTTAACCTATAGTATCTAAGATTTAGTTACATTATGTGCTCTATAAATGTTTTTATAAAAATAAACACTAGAGAAGCAGGGAGCATAGGCAAAGCTATTGTTGATTTGTTCCAGGCAGAATGTACCCAGCAATGTAAAGTCTATTATGTTCTTTTACACTTCTTCAAAATGATCCTGGAGTACATGTAACAAAATCTTTCTGAACATATTTTTTAAAATATGTCAACATTTTATAGTAAGGCCTAGCTTAAATCAAATTAAGAAGCTGCCATTGTTAATCTAAATATGATTGGAAGAAATAGGCACATATCCTTCCCCAGCAATTATTATTTTCCCACTTTCATACTGAATTAACTGGATTGTTTGAAGATTTGGTTGAGAGGAACAAATTTCAACAGGAAGAAATATACGGTATTAGACTTAGGGAAGAAAATACAAGGCACACATACAAAATGGAGGAATTGTATCTTGGGGAAAAAAATTATTAGGACTTGGATATGGTTAGACCATAAGAACATAAGCAGCAATCTCATGGATCAGACCTAAGCATCTAGCCCAATGGTCTAGTTCTTACAGGGACAAACAACTGCACAAGGAAGCTCACAACTGTGTATCTCCGAAAATAAGACCAAGTTTTCTCTTAATTTTTGCTTTAGAAGACACATTAGGGCTTATTTTCTGGTTAGGGCTTATATTTGGGAAAATATGGTACTAAATGCATATGTCTGACTGATGATCCTAACTGGTGCTTTTTTTGGGATGGGGCTTATATTACCAGCATCCTGGTAATATAAGTAATAAGCTGGGCTTATTTTCTAGTTGGGTCTTATTTTGGGGAAAATACGGTAGCATACCAGCAGATGGCCTTCAGAGATAGTCCCACTGCAATCAGGGCTAATAGCCATTCATCCTGATGTCTTCCATAGATTGACCCAGCCCTTTTCAAAAATCAGCCAAAGTGATAGACAGCACTGCAACTCATAGTGAATTCCAAAGAAGTATTCTTCTCTATTCTGGTGTCTAATAGCCTGCCGATCTCATAGAATTCATGTCCCATTATATACCCATATACTTCCTACAACCTGGTACAGTTTTCTTACATGTTGTGTAAAAGAGTACTTCCTTTTGTCTATGCCAGTTCTGCCAGGAATCCATTTCAATGGGTGACCTTCAGTTCAGAAATTCCCTTTACTGAAGTCAAATATGACTGGGACATGCTATGTTAGGTTGTCAGGGTTTTTTTATGTTGAATTGTACTGTATCATTATTCCCAATTGGTTTGACCATGTGTATTTCTCTTATTAAGTTTGGGCACTACTTAGGACTAGGTTTTGACTGTCCCCTCACTCACTGATTACATGAGCAACTGTTTTAGCACAGTATCTAAAAACATTACCCATGTCTCACAGTTTGAACACACATTAACCCAACTGATGTGAGAATAATTGAAATGTTCCATAATTTCAAGACTTCCTTTTCAGGATGCCTCAATATTTTCCCTCTCCATTTCCATATCTTTTTGACCCTTAGTTGGGGAGATAATAGTCCACAGCTAGTTTTAACCTTTATGACTTGATATTTCCACTCAGAGTGATTCCGTTAAATGATCTGTTCCTTTGGAAATGTCACAAAGACTTGATTCAGTGGTCTATTTTACATAAACTTCCTCCACTATGTCTATCCTTGCCTTTCTAACACAGTCTGTAACTGGAAATAACCATGTCCCATTAATTTCCAAGTCCATTAACTATATCTATACTGTCTTTTAAGAGTAGACATTGCTGTTCAGCCTATCATTCATACACAAACACTGGCACAAGCACCTTGCCATAGTTTGCATCTTCTCTATAAGGTAGCATACTTCTGCTCCCTTAATCCTTATTTCTTGCTATGTATTTTGAAATGATAAATTCCAAGCTCTTGCTTCAAATTGTCATTTTCCTCCTGCAGCATCTTACACATATTTCTTCTGTTGCTATTTTTTAAGAAATAAAACAGCTTTCTTTTCTACCTAGGCCTTAAAAATATTGTTTTTCCTGCCAATCAAACTGACAAAGTTGCCATGTTTTCATTTACAAATGTCAGAGCTGCACTTCTAACATTTTTGCTTTTTCTTTCAAATGCAGCAGTGGCACAAGAGGGGGGGAAAAAGGACTACATAGTTTGTTCACACGGCACTGTATTCTTTATAATTTTCCTCACGTGCATGCTGTTTTATTTATTTATCAAACATAAACAATCGTCCATCTCACCATAGGTGATAATAGGCACCTTTGGTGAGAAAGAGGGTGGATAAAACCTTATATTTAAAAAAAACCCACAAATATGAAAATGTATAAAAATCACATTAAAAAGTAAATATAATAAATATAATGATAATTTTATGAAATGCTAAATGAATACATATTAAGACAAATTTTAAAATGGAGGAGCCCATCCAATATATTTGTATGTGACCCACTGGGAACAAGGGGATAAATAAAAAAAAAATGAATGATGTCCCAACACAAATATCCTGATTCACATACTTACATCAGGCAGTTTGATCTAGTGGTTAAGGTATCAGGCTAGAAACTAGGAGACCATGAGTTCTAGTCCCGTTTTAGGCACGAAAGTTGGCTGGGTGACTTTGGGTGAATCACTTTCTCTCAGCCCAACTCATTTGACAGGGTTATGGTTGAGGGGATAATAGGAGGAGGAAGGAGTAATAGGAATGTTAGAAGCCTTGATTTATAAAAGTAATAAAGGCAGGATTATAAAAAGTTAAAAAATATTATACACTTATGAGGCAAGTGTATAATATTTGCCCTATGACATCACCACTTGTGTCATTATTTTACTATAGATTTGCTATAAATACTGCAATAGTTTCTGCTTAAAATGATTATTTCACTGAAACCATAAATCATATCTCAGCCGGAATTTGGAATGTAGAAAATACTACTACAATGATATTTAATTTTTTTTTTAAAAAAAATCAGAATTATTCAAATGTTATCTCATTCTTCACATGGACAATAACAAGTCTGCCTGGGACTTGAATTCTGAAGTAGGAAGCTAAAAAAAGGTTTGCTAGTCTCTCCATCTGGCATGGAAATCAATGAAATCATAATTAAATTGTAATTTTTTGTGGTTTGCATAATGTTGCTCATCTCAAACAGGAGTAATGCTCATCTCAAACAGGAGTAATTTGATGTATATGCATGTAATAGGAGAGAGAGAAATATTTTACCTCCCCCACCAGCTCACTGCCCTTTACAATTAAATTATCTTGGGTAGCAGGGATTTGGGAAACCCATGCAAGAAATTGTCCTAAACATCTATGAGTAAAAAGGTTAAGGTTGAGGCCCAATCTATCTTGCTGACATGTCTATTGCTTAATTAGATTAGAATGAAATTTTAGTGGGCAAAAGAGCATAGGTTAACTCCAAGTAGTTTAAAAATAAGTCTGGGTTAAGATTTTTACATAAGCACACGTCATTGTTAGCACAAGAGGGAAAATCTTCCGCAATCAGAAAAGATAGGGGAGGTTTTTCCCCTTCCAGGGGAAATACCAAAATTAAATATTCATTTTTTATATCAAGGAGACATTTCCACTTTTCTTTAATATCATTCTTTAATAACAGTAATAATAGATAATAGTACATTTTTGCCTATCAAATAGGCATTTAACACTTTGGTAGAACACTGGGCATAAATTAGAACAGCATTTAATTTTGGATATATAAGTAATTGCTTTCAGTTTGGGTGGGACTGAATAACCTTGAGCCTGTATGACATATTAATCTGTGATGAATCATGACAGTCAGAACAATTAATCAATGGAACAGCTTGCCTCCTGCAGTTGCTGGGTGCTCCATCACTAGAGGTGTTCAGGCAAAGAATGTCCCAGAGGTACTTTTTCCAAAAGGCAACTGGATTTTCTTGTTTTTTTCTTTGAAAACATTTTTCTCACCCAAGAAGCTTCTTCAGTTCTGAACTACAGAATCTTCTTAGATAAGAGACTAAATGTTTTCAAAGAAAAAAAACAAAAACAAGAAAGTGCAGTTGCCTCTGGGACAACCATGGCCTGAATGATTGAAAATCCCCATAGATGTGCTATCCTGCTCTACATACACACATGTAAACGTGGCTTAGTGGGTTTATTAATATTCCCCACAACACCCTTCACCAAAAACTCAGGACTGTCCCAATTATGTCCAGCCACAAACAGACCAATGCTGGTCTACAGTGCAATGGTCAATGAGTCCATAAGTCACTTGAAAGTTTCCAAATCAATATAAACACACCAGGCAAAATTATATCCACAATACAAGAGAGTTCATGAGGCAAGGAAAGTCCAGAGTTCACAAGGCATGATCCAAGTCAAGGCACAGTGTCAATCCAAAGCAAGGCAAGAATCACAATGACCAGAAAACACACAGCTAGGAAATGAACATCTTGTTCCCAACATCACTTCCCTCTCTCTGCTCTGCTAAATAGCCAGCTTTTAGTGCAGCACATCAAGAAGGGCAAGGTTTTTTCCTCACAAGTAATCTGGCTGACCTTGGCTGGTCCTGCCTTTTCTCTGCTCTATGTGTCTGTGAATCAGGTGCAGCAGGCAGTGCCTCTTCCTCATCACTGACTGGCTCCAGATGCATGCTTTCTCCACCTGAAGCCTCTGGGCTGTCCTGCTACAGTTGTGTTTGAGCCAAATTCCTCTCAGACAGCCACTTGGAGCCATTAACCATCTCCCCTCCAGATATGTCTGGAACTGGTTCATCTTCCTCCGAGCTGACATAAGGAGAGATGACTGGGGAAGTCTCCAGGGGAGTCATCACAATAGACATCAAAAAAAGATTGGACAATCATTTGTCCAGGATGGTATAACGATTCTTACCTTGGCCAGAGGGTTGGACTATAAGGCTTCCAATGTCCCTTCAAGCCCAATGATTCTATTCTATTCTGTTTCGCTCTGTTCTTTGCATATAGAAATATTGAAGTTGTACTATTTACAAAGATAAACAGTAAATTATTAGGACTTTTATTATAGTCTTCTACTGAATAGTGATGTACAAAATGAATTGTTGTAACTCAGCTTTGATTCTATCTTGCTGGTCTTCAACAAAGAGAATAAAGTATAAAACATGCCATCAGCATCCTGGATTTTAGAACTTGGCCAGTTTTACTCAGGACAGCTAGTAAAAAAAATTGTAATCCTTTTATTATTATTATTATTTCCTTGCAGCTGTACACAGTTTTTTATGACAGGACAACAATGCAAGGGCCACCAAAGTTTCTGGTCTATCAAAGAATGCACTGCTATGTTGACTCACCTGGAAGCTTACTGTCCTCTGGTCTCTTAGATCTGTCATACCAATTGTAATCTAACCCGGCTGCAATCAAACACTATTAAGGAGGAAGTAACAGACAATTATTCCCCTCTTTTTGTTATTTTCCCATTTCTGCTTTCAATTTTCTTTCTATTCACATTGAATGTATTGTAAATAACAATAAGGTAAAGGTAAAGGTAAAGGTTCCCCCACACGTGCGTGCTAGTTGTTTCCGACTCTAGGGGCTGGTGCTCATCTCCGTTTCAAAGCCGAAGAGCCAGCGCTTGTCCAAGGACATCTCCGTGGTCATGTGGCCGGCATGACTAGATGCCAAAGGCGCACGGAACGCTGTTACCTTCCCACCATAGTGGTCCCTATTTTTCTACTTGCATTTTTACATGCTTTCGAACTGCTAGGTTGGCAGAAGCTGGGACGAGTAACAGGCGCTCACTCTGTTACGTGGCACTCGGGATTCGACCCACTAAACTGCCGACCTTTTGATCGACAAGCTCAGCATCCTAACACACTGAGCCACCGCGTCCCTTGTAAATAACAATAAAGAGGGGAAAAAAGATGGTTAAGGGCCATTCCCTCCTTGTATATAGCTATAGTATAAACGTGTTCTACAAACACATTTTATTCAGTTGTAATTCCATACGGTTCCCCGCATCTCATCTCTAGCTCATGATCTTGGCTGGTTCCCTATTGAAGTAGTGCTTTCTTGAACAAAGTGTTCAGAATTCAATAACAGCTACAACATGTGTTATATCTACTATATTATTCTGCCATCCATTACGTTAGGCTTAAATCAGGTGACCAGATAAGGTCAAAGGCATGTTCAGTGTCTTTGTGGGCAAATATGGCCCCCTTTACAACCTGTGAACTGGTTCATAGTCCACAGGTCACAAGTTCCAATGGCTGGCTTAGGAATTCTGGGAGTTGAAGTCCACAGGTTTAAAGGGGCCATTGTTGCCCACCCATGGTTTAGTGGGTGTTACAGTTTATGCAGGCATATTTTCCATATCTTCTGGTCTCTGATCAACCTTCTCTATTATCATGCTGGTGAACAAGCTGGTATAAAACATACAGAAGACTACTTTCTGGAACTTCAGATAGCCATTTGTCTGAAATGGTATAGGGTCTCCTGTTTGAACAGGGGTTTGGACTAGAAGATCTCCTATGTCCCTTCTATGATTCTATGTAACATAACAGTGAAGTGGCATAAAATAGGCATTCGTGTGAGCAGCATGTGATAAATAGCATGATTGACTGACACCTGAAATATCATAAAATTGAAATGATAGCATCAGTATTCCATCTCCCCCATGTCTCTCAACACAGCATGGGAGATATTGACTCCATAAAGAGAAACAGGAAGAAATTGCAAACAAATTTGTTTTCTATAACTCAATTCACTTCATGAATCCATTGTTTTTGAAAAAAAAATATTCATGATACAACAGAATGGGGCTTAAGAGGAGGGGTAAAGGAAGGAGTGTAGAGATGATGAACAGACTCCTTCCTCTTGTAGTCCTTGTTTTCCCCTCTCTCCACTAACTGGTCCCTTTAGAAAGGGCAGGAAAGAGAGCTCTGTTTATCTCTTGCTCTTAATGCAAATCTAACATCAACATTTAGCAGTGAGTCAGAATAGAGATAACAGAAAAAGGCAAGAGATTGGAAATAAGACCAGAAAACTCAGAATAGTTTTATGGAAAACCAAGAATGATGGGACAGTACTTTACCTCAGCTGTGTCTAGGTTAGCCTTCTCTAACCAGTTGCCCTGCAGATAGATTGGAACGGTGTTTGTTTGTTTGTTTATTAAATTTATAAGCCATATATCTCACCATTCAGGTAACAAATCTCCAGGCCAACCCCTTGGAAAGGATATTGTAAAGAACTAAGAATAGTAGGTTATGGGGATGGTTTGGGGACCCATTTTGAATGATTACACTAATAAAGGAGAATATTTGTAGCTTACTGTTGAAACAAGGGGTCCTTCGTGCTAGAACATAATAGAGAATAATAGAATAATAGAGGAGGAAGGAGGTCTTGGAGGTCTTTTAGTCCAACCCCCTGCTCAAGCAGGAAACTCTATACCATTTCAGATAAATGATTGCCCAGTGTCTTTTTAAAAGTCTCCAGTGATGGAACACCCACAATTTCTGAAGGCAAGTTGTTCAATGGTTGATTGCTCTCACCATTAGGAAATTTCTCCTTAATTCTAGGTTGCTTCTCTCCTTGGTTAGTTCCCATCATTTCTCATTTTGCCTTTTGGTGCTTTGGAAAATAGTTTGACCCCTTCATCTTTGTAAGAGCACCTCAAATATTGGAACACTCTCTGAGCTTGGTTGTTTTCTTGCAGAATTTCTTTACAACAACTAGGTAACGCCATAAGATATACACTAGCACTGATGATGTTACTTAGTTTGGGTGCTAATGATTGTACTAGGTTTTACTTCAGTTCTTTCTTACTGACTTGAAATACATTTTTTTCAGGGGAACAGATTCACCAGCTTTTTCCCCACTACAGATCTTTATATTGAATTAAAATTATTTAATGATATATTGTAAAATCAAAAGTTACATATGAGATAGAGAAATGATAAGTAGACAGACAGACAAGAAGAAGTATAATACTTAACAATTGATTTATGTTTCAATAATTAAACTATACATTTTTATTCACATGTTTAAAATAAAATCTAGTATGTTAAGAAGTGACATTATTGGAACGTCCTTGAGCTACTGTGACAATAGCTTTCCAACTGTTGCCCTTTTGGACAAACATTTTGTGCTTAAAAAAAAAAGCTGAACAAATTACCTTCCGTCACTCTCTGGCAAATGTTTTATGCTAGCTGCTTCCCTTCATGAAAAACATGTGCTATTAGGATGCTGTAATAAATGGAGCAGAACAGCCCATCATTTTTGCCTTTGGTTTCTGCCAGGCAGCACTAAAGAAGGAAATGATAAAAAAAGAGAAAAAAAAATCACAATGGAAACATGCACAGAATATTTTATTAATTTCAACAGAAGCCAAATTAGAACAATAAACACATATATTATTTTAAAAAAGGTCTGCTTATATTCCCTTTCCCAGCTACGTTAGAATACGAATCAATATATATTGTACTTTGTGAATAAAAATTAAAGTGATTGCAGGGTAGCAGATCCCTTTTGAAACAGCACAGCAATCCTGTTGCTTTTTGTGGTTCAGATGAGTCCACCGCACAAAAACAATTGCCCGTTAAAGCCTCAGAGGATGACTGTTGCTTGGCTTCCAAGGATAGTAGGTACTCTTATGAAACCTGTCGTTCAACTATATAGAATGCCTCACAACCTAAATTAATAATAATAATAAAAACCTCTTTGAAAGTAACTAGATTATTTTAGTTTTAAGCATTCAAATGAGCTTTACTATTCTGCAATCTTCTCACCCTCAACCTCTTTCGAAAGCTTGATTTTGGTGCTTTCCAGGGTTTTAAAAATATATCATCCCAGATACAAAAGTCTCAGGACTATAGTCTTTTGGCTGCTGTCTCTCAGCAGGTGGAATTAGTCTCACAGCTAAGGGATGCTCAAACTTGAGAGGGGAGGAGACAAAATGTCCAATCTAGAAATATTGCATAAAGATGAGAGACACAGCTAGGGCCTTTCAGGAGACCACATAAGTGCCAACCAATTAAGAACCAGGCAGGCAAACCTCAAATAATTGCTGCCTCGCATAGAGAGATCCAATAATTCAGAAGGGACATGTCCCCAGTACACCCCATGGGGATTCAGGCAGAATGACATGTTCCCAAATGTGTCATTTCTCTTGACGCAGCCAGCAATCCTCCTTTTGATTTTAATAATAAACTTACTGTACATAGTTTTTTTTCCCAATTCCCAAGCAGCGATTCAGATCAGTGAGGCAGCAAGATCACCATAAGCAGAAAAAAAAACAAATGTTCTGGTTTTTTGACAGCTTTTGGGAAGGAAGGGAGGCCAAAAGCAGAATGCCATTTAGTGGGAAAATAAGCTGTTTTGCCACTGCAATTCAGAACATGATCTGCTGTGGGATTCAGAATATCCAGTATATTATCCACTCCAAATTTTAAAAATGAATTATCTATAAGAAAGCATGGAGACAAATAGTGCAGTGAATGAGCAACTTGCTCTGATAAGATCATTGAGACCTTTTATAACTTAACAGATAAATCCATTCCAAGTCTAAATCAGAGTTCACCATTACGTTTCCTAAAAGTGCACACAGGGCCAACTCCCTAAACTGATGCTGGAGCTCCCTAAATTGCAATGCAGGTTGGTAGGCTGGCCCCTTAAGTGAAAACAGCTTGGAATATCCTGTTAATTATCCAGGTTTTTAGGATCTTGCTCTGGAGATCTCCACAATTTCAGGCTTCAGAGTCAGGTTATTGCAGTTATTGTACTTAGGCCATGTTTCTCTTCTGAAATATGCTAGAGCAGTGGTTCTCAACCTTGGCAACTTTAAGACGGGTGGACTTCAACTCCCAGAATTCCCCAGCCAGCATGGGTTAAGGTTAGATTGGACTGAGGAATTCTGGGAGTTGAAGTCCACCCATCTTAAAGTCTCCAAAGTAGAGAAACACTGGGCTAGAGGCTAAAGTCTTAACAGTGAGTAAAAGAAGATGCTCACCGAAAGACCAAACAAAGAACCAAAATTCTGGTTCCCCCCCACAAAGAACTCATTTTTCAATTTTACGTCTTTAAAAAGTTTAATCTGACATATGAAGTGAGGAACACACATTGAAAAACCATTGATGAAAGGCTTGATTGAGAGGCATTTATCCTTGAAGACCACTAGGAAACTTCAACTGGTCCAGAATATAGCAATGCACACAGCAATGGGAGTCCATAGGTTTGACCAGGTAACGCTCTGTTGCATGAGCTACAGTGGCCTCCAGTTTCTTTCTGGTTGCAATTCAAGTTGCTGGTCATCCCCTTTAATGGCCCATATGTTTTAGGGTCAGATTATATCTGCCTGACTGCCTTTCCCTAAGGACATCTACCCATCCTACTAGGTCAGGTAGTTGGGCACACTCCTAGTCTCTTCCTTTATATAATCCTATGTTATGGGAGCCTTATGGAAATGTGCTTTTTCTGTGGTAGCCCCTGCCCTATTGCTCTCTTGCCCCTGAGGTTTGGCAGGCTTTTACTCTCCTAGCCTTCTGTACAGGCTTTGAAGACCAGACTTTTCCCAAAAGCTTTGGGTACGATGAGGTAACTGCACAAGTTTGACTTGGTGCCAGGTTTTTGTTTTTAATGTGTTGTTTTTAATAGTTTTAATATGGCTTTTAGGCTCTTTTAAGTTTTTAGTGGGAGCCGCCTAGAGCTGGTTATAAGATGGGTGGCTATGCTCTAAATAAATTAAAAAAAATTGCACCAACGGCATCAAATGGGATCTTGACTCTTACTCTGATTGTTTAAGCTTGTGGATAAGTGCAACATCACATAGATACTTGTCTGTATTAATGTAAAATTGTACATATTAAAAAGTTAATAGTAATTTATAACTCAATTTATAACACATGTTCATGTCACCAACTTATTCATTTGTTCTGCTACTGGTCTGGTGCTGTTCGACCTCTCATTGAGAATAGAAAGCATTAAAAATGGGCCAACTCCTAATTATATTTTCATGATCAGATCAATGTGTTCATGTTCATATCATATTCAAACCAGTTAATATGATATTTAGAATTCATTTCTCTCACCTCAGCAAACTAGTTCTTTAGCTTAAATGAAAATATTAGTGGATAAAGGTAAAGGTTTCCCCACACATGCGTGCTAGTCGTTTCTGACTCTAGGGGCCGGTGCTCATTTCCGTTTCAAAGCCAAAGAGCCAGTGTTTGTCCGAGGACGTCTCCGTGGTCATGTGGCCAGCATGACTAGACACCAAAGGCACACAGAACGCTGTTACCTTCCCACCGTAGTGGTCCCTATTTTTCTACTTGCATTTTTACGTACTTTCGAACTGCTAGGTTGGCAGAAGCTGGGACTACAGGCGCTCACTCTGTTATGCGGCCCTCAGGATTCAACCCGCCAAACTGCTGATTTTCTGATCGACAAGCTCAGCGTCCTAACCCACTGAGCCACCACGTCCCTCCATGAGTGGATAGGAGACAAAATTGACTTTATACTTGAAGAAATATTTTCCAGCTGTTTCCAATTTGCATTTAGTTATTTGATTGATCATACAGTGAGTATTATTGAGGTGGTTTTGGCATTCTAGTTGTCTACCCGACTGACTGTAAAGTGGTCTTTAGTGTTTATTGGTTTATACTGGGAACCTGAGGCAGTAGGAGGAACAGATACAAAAAAAACATGTAGCAGGACTGATTAGAGTTTTGCAAATCCTTCAAAACAGGTGCTCTGAATTGTATAAGAATGTGTAAAATACACTATTATTTTCTGCAGCCACTTCAGAAGCTACTCCTAGCAGTCTCTCTTTGTATGTGTGTACATAGCTATTATTTCATTGGGGAGAAAAGTGACAAAGCTTTGGGTACACATACATGCAAAGCTGGGAGTAGGATTTGTATACTGGTTGATGTGTTCAGGAGCATGTCGTTAAAAGACCTTGCTATTGATGAACAGTGTAATAGCCACAACAGTAAAAATGATTTTTGTAGTTTAAATAAATCAAAAGGAAAAAAACATTTCCCCATTTTTGTAAAATGCATTTGTCACCATCTGCTTTCTGTTGTATAAGACTATAGCTTTCACATACCAAGCACAACTGGGAGCAATAACTGTGTTGCTAAGTGCTGTAGTCTCTAAACAAAAGAAAATCATGTCCATGCTGGACTTAAAACATCACTTCTGCTTCGATTATTAAGCAAATTGCAACAATTGTTAAGTAAGCCATCCTATGATTTGTGGTTTCACTTCCATGTTCTCCACTCATTCTGCTTCTTGAAAGTCATTGTGAAGCTCCTTACAGTCGTAACTTTTAAGCAGTCACTAAACAAGGCAGTCAGTAAGTGAAGACTACCTTAAATAAAAGAGGTAAACTTACACACACAAACTGTATATATGTATACACACACACACACAAATGATATGATCCTGATTTTCTATAAGTGTTTAAAATTCTGTCATTTTTCTCAAGGTCTTTCTTGAGGTCACTTTTCATTCTTCCAAGAATAAATATTGTAAATATTGTACACCAACCATTGTAAATTCTTACCTTCATTGAACAATTCTTGCTGAGGGTTTAATCTATTTTCTGAGTCTGAATTCACCATATTGCCTATCTGATTAAATCTTTCTACAGTTGTCTCTGTAAAATGCATTTGACAGTGAATCTAAAGGTGAAGACACTGGATTTAATCTTGTTTTAGGAACTACCATATTGTTTTTATACAGCTTTGTCTTATAATGTGTCACTTTGAATTATTTCTTCTTTGTTTCCTTCTTTCATAAATACCTGTGATCTCTTATTAGCTAAGCCAACTCCTTCTTTGATTCTATTTGGGGATTTTATCTGCTGCACATGATAAACAGCTTGCATGATATAATTTAAAATTGTATTGCAATTTTAATATAAAATTAAAAAATCTCACTAAAGCTGTACTGTTTATTTGGAAAGATTGTGAAAAACCTAGTGAACACTGCTATTTTCAAGCATTTATTTATTGCCATAAGGGACAAAATCTTAAAAAGAAAATATGTGCACTTAGTTGGATAAATACATTTTATTAAGATTAAGGCAGTTTCCTTTTGAATAGGAATCATAAGTTCCCTTACCACAGCACATTATTGGATTAACTCCTAACCTATTTTATTGTATCTATAGTATTTAAAAATGCTCCTAATCTATTTTATAGAGCCATGAAAGCAGGAAAAATATTAGCAGTGTGCAACAATAAGGAGGGAGCTTCAGCAGTTACTTCAGCCTCATCTTTGAGTCTAAGAAAGAGAGTTCCTAATCCATACATGGTTAAGACAGAGACCTAGAACCATCACTGGGCCAAAGTTACTGTTTGGTGTTTGAGGAGTGCATTATAAATCCTATTCTCAAAAATAAACAGAGTAAAGAAAAGAGTGGCACCAGGATGGAGAATTTATTTTTCTTTTTAATTGGTTTTTAATGAAAACCCACTTAAATGTTTTGGATAACACTCCAGATATTTAACACTATATCACTTTTGCATATCATATTAATATTTTGGGAAGTCTTTGAGGACCGTACCTACAACCTCAGTCATGGCAGTCTCATTCATTAATGAATTGGACGAGGGGATAGATGGGGAACTCATCAAATTTGCAGACAACACCAAGCTGGCAGGAATAGCCAACACTCCAGAAGATAGGCTTAAGATACAGGAGGATCTTGACAGATGATTTGGATCAGGGGATAGATGGGGAACTCATCAAATTTGCAGATGACACCAAGCTGGCAGGAATAGCCAATACTCCAGAAGATAGGTTTAAGATACAGGAGGCTCTGGACAGACTCGAACACTGGGCACTATCTAACAAAATGAAATTCAATTGTGAAAAAAGTAAGGCAGGAAAAATCAAATGCACAGGTATAGTATAGGTGGTACCTTGCTCGATAGTAATAACTGTTAGAGGGATCTCAAAGTCCTAGTGGACAATCACTTAAATATGAGCCAGCAGTGTGCTGCAGCTGCCAAAAAAGCCAACACAGTGCTAGGCTGCATTAACAGAGGGATAGAATCAAGATCACGTGAAGTACTAATACCACTTTACAATGCCTTGGTAAGGCCACACCTGGAATACTGCATCCAGTTTTGGTCACCACGATGTAAAAAAGATGTTGAGACTCTAGAAAGAGTACAGAGAAGAGCAAGAAAGATGATTGGGGGACTGGAGGCTAAAACATACAAGGAACGGTTGCTGGAATTGGGTATGTGTAGTTTAATAAAGAGAAGGATGAGAGGAGACATGATAGCAGTCTTCCAATATCTCAGGGATTGCCACAAAGAAGAGGGAGTCAAGATATTCTCCAAAGCACCTGAAGGCAGGACAAGAAGCAACAGATGGAAACTAATCAAGGAGAGAAGCAACCTAAAACTAAGGAGAAACTTCCTGACCAAACAATTAACCAGTGGAACAATCTGCCTCCAGAAGCTGTGAATGCTCCAACACTGGAAGTTTTGTAAGAAGAGACTGGACAGCCATTTGTCTGAATGGTATAGGGTTTCCTGCCTGAGCAGGGGGTTGGACTAGATGACCTCCAAGGTCCCTTCCAACTTCTTCTTCTTCTTCTTCTTCTTCTTCTTCTTCTTCTTCTTCTTCTTCTTCTTCTTCTTCTTCTTCTTCTTCTTCTTCTTCTTCTTCTTCTTCTTCTTCATTATTATTATTATTATTATTATTATTATTATTATTATTATTATTATTATTATTATTATTATTTAGATTTATTTGGTCCATTTCCTAATAAAAGGGATGTTTGTAGATTAAGCTTTAAGCTCTAAAGATCAGAGTTCTGTATCAAAAACATAATATATTTTATATGCACTACTACAGTCTTTACAGGTAGTAATCACATTGTATGTTATAAAAATAGATTTAGCCCGTTTAACAAGTGGCCAGTTCTGAAGTCTCTTCAACAAAAGTACTGTCCCACAGGGATAGACAAATGGTTTAGAAACATTAATTATGGCCTAATATATTATGGCTTGTCTACATTTTTCTTTTTTCTCTCTCTAATTCTTCCTTCACTTAATTCTTCTATATCATCTCCCTGCAGCAGATGATGATTAAGACTTATTTAGCCACAATTACCCATTAATCTAACATGGTTTATTCTAGTAATACAAATTAAGGTATATTCTAGATGAATCATGATTAATGAGATGAGAATTGTTACTGTTCAGTAAATCAAAGAAGGGAGGAAAAATGAGGTCTTGGTAGTTTGCAGATAGATTCAGCTCAAAACACCATTCCTGAGCTTATCACTCTGAGTTTATAAATCTGGGAGAGAGCAACAGAAAAGCTAGCTAGCCTTTGACAGTGATGATGGAACACAGGCAAATAATCTTTAAATTATTTACAACAGAAGCCTTGTTCTGTGGTATCTAAACATAGCTCTAGTATTCTAGTTCCCAGACTACAAGGTGAAAATAAAACTAAATGAAATAGAAACCCACTTAGCTAATCATTTTAATCTGTGCTTTTCTTTGCTAGAAACTAAATCAGGAAAGGTACATCCCATTGAAAATGAGACTTTCGTGACTGTTGCCACAGGAACAGAAAAGCCTGAGAACGCTACGTTTATTTATTTTTTACTCTTGGGAAGTAGATCACCTAATTGACTAATCAACATTCTGGGCCTGCATTTATCAAATAGGCAGCCAACATTCAACAGGGCCAAAATTCAAATAGAAGCTTAATTCATATGAAAAAAGCCAGTCTCAGTTCCATCAGAACTTGGAAGGACATAGTACTCCTAGCGTAAAGTTGAAGCCAATAGACTGGGACAGTGCAATAGGAAATAAACACCCTCTCCTTTCTGCCAATCAGATATCTGTTAAACAATGTGAAGCAAAATTACATTCAGGACCTGCTTTACAATTTTGACAAAGACTCAACATGTTCTAAATGCTTCTCAGTTCTCTTTTATCCTCCCCAGGTCAAATGGTTCCATTATAGTCAGGAAATGAAGAGGAAAACAATATTCTTCCTATCTGTTACCACTGTTGCCCTTAAGGAAAACGGGACTTGCAGAAGTCATGAAGAATCACTGTTCAGTCAGGAAGTTAACACAACTCAAAATAAGCTCAACAAACATGAGATCACTTTATCCACACACAGCAAACTCTCAACTTCATTGGTAGCTCTCAAATGCTGAAGTGCTGCAGAATAAGTGAGAAAGGGGACACATGACAAGACATTGGGATGCAGATACCTAAAAGAAGTATTTATATGTTATCACCATGCATACGTTCCCGCTTTGGTCTCATTGTGGTTTGCTGTAGACACCCCTGTGAGAGCTAAGTAGGGCTTAAAGTGCTTAGCTTCTGAGATCAGCCCAGGTTGTCTACGTGGATCCCAAGATGCAGGTTCAGATTGTATGATGCAGTTATTTGTGAACTACAATTTCCAAATTAAACCATAAGTAGCTGGGTTAAAAAAATATGCTAAACCATAAACTGGAGCCAAAAAATCACAATGGTTTGTTCCCTTAACTTGCAAAAACATTTTTAAAGGCATATTATGCTTTACTATGATATATGAAATTAGCTGCTAAGTATCATTGTACTTGCATCAAAAAGCTTCTAAAGATGATTTTTCCCCACTATCACAATAGCATCTCCATGGTGATATATTACATAGTTGTTGATTTTTTAGTATAATAATCTAGGTGGAGTAGATGGAAAAGTTGGAGTAGCAGACAAGAACACAGCAATGACATATATTGGGGAAAAGTAGCTACCAAGGAAGGACTCAAAAAATAGAAGTGTCACTAAAAAGATAACATTGGCTGTGTGCCTATCCTGAATGCATTCCTTAGCTCTCTTCATTGGCAGTATTTCAGCAGGGATGTCATGATCAGTGGGGCTTGCTGCTCTCTGAACTTGGATTTCTTGCAGATGTTTCATTAACCAACAAGGTAGCCTCACTGGTCCACTGATGAGAGCACTAAGGACTCCAAAGTTCAACCCTAAGCTAAAAATATTCCCATCTATGCCCTGATCAGTTAGCTGGTGCTTATATTGCAGTCACTGCAAACAAGACTGAGAAGATAGGTGCTTTCCTCATTCCTTCTCAACATCTTGCAGTGTTCTTTCATGGAAGGATGGGGAGAGGAATATCTAGTTCTACCTGTTTCTGCCCCTTTTTCATATTTATAACTGCAGGAGAAATAAAACTGCAATTGACACAGAGGAATGGAGTACTATTGATACCCTATTTTTTGCAGGACTTCTCTAGAATATGAGCACTGCCATAGAAGACAATGACATCAAGAACACATACACATCTGTATTGGTACTGTGGAAGATTGAAGAGGACCTCTCTTTCCTTTGCACATCTCTCTTTTATGCTGAAAGGGTTATCTAGCCAGCTGAGGCAATTTGTATACAATTTTAACAAGTTCTGTACTGCAAATTATTCCATAGTTGCATTGAAAAATTAATTAGCAAGTTTTGTGAATTTCATCATTATATTGTTAATCACTCTTCCTTGACTCTTGTACATATTCCTACTGCTAGCAATTAAGGTAAAGGGAAACATCAGGTAAAGGACAAAAATAATAACAATACTAAAAACAATTCTAACAAAATGGATATCCATGCAACTTCATTTAAAAAAAAATCCCTGACCACTCAACCCAATACAACACAAACCTTAAAAAGAATTACCTTGCCATGCATCATCTCAGAAACCACCAAGAGACTACTACAACCACACTGAGGCATCATAGCACACAAGCTAACTAAAGCCCTTCAAAACATTCTAAGCAAACCAAAAGACCCAGCAACCCCAGGAGGAAAAAAAAAACAGGAGTCATTTACTACATATAGTGTAATTACTGCAACAACCATTATGTAGGACAAAGAGGTAGAGGACTGGCAGAATGCATCTATGAACACCAACTACTAGTCAGAAGACATGATGAAAACTAGTTTGGGGAAATGAAATGTCTGCAAGAAAACAAGCAAGCTCAGAGAGCACGAAGGACCCCTCAGATTACTAAAAATAATGTTCTCATAAAAGTACTCTTAACAAAGGATCATTTATTGGAAACCCCAAGTTATTGACCAAACATATCATGAGACCATGCCCAGGCGATATCTTATAGAGACTCTGCTCCCCTAAAAATATTCTTGGTATATGGTACGCTGTTCAAAGTTATAATCACAGAGACCCAGGAGGCTAGACTTCTTTCTTTGCTGTGGTGCCCACCTTATTTTATTTATTAAATTTGTGTGCTATCCATCTCTTTATATGCTTTTTATTGACTATTGTCAGCTTCCCAGAGTCATTTTTTGTGAGATGGAAAGCTATATAAAGGTGTTAAATAAATAAATGCCCAGCATGCAAATTCCTCCCATGATACCATTATGTGAACTGTAAAACCAAAGACATAGAACCTGGGTTAAGTAAATGACATGTACTATACAATATTTTTACAAGATCACTAAATGATTACAGAATTACTTAAAATACTTAGCTCAAGTCAAAATACCTATCCCTTTAAGATATACATTAATTAGGCTCAGGAACAATACAAAAAACCGTAATCAGCACCTCTGACTTATTAGGATAATTGTGCTTTCCGTCATTTCTTGTTGTTTAAGGAAAAACTATTTTGACATTTTTTGATGTTTGCAATTCAATTTTAGTGTCTACATGATCCCCAGTCTCTGGTCAATCTCTTACTCCATTGATCTGCTCTAGACCATTTCCTGATTTGCTTATTCATTTTCATTGTCTCCAGGAATGAAGAGTCTCCAAGGGCTACTGCTAATCATGGAGAGAGAAAAAATCTCATTTGTTTAAACAATGAAAGCTACACCTCCTCCTGTTCTTCTGTTGGAAAGTAAACTTATCACCTTGGAATTTAAATCAGTTTCAAAAATTAGCCTTGCAAAGATGCAGTTTGTAGCTTTCATTTTGTTTTCCAAGTTACTACACAGGTTCCTATTAAGAAAACCTGTTAAGGAAACCTATTATGTTAACTTCTGCATTAGAAAATTCAGCTTAAGTGATTTGTGCAGAAATTTGATTGATTCCATGCCATCAAGTCATTGTCAGCTCTTAGTGACCACATATACAGTATGGATTTTTTTTTTCTTGACTGTCCGTAACTTGGTCTTTCAGGTCTTCCAACAATGCACTCATTGCTACTACTGTACAACCAAGTCCATACACTTTACCATAGATAATCCTTTTTTCTGCCTTCCCTTCTTTCTTTCCTAGCACTGGAGACTTCTTCAGAGAGCCTCTGTTTCTAAAGTAAAATAATTTCAACCTGGTAATTTGTAGCTCAAGTGAGAGCTTGTGTTGATTGACTTGCTAATCTATTCGGTTTGTTTTCTTGGCATTCTCAGGAGACTTTTCCCACCCCAAAGTTGAAAAACATCAATAGTGTTCCTATCCTGCTGCTTGAAAGTCCAACTTTTGCTTCATATAAATGTCACAGGAAGTACGGTAAGTACCATGAATTACACGTCTGATTTTTAGATACATATATCACAGCGTTTGAGTATCTTTTCAAGGCCTTCATGTTTGCTTTACCAAGTAGTAGACCACAGCATATACTGTTATTCTCTTACAACAATATAAATTACCAAACCTACATGGAATGTGGAAACATGTTGGTTTGCTTAAGACCATTCAGCTGAAGTGAACTTTCTGTCACACAGATGAGACTGTGAAGCAGAAATGTTTACTTCATCCTTTTGAAGTCTTAAAAAGGGCATATACTGTAGAGGCTTTAACATAGCAAAGTCCCTTTCTACGGATGAAGGGAAAAAAGGCTTTTATATCTCTGGTTTTAAAAAAGCTATATATTTTCTGAATAGATGGTTACTTTGTTTTATTTTAATCTGTCCAGATGTTTGCTTTATTCACTAGAATGACTTAAAACCCGGTGAGGAGTCACTCTGATTGATTTTCAATACAAATAACAGTGAGCATTTTGATTCTTTTAAAATGATACATGATCTTTTAAAGCAAAGATACAGCTGCTAATTAATGCTTTGTTTGCTGCTCTTTCATCATTCTCCATTATTTGGGGATAGGGGGTTGGGGGGAGGGAAAGGCCAGAACTTCAAATCCAATTATCATGTTTACAGAATTAACTCCCCCCCAGTTAGATTTTTAAGCAAAAATGTTCAGAATAAGAACTTGGATTGGCAAAATAAATTTTCATAGTCCTGCACACTGAGGGCAATGGGAGAACATTTAAGGCATTTTTTAAATATTTCTGGTGCCACAAGAATGTCCATACTTCTGCCCATAACTATAGAATCATTTCTTGATAATGGATTATTACAGTAATGTCAATGGCTGTTCATTTCTCTTAAACTATTCTGATTCTGTTTCATACCATTTTATTTAATAAAAAATAAGAAATCAGAATAGAATGATGCCTCAATAGTTCAGAATAAACACCTCATATTGTAAAAGACAAAAGATGCTAAAGAATTGCGTAAATGCTGAGCACCCTCTAGCGGTATCTTGGACAAACAATTTTCTACTTCTCAGCAGAACCAGACAATTGGAGAAACTAGGTAGCCTCCATTCAAAATGATGTAATTCGGGAGGGAGAGTTAGGGGGGGAAAAATGTCGGCAAAACATTCTTTGTTCAGAACCCTCAAAGAGTTGTAAATAAACCCTGCTTATTTATTCAGAAAATAAATAAATATGAATCTATAAAATCCACAGGTTCTAGAATGTTATTTTTCTGGAACAGAAAGCAGTTTAACATATTCCAGACATCATTATCTGGGTAGAACTGGCCTATTTCATCCTTGGACCACAGAACATTTCTGCTTCAGATGAGGCAGTATTTTCCAGCATTGCCAAACTGCTTCCACAATGGCATGATCTGGAGATTGTCCAAAAGGGAAATAAAATATTCCAGAGTTCTCAGGAATGTTTTGTTCCAGAATCAATAAGTTTTGTGCAGCTCTAGAAAAAGTACATTTTTCCCAGAGCCTTCAGGGATTTTTTTTTGCCAGCAACAATATAGTTTAGATAGCATATCTGAAATGGTAAAATACCCCTTTAATTAAAAAAAAAATCAAAAGAATGCACATGTAAGGATTGTTTTTCTTCTTCTTCTTCTTCTTCTTCTTCTTCTTCTTCTTCTTCTTCTTCTTCTTCTTCTTCTTCTTCTTCTTCTTCTTCTTCTTTTGAAAAAAAATATTGAATGTACATTTAAAAACAAAAGTGGACATGTTACAACTTCCCTGGCTACAACACTGCTATTAGTATTACCTTATGTAACAAAGGAAAAAACAGAAAAGAAAAATGCATTCTATGACGGGACAGAATATGACAAAATGTACATATAACATCTGTAAATTTTCTGGTAAACAATCTTTCAGTCATCTACGTTGTAAATAAATATCTTTCAATTCATTCCTGATATAGGTGCTAGTAAAAAGTCTCTGCGTTATCAACTAATCAATCGATAGTCATCTCAGCGTTCCTCCTTAACTCTAGCTATTTGTACAAATTGTTCCAAATTTCATAATACTCTGTTTCAGTTTTATTTTTAATCTCTAATGTTAACCTGTCCATTTCAGCGCAGGATAGGATTTTGTTTATTATTTCTTCTTCGGTAGGGGTTTCCATTCTTTTCCATTTTTGAGCGTAGGCCAATCTTGCTGCAGTTAAAATATGCAATAGGTAAGTAAAAAGATGCTTTGCTGAATTTATCAGAAAAAGAGATTATCAGTAAATTAATACCCACTCACCAGTTCATAGTAAATCATTAGAAAGAAATTACAAAGGTCTGTCTATCTTAATATCTTAGGAGATAAATGGAATCTAATGTCAAATAATTTATTCTAAGAGCAAATAGAACCTTACTGAGTTGTTTATAACTGTATTATTTTATTATAATCTTATTATTAAAACTATGGGCATATCCTCATTGAACCATTAAGCTGTTCTTCCCAATGGTTTTGTCAGCTTGATTTTAGAATGGTTCTTGTCCAAATGAAAACTTATCTGCACTGATACCTTAAATTACCCCTGTGAGTTAATTGGAATCTGGGGTGAAACCCTTCAGTAACCCTCACGGTTACTGAAAAAATAATGAAATAGTGAGATTTTGGTTTTATTTTTAAAATAATAAGTAACTATCACAGACAAAGACAAATATAGTATTTTTTAATTACAATATTACTTTATTCTTTTAAAAGTTTCTGCTGGATTTCAAACCATCAACCTACTTTTTAGAAAGCAAGTGTTATAACCATTCTGCTATTATAGCATTCTCGGTAAACATACCTGTGGACAAAATTAGAGACCATCTTTGTCTCTGTGAAATAGCCATTGAACTGCTGGGGTTAGCCTGGAGAGAAGTAAACTGCACCAGGCCAATTGGACAGGAGCTGATAAAGTGACATAAGAGTAATAACAATAGTTTAAAAGTGTAGTAGAATACCCTAAACCAAAAATGGGTAGTAATAAGGGAACAAGTGTCCTAGGACTTGATTACCTTTTACTTAAATGATGTTTAAACTGGGATATTATTGTTGATCAGGAATCTGATGAATTTGATGATTGGCTGAAAGCTACATACTATGTTGAACTGGCAGAACTGAATTCAGACCTCAGCAGACTCTTGAGGCCATAGAAAGTTTCATAGGAAACCATCAGCCTGCAGGTTAGGCATGCGATCAAAACCACAGAAGGCCTGCTTGAGTAGTTTTATAACTTCTATACCTTATTTGTTGTGTGCCAGCTTCCTCTTATGTGACTAATTAAAAGCTAAAAAATATGTATATGTATCTGCCTTATACTGTGCTAGGGGTTCTTCCAACAAAATGGAGGATCTGCCCTTCTTCAGCTGAATAAATGCATTTGGCTTAACAAGACAAATTCGGACTCTGTCTTTTTTTTTTTACCGAGTGATACCTGAACCCCTGCATAACATTGTAATTACCGATTGCTTTTATCAAGTTGTTTTAATGATTTTTTTTGATATAGCAAAGAAAAGTAGTGTAATGATTAACTTTTTCCTACAACAGCTGGTTATTATACGACCAAGTATGATGTTGCTTAAGGATGGAGCCTTTTCTATCTGAAGAAGTTGCTATAGATTTTAAAAGAGCTACTTAATACACACAATCGCTTTCTCTCTCTCTCTCTCTCTCTCTCTCTCTCTCTCTCTCTCTCTCTCTCTCTCTCTCTCTCTCTCTTTCTATATATATTTATTTTTAAAGATCAGGATTTTTCAAGATAATACTGTATATTTTTCTTTGGTTCTGTAATTCTATATCTTTTGAATTCTGACAATAGAAAAAAATTAGAAAGAGCAATTGGTGGTTGTGAATGTTGCAGTGCCAGATTACTTTGGGAGAAGGAAAGGCCCACGGAGCTGTCATTCATCTCCAGACTAAAGAAAGGAAAGATACAAACGAGATCTCAATGTTCAGCAACAACTTAATTTGTGCTAGCCTGAAATGGAGGCAAAGTGGCGATCTTTATTCCTGCAGAAATCTGCAGGTGCAGAGGCAGTTGGACTCCCACAGAAATAGGATGAGCATTTGTTTCTTACAAACAAGGCTGACACATTGTTTTTGTTTTTCACTAATTATAAAAGATTATCAAAAACATCTAAAATGTTTATTTATTTTTCTGGTGAATCTCCAATGCTGCTGCGCAGAATCTTAGCCACCTGCGCCGTGATCACTGCCTGCTCATCTTTAAGCAGCCATTGGAAATAAATACTAAAATCATAGGAAATCTTTGCTTTAGGGTTATTTGACACTGATATTTGGAGATACAATTTCTCTGACTGCTGAAATCTAGGCAGGAAGTGCATCAGGCATATACCTTCGCACTTAGCTTTTGTACCACTTGTTATGTATTGGGCTCAATGGTAATACCACGTGGGTTGCTGGAGCAGCTAACGGCTCTCCAACAACCCAGACTACAAGTCTCCAGTGCTGCTATTGGCTGTCCCTAGGCAACAATGGTTGCTTCAAACCTATTGGTTGCTGCCTAGGGGCTAGACTATATATTGCGCCTGGTTACAGCCCAATTCTCAGTTAAGATCTTGCAAGCAATAAACCATGAGTTTTCCTGTACTCACTTGCCTCGTCTTCATTCCTGTGCCAAAGAACCCGCTACACAACACCACTTGTTTTTCCTTCTTACATTTGCTGGGCCCTTTTTTCCATCTTCATCTTTATTACATTTTGGCCTTAGGCTGGTTCTGAGCCATTTACCTGCAGCCCAGAGAAATAGCATCATTATGCCAATAAACATCCTTATTTTAGATTTATTTCATTAAATTGGAGCATTACTTGCACTATTTTCCATTGGTGAGTTGTTAGTTGTTAGCATTTGTTTTGAATGGAATATTCTTCAGGAAACATGTATATTTGTCACCTCTTTATTTCTGTTTCTTTACTGAGTTCTTCTTATCTTTTTTTTCTATTTCTATTTTTTCTTCTTCTTTCTTTTCTGCACCTATTTTTCATTTTAGTTTTTTTTTTAGCTTGCATTAGTTTTTTATTGTTGGAATTATAATATATAATATATGCTCTCTCTCTCTCTCTACACACACACACACACACATAATAGATTTATAATATAATATAAATATTACAATTCCAATAATTAAAAACTAATGAAAGGTAAAAAAAACCAAAATAACATATGCATGTGTATATGTGTGGGTGTGGGTACACACAGAGAGATATACACACATACATATATCAGAGACAGAAAGAAGATGTGCTAATTTTTGTGAGGTCTGCACAGAATTGATGGGAGTCAAGTTCAGTTCCTCTCTGCATTATGCACCAAGCTGATGCCAAGCTATATCACAAAGATATTAAATATTGACTTCAATCTCCAGTGAGCGTTTTGTGTTAGACTTCTTGTTTTCACTGTGGAAAAAAAAGTGTAATGCTTATTTTACACTTTACAATACATTCAGGAATGAACTGCAGTCACAGCAAAGTATTGTTTGATAAAAGTGGAAACTACTACTGTCCTCACTGACAACATATATTTATAAGATGTAATATTTTGCCCTCTCTGAACAGATAGAGTTTAGGTTCTTTTCTGGGTTCACAGAAGTGTTTCATTAGAGAGCAGAAGCTGAAGGAGCTGCACTTTGCCCTCACTTGCCATTCACAAAACCAAAGGTCACAATTTTTTTCCCCTCTCCCAAACAAATCTTCACAGCAGCAAGACAGGACCTTCTGGAAGGAACTTCCTGGTATGCAGTCACACAACAAGGCATTCCTGAGACTTGATTTCCCCATCATTCCTAAATATAAGTGCCTGGGAAGGGACACTTTATCCTTTTCGTCTATTAATAAATGCTACATTTTCCCATAAAGAACAGCAGCTAAGAAAGATCAGCCTAGGGCCTAGGCCAGGGGTAGGCAACCTTGGCTCTTTTATGACTCATGGACTTCAACTCCCAGAATTCCTGAGCCAGCATGGGAGGTGAAGTCCATGAGTCATAAAAGAGCCAAGGTTGCCTACCCCTGGCCTAGGCCCCAGGCTGATGTCCCTCCCCTTCTCTCTGATTGCCATCCAATTCACAGATGGAACATATCCACTTTGTTAGATCATAGAGAAAACAGAAGAAAAGCTATTTGATGGATCCTGGGAAAATTCCAAGTCTCTCTTCTATTACCTATAAAAAATGGAAGGGGAAAAATAAAATTAATAAATTTTATGGTGGCCATTTCTATTTATAAAGCATTTTATTTCTTTTAAATGATACACCTTCAGGATCTGAAACTGGTAACCTTTGTAGTGTGACATTCACCATTCTACCAACTTATTTTCATTTGGTATGGTACAAGAAGGGGAAAAAAAAGTTCATGTTTCAATATATATATATATATATTGAAAAAATATGTTTTGAAAAAATATGGTTTCAACTTTTGAAGAGCAGGAAGTATACCTTTTTGTTGCTGATAAGACTATCAGTTTGTGTAGACATTTCTTTCTACATTTGTTATTGTAAATCAAGGAAATAGCTTTGCTTTCACTTTCTTTGAGCCATGTTATATGTATACAGCACATTTTAACAACTCCTTAAGGTGTGATGCTCATTATCATAAGTATTTACTTTCATTATATTATTTGTGTGTGGCTGCAGGAAGTGTTCTTCCATCTGTTTAATGCAGATCTTTGTTTGTAACCAAACAAGGTACAGAAAGCCATGCTCATTCAAATCACATCCACTCCAATGCTCTCTCAGAAGTGAGTCCTATTGATTTAAAGAGGACATGAGGCCCACGGGCAGGTAAGTGCTTGGTGTTTGGTTCGAATTGATGAGGACTCAGAGTGGTTAACACTGAACAAGTTTATTGAATACACAAAATCAACTGTCAACTGTCAAATGTTGCAACCCTTTTATAGAGGAAGCGTTTGAACTGTAGCCAATACAAGCAGTCTATTTTCCCGCTCCTTGGTTGTGGCGTCCAATGATTGCACCTTATTTTCCCGCTTTAAACCTTGCAAAGCTGCACTGTGTTTGCAATCTCTTTCATGGCTTATTGCTAACTATTTACATACACAACACCCCTTACCCCCCAGTTGGTATCATTTCTTTACAAAATCCATTAGGTATTTTGGTGGCCTATGTATTCTGGACGGGTATCTGTTACTTTGGCTATTAGGGACCCTTCTTCCTGGTTGACTGCTTGGCTGCTGGTTACTATGCTGGTTACTACTAGACCTGGGCTCAGGGTTACTGGCTTCAGATGTACTGCCTTGTGTATTAGGTTGTGTTTGGGATTCAGTGGTCACTGGCCTACTTCGCAGGGGTATTTCCCAATCAATTGGACTGAATTGTTGTTGTTGGGCCTCAGGGAAAGTGTCATCTTGCCCAACCTCTGCACCACTTTCTGGCCTAATGTTGTCTGTACTGTTTCCCCTTACTGAGCTTTGGTCCCCCTCAGCCGGCACACACCCCCTAGATCTTTTCCTCAGCTGGTCTATGTGTCTTTTACAGCTCCTATTCCCTTCCCCCTCAATGATGTATGATAGGGGACCTAAGATTTCAGTTACCACCCCTGGAATCCATTTGTCCCCTTGGGCGTAGTTCCTGGCCCAAATCAAGTCCCCCACTTCAAATGTTCTGTTAGGAATGTCCAATTCAATGTTTGGTTGGAGTCTGTCGGGGTGTAGTCTGTCCAACTTGGTCAAAATTTTCCTGCCCCACCTCATTTCAGCTGGACTTTTCCCTGTAGCCGAACAAGGGGTTGTGTGCTGAGCCAACAAGAACTCAGCTAGTCTCTGATGCCAGTCACCTCGAATGATTCTTTTAAGCGCGTCCTTCGTGGTCCTCACGTTCCTTTCAGCCAATCCGTTGGTGGAGGGATGGAAGGGTGCAGAAGTCTTATGCTTAATCGAGTTGGCCTTGAGGAAATCCTGAAATTCAATAGATGTGAATTGTGGCCCGTTATCAGACACTATTAAATCCGGCAACCCATGAGTGGCAAAGAGGCCCCTTAATGCCTGTATTGTTCTGCCTGCCGTTACTGAACTGACCGGTACTACTTCTAGCCATCTAGAGTAGCTGTCGACCACTACAAGGAACGTTAACCCCTGGAAGGGTCCAGCGAAGTCAATATGAATCCTGGACCAAGGATTCCTAGCTAGCTCCCATTTATGTGTGCGGATGTGTTGTTGTTCAGGCCTGGAACGTTGGCACAGATGGCAATTGGCAACGCATTCCTCAATGTCGTGGTCCAATCCTGGCCACCACAAGTGACTCCTAGCCAGGGCCTTCATCCTTACTATTCCGGGGTGTCCCTCATGTAATTCAAATAGAATAGCTGATTTGTGAATTTCTGGAATTACTACACGAGTTCCCCAGAGTAAGCAACCCATATGAACTGATAATTCATCTTTCCTTCTGAAAAATGGACTGTATTTTACGTCCGGGTTGGCGTTGGGCCAACCGCTCATGACCCAGGCCATTATTCTCCTTAAGATGAGGTCCTTATTGGTTGCCTCAGCTATGTCTTTAGCAGTTAGGGGCAGATCAGGAATATCTTGTAGGGACATTACTTGTCCCACTGGGGCAGGGTCCTCCTCTGTTGTGCTAAGGGGCAATCTGCTCAGAGCGTCTGCATGACCCATGTCCTTACCTGGTCGGTATTGGAGGGAAAATGAATATGCTGAGAGGAAAATGGACCATCTCAGCATCCTGGGAGACATAATTTGGGGAGTCTGTTTATCTGTGGTAAACAGTCCCAGCAGGGGTTTGTGGTCTGTCAGTATTGTAAAGTTCCTGCCATACAGGTAGTCGTGGAACTTTTTAACTCCTGCCACTATGGCTAGAGCTTCCCGGTCTATTTGAGCATAGTTCCGCTCTGCCTTGGTTAGTGTGCGGGAGTAGTAAGCAATGGGTCTTTGCATTCCCTGGGCGTCTAAATGGCTGATTACTGCCCCAACGCCATAAGGCGAAGCATCGCACGCCAGGTAGATTGGTCTGTTTTCTATGAAGTGGGTTACAGTTGAGCTACTGGAAAGGATGTCTTTTAAGGTCTGGAAACTCGCTTTGTGCTTGTCTTGCCAATGCCAAGGGGTCTTCTTATCTAAAAGCCTGTGCAGTGGTTCTGCAATGGCAGCCTTATGTGGCACAAAAGTGTGATAAAAATTTACCAAGCCAAGGAAGGCCTGTAGCTCAGCCTTGTTCCTTGGTTCAGGAGCCCCTTTTATTGCTTTAATTTTTTCAGGGGTAGGGTGGACTCCGCTTTTGTCAATCCTGAACCCCAAAAAATCAGTGGATTTAACCCCTATGCTGCATTTTTCCTTTTTTAATTTTAATCCAGCCTTTCTAAATCTACCCAGTACCTGTTCCAGCCGCTCTACTAACATTCCTTCATCTTTTCCAGCTATTAGGACATCATCAAAGTAAGGGCATACTCCAGGTATGCCCTTTAAGGTCCTCTCCATCACTTCTTGGAAGATGCCTGGAGCAGCTGCAATTCCAAATTGCAGTCTGTGGACTCGGAACGCCCCCTTGTGGGTAACAATTGTCTGTGCCTCTGCAGCCTCTTTGGAAACAGTCAACTGTAAGTACGCATGCGCCAAGTCGAGCTTGGCGAAGATGGCGGCGTCCTGGATCGTGGCGAGGACCTGCTTCACCGTCGGGACCGGGTAAGCATGCTTTTTCATTCCAATGTTGAGGGTCGCTTTGTAGTCGGCGCAGATCCTCACATCCCCATTGGGTTTGAGGGGTGTGACGATCGGCGTCTCCCACAAACCGCCCTCAACGGGTTCTAAAACTCCGAGGCCTACAAGCCGGTCGAGCTCGGCCTCGATTTTTTCTTTTAAGGCAAAAGGTACCCTCCGGGCCTTTAGCCTGATTGGATTTACTGAGGGGTCTAGGTTAAAATTAATGGGGGGCCCTTTGTACTTGCCTAGAGATCCATCGAATACGTCTGCAAATTCTTTGCAGACGGATTCGAGGGTCTTATTTCTGATCACTGAATTTATTCCCCCTATCCAAATTCCCAGGGCAGGAAACCAATTAAGCCCTATTAAGCTGGTCCTATTCCCCTCCGTAACTATCAAATCTAAGACCCCCTTAAACCCCTTAAAGTTTACTCTAAGGCTGGTCTTTCCTTTTACGATTATTGGACTTTTTTGGAAGTCCATTAATTGAATATTTGTTGGACTAAGTGGAATTCTTTTTCCACTTAGTTGTTCGATTTTCTCAAGGGTTTCAGTGGAAATTATCGACACTGAAGCCCCTGAGTCGATTTCCATTCTGCAAGGGACCCCTTGCAGAAGGACTGTGATTTTTAATTTTCCGTCCGGAAAATTGTGCCCCCTTCCCCGCCTTCTCCGATTGACTCGGGCCACCTCCCTTAGGGTTGGAAATTTCACCCGGGATCTAGGGGTCTCCTTGCCACTAGCATTGGGGGTTACCTTACCCTCTGGCCACACATCGACTTCGTTCAGACGGGAGTCCCGGACGCGGTTTCTGCAGATGGCCTGGATGTGGCCGGTCTTGCCACAAGCCCTGCACTTGGCGGTGCGGAATCGGCAGGAAGCGCGGGGATGGTTGCCGCCACAGCTGCCACATCGGTTCTGGGTGTCGTTGTCGCGCGGTCTGGTTGCGGTGTCCCGCCACGGTCGTTGTGCCCCGGTCGGTGGTCTTTGCGGTGTTGCAGTTTGTTGCCGGCGGCCAGGTTCCGGCCCCTCGCTTCTGAGTTGTCTTGGTGCCATCTTCCCGAATCGCCTGGAGACTTCGGCGATCTCTTCCTCCCACTGCTGGTCCACCTCCCCGCAGTCCACATAGCCCTCTTGGTTAATTTCGGGTGCTGCCGCCATGCTACTGCGGGGGGGGTCGCGATACCCGGTTGACTCATACGTTAGGAGTTCGTCGAGCACTTCCTGTAAATCGCCGGTAGGTTTGGCGATTATTCTATTTTGTAATTGTTCATCGCGTAAGCCCAGCACGACTCTGTCCCGAATTCTAATTTCTAAATTATCGTATTTGCAACGTACTGCGGCTTCCCTGACGGCAGCGACGAATTTCTGTATGGACTCCCCCGGTCTCTGATTTCTCTTCTCGAAGATGCGCCGCCAAAAGAGTTCGGACCTTCGGGGAGTAAAGTGAACCTTTAGTTTTGCGAGGAGGTCGGCATAGGGCACGCTGGAGACTGGTTGTGGCTGGCACAGCCCGACAGCAACTCTGTAGACCGGTGTGCCGCAAATTGTCAAAAGTGCCGCCGCTTTTTTCCGGTCGTCAGTGATTCCGTTCACTAACAGGAATCCTTCAACTTGACCGATGTATTCTTCCCAATCTTCGGGGAAGTTAGGGTCAAATTCCTTCAGTGACCCGATTTGCGCCATTCGGAGAATTTTTTTCCTATTCTGTCGCGGCCGCTCGGTTGACTGTGACTCGCTCGGAATTTGCCGCCTTCACGACAATTCTTCCTAATCTCTGGTCTTCTGTCAATCCCACCTTCGTCGCCAGTTGTTTGGTTCGAATTGACGAGGACTCAGAGTGGTTAACACTGAACGAGTTTATTGAATACACAAAATCAACTGTCAACTGTCAAATGTTGCAACCCTTTTATAGAGGAAGCGTTTGAACTGTAGCCAATATAAGCAGTCTATTTTCCCGCTCCTTGGTTGTGGCGTCCAATGATTGCACCTTATTTTCCCGCTTTAAACCTTGCAAAGCTGCACTGTGTTTGCAATCTCTTTCATGGCTTATTGCTAACTATTTACATACACAACACTTGGCAACCTTAATAAAACTACTTCTGAAGGTAAAGGACATCTCACAACTCAATGGAGGGCAGACATCTATATCTCAGTAACCCTAGTGAGTATGATTATGGTGTGAGGAGCTGGGAAATAGTCCAACAACATCTGGGATCAACCACACTTACTCAAGCTTTCTTTTATTTATTAAAATGAATATGAGGTGCATGTTCCTACTACCTCTAATTTAAAGCAGCAAAAAGCTCAAATTACCTGTCCTTTTTGATATCTATCTGAGGTTTAAGAGGTTCTCCAAAGGCCTCCCCTCTTCCTTTGGAGAAAGAATACAGAGAAGTTTTTAATCATGTCCTCTCTATGCTCTTTTTTCTTTTTTTGGTATATGGTATAGGGCAGAGGTCCTTTTGGGCACCAGGTACTAGTTATGTGGAGAGAGGTTTTTCCGTGGACTGGAGGGTACATGGTTTTGTGTGCTGCCTGCATCCTATGGATGGGGCTTTCGTTGTTTGTATGGACTGGTTGCTGGTATGCCACAGGCCGTTACTGGTCCACGGACCGGGGTTGGGGGTTGGGTGTTGGGGATCCCTGGTATAGGTTCTCCTGCCATGGGCAGGGGATTGGACTATAACACCTCCAACATCACTTCCAGTACTATTGTTCTATGTTCTATGATGTACTGCTTTGAACTATGGTGCTGGAGAAGACTCCTGTGAGTCCCTTGGAGTGCAAGGCAATCAAACTGGTCAGTCCTAGAGGAGATCAACCCTGACTGCTCTTTAGAAGGCCAGATCCTGAAGTTGAAACTCAAATACTTTGGCCACCTAATGAGAAGGAAGGACTCACTGGAGAAGAGCCTAATGCTGGGAAAAATTGAGGGCAATAAGAAGAAGGGGACGACAGAGAATGAGGTGGCTGGATGGAGTCACTGAAGCAGTAGGTGTGAGCCTAAATGGACTCCAGAACATGGTAGAGGACAGGAAGGCCTGGAGGAACATTGCTCATGGGGTCGCAATGGGTCGGACACGACTTTGCAACTAACAACAACAACAACAATGTTGTACTGGGTTCTATTGACTCAGACCTCTGGAGTTAATTCAAGTAGTCAGGTCTTTAGATGTGCAATGTTAATTTGGGAGGTTTCCATACTTTCTATGTAGTGAATTGTCTTTGGTATATCTCCTAATCTATATTACAAGTGTTTTATGCTTGCCTACTATAAGCTGTCCAGGTAATGTTACAGGAAAGCATAGCAATGTTGTTTGAATATACTGATATATTATTACTTATTTGATTTTTATTCTGCCTTTATTGTTTATATATAACTCAAGGCAGTAAACATACCTAATATCCCTTCCTCCTCCTATTTTCCTTACAACCCCAGCCCTGTGAGGTGAGTTGGACTTAGAGACAGATGACTGGTTCAAAGTAACCAAGTTTGTCATGCTAAGATGCGACTAAAACCCATGATCTATGCCAGCACCAGACATTTGAAGTCTCCTTAAACCATGAGATGAGTGGCAAATAAATTTGATGATGATAATAATAACCAGAGTTCAATAACTATAGCCCTTCCAGGAGCAGCTTTCAAAGAGATATCATAGGGATTGATTAACTATCAATGTAGATACCAGTGACTGTGACCCCTTTAATGTAGACCAGACTAAGTAGCAGGCACTATGCAGACCTAAAGCTACTTTTACAATAGTAATACAAAAGTAATAGAATAATAGTAATAGAAACTCAAAAGAATGAATATGTTTCTCTTCTTCCCTCTCTATATGAATAAGTGTGTGTGTGTGAGAGAGAGAGAGAGAGAAAGAGAGAGAGAGTGAGTGAGTGTATGTGACCTACCTTAAGCATTTTTGCATTCTAGTTTCTTGGCATGGGCTGAAGCTTCACTTATCTGATTGTTGCCTTGGTAGCAGATGTCCCTTTGTCCTTCAAGGCCTTCCTCTACACCTGCTATAGTGACAGAAAACAGGGAAGAAGAAAAAAACCTCTTCCCAATTTCTTTTCCTTGGGGTGAACTCAGATACTATAAGGAAAGTTAAGGAAGAAAAGAAAGATAGTGCAAACCCTTGCTTCCCAGAATTTCTACTTGCATCTAAAGTAACCTCTTTGTGACCAAAGCACTTCCCTGAAATGTCTGATTCTCAGACCTTTCTGATTGAAAAGCTAATGCCAAATTTATTCTCCCTGCCCCATTTAGCCCACTCACATTTTTCCTTTGATTTTTTTTAAGAAAGGAAGACTCATGTTTACATTAAACTCCCATAAATGAAAAGTTGAGTTCGGTTTTAGGGCCCAGCTTAAAAGCAGTGCTTTCACATCTGTGAACATTTAATTTAAGGCATTTTGCATCAACCATCAATGAAAAAACAACCTTTTTTTTCTTGTCTCATGCCCCAAAACTTTACCTTATTTAACCGGCCCATGAATGAGATGGCTTATATTCCATACTAGTTTTTAAGTGTCAGGTCTGAGCTCTTTATTTAAAGACTGCCAGTCTCTAGAGATATCTGTTAGGCTTTGTTACTCATTACTGACACTGGAGGCTGCAGTGACTTGAAACAAAGGCAGGATAGCAATTGACAATGTATACAGCATCACCCTGTCAACAAAAGTGCGTATAGTCAAGGCTATGGTCTTCCAAGTTGCAATGTATGGCAGTGAAAGTTGGACCATAAAAAAGGCTGAGCGCCAAAGAATTGAGGCCTTTGAACTATGGTGCTGGAGAAGACTCCTGCGAGTCCCTTAGACTGCAAGGCGATCAAACCGGTCAGTCCTAGAGGAGATCAACCCTGACTGCTCTTTAGAAGGCCAGATCCTAAAGCCAAAACTCAAATACTTTGACCACCTAATGAGAAGGAAGGACTCACTGGAGAAGAGCCTAATGCTGGGAAAGATTGAGGGCAAGAGAAGAAAGGGACAAGAGAGAATGAGGTGGCTGGATGGAGTCACTGAAGCAGTAGGTGTGAGCTTAAATGGACTCCAGAAGATGGTAGAGGACAGGAAAGCCTGGAGGAATGTTGTCCATAGGGTCGTGATTGGTCGGACACGACTTCACAGCTAACAACAACAACAGCAAATTTCCTGACATTGTGGTTTTCTTTAGAATGGGTAGAGAGTCCTTCACACAACAGTGGGGAAGGGATCACAGAGTAAATTTAGGTGAAACACAAAAAATATCCTTATATTTGACTTCTGGTTTTGCATCATGGTGAGATGGATGCAGGAAGGCAGGGCTCTGCTTTCTGCTCCCGAATTTGCCCTGCTGGGCCACCCAAAAGGGCCTAAAGTTGCCCCAAAGAGGCGATGAAGAAGGAGGAGTGCCTCATCGATCATGGAGAGACAGTGGTCAATCCATTCAATCTGAGGAAAGCCCTCCAAACCAGCAGGGAAAAGACTGGCTGCATCTTGTGGCCAGCCACCAGCCACTGACAACCAAAGAAGAAAGCACTAACTAGCAGATCATAAATAGCATGATTGAAACTGGGTGAAAATAATGATCTTTTCTTTATTAATTTACAACTGACTTTCCTGGAGAAGGCTCCCAAAAAGCTAAGGTTTGTAGCCCCACCCTTCCAGGAATGGAAGCGGTGTTTCAATTTCTTTTATGGGAGACAGAAATACACAATACTGAAGTGGAAGTAATATAAAGCTACAGTTTTGATAATTTTGAGAATTGAGATATCTGTTAAGATTTTCTCTTTGAAAAAATACTGGGGTGAAATATAAGAAATTAACCTCTGTTTTAAGAGTGAAAATAGATATTGACTGACATCTAGTGGTGTATTAGAGTATAGTATAGCACCAAAATTGCAAGGACTGAGGCTGACCTGGCAAGAACCCTAGAAATCGATGTCAACCTAGCTTCTTGGCTTAACAGAGAACAGCTGGCAACAGAGGAAAATATTTTGGCATACTTATCACCCTGACCTTCTTAGACTATAAATACCTTCTGAGCTCAGACTTTTAATCTTCAGAATTATTTGGAGAGAAAGGAAAATTTGACTTTTGGCTTCGTTTGGCGGGGAGAGACCTTTGGATTGTTTTCAGAGTGGCTGAATATTTTGAACACTTTGAACATTGTGGATTACAACTTTACTTGACTGACAATTTTTGGACACCTGAGCAGAAGGACCATTACAAAATATTGCCTTTAGGACTGGACTCGTATTTTGGAACCTATTGGATTACAAAGGTTATACATAAAGACTAGAAAACTAAATGAAACTTCATTCTATTGTGCTTAAGATTGGTGATGTTAGATAAGACTTGTATTGGGAGAATATAAAAGCTTTGACAGAATATCTGGAGGGGGGAAATGGATGCTTCATACCCAGCTAAAAGTGATAAGAAAACATATCCAATAACTCCATCTGAAGCCCCCACCCAGGAATGACAGGAGCCACAGGAGTGACACCTCAAGGGAAAAAAAACCAAATACTTTTCAGAAGGAAATATACTCTATGCTACAATTAATTCACCAGACAATTGTCGTACATAAACAAGACACAAAAGATATTATGATGAGACTAAAAAGCAATTTAGTTAACATAAATGAGAAAATTCCCAGACTACAAAGTATGAACAAATAACTCAGAAACTAGAAGATGAAACAGAGGAAATTGACCCAAAGATGGAAGAGATAAAAGAAGTGAAATATAGACTGCCATATACAAACAAAACACTGCAAGACTTAGCTACAATGATGAAAATGGAAGACACCTTACCTCTTGGGTCTACAAAATATACCTGATAACAAGGAAGAAGATCTTTAAAAATGGACTATAGAGCTGTTGGGGGAAATGTCAGAAAGTGGGAGACGAAAAAGGAAAAGAGAAGTTGAGGGAAAAGGAAAGTGGGAATTGCTTAAGGAATATAAATGGGTGGAATTCTCCCTCAAAGATACCCTACTTAAATTGTCTTCCTCATTCCAAGCAATTTTTACAAAAATAAAGGGAAAATTCTTTGGCGATTTAATTGCTTTGGCTTGGAAAGCTATTTGGCAAAGAAAGAAAGCTAGAGTTAGATTTAAAAAGCAGAAGACTTGATCTATCAGAAGGGGCATTATTTGATTATATCTCTGCTTGAATGTGATTAAAACAAGAGATAAATTTTAGATATAAATAGACTTTTACAATAAAAGATATAATTTAGAATTAGAATAGCACTTTTTTGATATCTATCTATCTATCTATTTATTTATTTATTTATTTATTTATTTATTTATTTATTTATTTATTTATTTATTCGGGTTATATACCGCCCTATTCCCAAAGGACTCAGGGCAGTTTACAAGGCAAAATTTAAAAACAATCCAATATAAAATTAAAATAAATTAAAATAAATTAAATTAAGTCTAGCCACAAAAATTAAATCACAATGGGAAATATGAAAATAAGAGGATGGATGGTATGAATAAAATTCTTAGCTACATAAATGTAATTAATCTTGAGAAAATCATAACTGACAAAGATATTCCAAATATTGATGGGAAATTAAACTTAAATAAGAGTTGCAAATACAATTGAAATATAAATTGGTCAGAAAAGAGGTTATAAACTGATATTATTGTTAGTTGTATAATACTAGAAAAATTGGATGAGAATGTTTATACTTAACTTTGTATGTATTGATAGTAGCAACAATTGTAATTGTGTAATGTGGGGAAAATGAAAACAAATTGGGGAAGAAAGGAGGATCAGGAGAAAAACACTGCAGTATTGAACAGATTTATATGAAGAACTTAATGTTAAGTATGTGAACCTAGATAACACATTGTTTACTAAGCACTGAAGATAGCAATTGTTAAAAATCAATAAAACATTTCAAAATAAATAAATAAATAAATAAATAAATAAATAAATAAATAAATAAATAAATAAATAAATAAATATCCTTATGTTTAATTCCCATGTGTGTAAGAGGGAGACTAAATGAAAATTATATCTGCTGAAATTAAGAGATTTTTTTTCAAAGCAACTGTGCCAAATGTAGGTTTTTTACATAACTTTCCCAAGCAGTAGGGTATGTAGGTTTTGAACTGAGAATTTTTTTTTTCAGCTGGATGCTAAGAGACTTTGTGAATTAAGCCCCTATTCCTGCTGCAGCAGATTCTATTCTGGCAGAACACACCATTTTGCCTGAAAAGAAATCTGTGATGGATTTCTTTTATGTCCCTGCCAATCACGGCCATTACAGTGCTCTAACTGAATGGCAGTGATTTATGGCAGACCATTTATAAACAGTTGCAACATGTGACTTTAAGTGTGTTTCAGTTATGTTTTTTATACGATCCAAAGAACAACATTCAACTTGTGGTTTTATTTTATTTTCTTTTTCTGAGAAATAACTCTTCCCATCCCCACCCAACCTTTACATACTAGCCTACATCTCCTTTTATGAGAAAGACACTTCAAAATATTGTTAATTTACAGTGGAAATGGAATTGAGAATTTCACTTAACCACTAACCTTTACAAGGTCACAAGTTATATTTCTTCTTGGGTTTTTAAAACCTAGCATAGTTTCAAAGAGCACTATCTTCTTCCATTGATGGACATCCTTGGCTAGAGAAGCTTAACTGCTTGGATCTGATTCACAGAAGACAAGAGAGCTCTTTGTAGACTAGCTGTTAAGAAGCACCATCCTAAGCCTCCTATACTGTAGGTGTGGACTTTCTGACACCCTGATTTTTATTTCCTTTTTAAATAAGAACAGCGCTCATTGATGATTCTGCCAACTCTGTTTTATTGCCCGAGTTTTATCAATTTATACATATCCAAGAATCTCAGCTGTGTCACTTTGGAGGGAGGGGTTAAAGTGGGGAGTCTGCCAGCCTTCCCTCTTAATTTCTCAGCAGGCTTCAAACCACCCCCCACCCCCATCAGAAGTTCCTTTCTCCTGATAGATCTTCTCCCTCACTCTAGCCTGACTGATGAATTTCCTTCACAATTAATCCTTTTTTTTTCCCTTTTACTGCCTGGATATGGTCAGCGTCCTTCCTTAATGCACTGAAAGGACATGGCATGTAAGGCCCTAATAATCTTTCTCAGGGGGTCTTAAAAGTAATTTATGGAGCAGCATGGGCATCTGTTGCTCAGAGGAAAGAAACAAGATCATGCGGTGTACCAGGTACATGAAAACCTAAATTAGCTTTCTGGCTAGCAGCTGAAATCTTTGAAACTAGTGGAGAATGCAAAAAACACAGTGATTTCTGCTGCTTTCTTGACCTACTTCCCACAGATAAATATGATAGCCCTTGTCTTTATATGCCTTCGGTGTGCCTTTAATCAGTCCCCAACAAGAATGGATGTCAAAGGGAGATTAAACATCTCCAAGACACATTTGTTATTTGGAATTCTTTTGATAAATATGTGGATGATACTTTTTTTTTGTAAAAGGAGGCTTTCCCAGTGACCATGCGTTCCTTTATCTGTCCCATACAGATATAAACACCCCAAAATAAGTCTTGCATTCTCATCCACCTGCCCCTGTCTTAAATAATACAGGAAGGAAAATGTTGTCTTCAACAAATGCATCACAAAGAAAAAGCTCAACTCTGACAGATTTATAGCAAGGAATACATACATTAGGTAGTCAAAAATCTTTGCTTTCTGAACGTGTAGAAGAGAACTCATCCAAATGGCTATATAAAGCACATTGCTTATTTTTGACTCAAAAGACTGCTTTTTTTTTATGTTCAGCTCCAATATAACAGATGTATCTGCATACTTATTTGGTCACAATAACAAATCACATCCCGCTGGTAATCATAAAACCACTAAAGTTTGTTACTGACCTTGCATATAAATCCAGAAATAAAAATGACAGCAAAACAAGAACACATTGAAATACGCTCTTTTTTAGTACTGCCAGGACTGAGAAAGGGAAGCTCTTGATTCAAATCTTGAATTAGAGATACAGAGAGTTTTTTTACCTCTTCGGCAAAAACAAAACTATACAGCAGCAATACAAAGAAATTGACTTCACATATTCTAGTAAATATATTACACTAGAACCTGAAGTAATTCTAGCAGGAATTTTTACTTAGGGATCCAGTTTTGTAAACATCAATTGTCATTTTCAAAAAAAAGACTTTGAAAAGATAGCACCTCCTAATTTCAGAAATTGAGGCCTTTGAACTATGGTGCTGGAGAAGACTCCTGCGAGTCCCTTGGACTGCAAGGCGATCAAACCGGTCAGTCCTAGAGGGGATCAATCCTGACTGCTCTTTAGAAGGCCAGATCCTGAAGTTGAAACTCAAATACTTTGGTCACGTAATGAGAAGGAAGGACTCACTGGAGAAGAGCTTGATGCTGGGAAAGATTGAGGGCAATAGAAGAAGAGGACGACAGAGAATGAGGTGGCTGGATGGAGTCACTGAAGCAGTAGGCGTGAGCTTAAATGGACTCCAGAAGATGGTAGAGGACAGGAAGGCCTGGAGGAATGTTGTCCATAGGGTCGCGATGGGTCGGACATGACTTTGCAGCTAACAACAACAATTTTAGAAAAATGAAATATTTTATAAGCTTGAGCATAACTTTGAAGAAGCACAAATGCTTCAAAACAAAACATGAAGTGTCCTTCAAGTGTCACTCTTCATGATGGAATATAAAAACTTTGCCCAAGCAAAACAATGAGGTGGCTCTAGAATATTTTTTTCATTTAAATTATGGACAAATTCACTTTTCCAAGAAACCTTCAAGTGGAAATTTATGGAATTTAACCAGAGGAACTTTACTGTTTCCATCTGTAATTTCTTGTCTGGCTTCAGGTGCTTTGGAAAATATGTTGACCCCCTCCTCTCTATGACAGCACCTCAAATATTGGAACACTGCTATCATGTCTCACCTTGTCCTTCCCTTCACTAAACTAGCCATGCCATTCTTCATACATTTCAGCCTCCAAGCCCCTAATCATCTTTGATCACATAACTCTGGGACACTGCATCTGTTATAAATACATGCCAGTTGCCAAGCGTCCGAATTTGATTCACATGACCATGGGGATGGTGCAAAAGTCATAAGTGTGCTGTTGTAACTTTGAACAGGCACTAAATGAATGGTTGTAAGTTGAGGACTAACTGCAAGCTGCTATTCGCTTTTTTCCTGGATTTGAATAGTGCAGAGATAAGAGTTTGGCTTTGAGTTGCTTGAGCTCATTATTTCTTCTTAGGAATAAATACCCTCCTAGTTTCTGAAAACATAGTGCAAACAATCAAAACACTCCTGCAATCTCCCAAATGTGTTTTTAAACAGTATTACCAGATTTCCACTTACATGTAGTATACTGATCATCTTGATGATACCGGTAATGTTCAATAAGTATCTCTAGATGCATGTTTCTTTTTCCCATTTCTTTTCCTTCATGGAATCTAGTGGGGATTAGGGCCCCAAAACTGATACATGCTCACCTGCAGGAGGGACTTAACAAGCATTAGGGTCTTCTCCAGTGAGTCCTTCCTTCTCACTAGGTGGCCAAAGTATTTGAGTTTTAGCTTCAGGATCTGGCCTTCTAAAGAGCAGTCAGGGTTGATCTCCTCTAGGACTGACCGGTTTGATCGCCTTGCACTCCAAGGGACTCGCAGGAGTATTCTCCAGCACCACAGTTCAAAGGCCTCAATTCTTTGGCACTTTCACTGCCATACATTGCAACTGGGAAGACCATAGCCTTGACTATACACACTTTTGTTGGCAGGGTGATGTCTCTGCTTTTTAGTGTGCTACCTAGATTTGCCATGGCTTTCCTCCCAAGGAGCAAGCGTCTTTTAATTTCTTGGCTGCAGTCCCCATCTGCGATGATCTTGGAACCCAGGAAAATAAAATCTGTCACTACCTCCATTTCTTCCCCATCTATTTGCCAGGAATTGAGAGGGCTGGAAGCCATGTTCTTGGTTTTCTTAATGTTAAGTTTCAGCCCAACTTTTGCACTCTCCTTCTTCACTCGCAACAAGAGGCTCTTTAGTTCATCTTCACTTTCTGCCATTAGAGTGGTATCATCTGCGTATCTTAGGTTGTTGATATTTCTCCCAGCAATCTTAATTCCAACTTTTGATTCATCTAGCCCTGCCCTTCTCATGATGTGCTCTGCATATAAGTTAAACAGGCAGGGTGACAATATACAGCCTTGCTGGACTCCTTTCCCAATTTTGAACCAGTGGGTTCCGTGTCCAGTTCTTACTGTTGCTTCTTGACCCGCATATAGGTTTCTCAAAAGACAAATAACATGGTCTGTACTCCCATCTCTTTAAGAACTTGCCACAATTTGTTGTGATCCACCCAATCAAAGGCTTTAGCATAGTCAATGAAGCAGAAGTAGATGTTTTTCTGGAACTCCCTAGCTTTCTCCATGATCCAGCGTATGTTGGCAATTTGATCTCTAGTTCCTCTGCCTCTTCGAAATCCTGCCTGTACTTCTGGTAGTTCTCGATCCACATACTACTGGAGTCTAGCTTGTAGGATTTTAACCATAACTTTACTAGCATGAGAAATGAGTGCAATGGTGTAATAGTTTGAACATACTTTGGCACTGCCTTTCTTTGGAATTGGAATGTAAACTGATCTTTTCCAATCCTGTGGCCACTGTTGAGTTTTCCAAATTTGCTGGCAAATTGAATATTGCACTTTTACTGTATCATATTTTAAGATTTTGAATTGCTCAGCTGGAATACTGTCACCTCCACTAGCTTTGTTTTTGCTCAGCTTTCCTAAGGCCCGCTTCACTTCATATTCTAGGATGTCTGGCTCGAGGTCAGTGACCACCTCATTGTGGTTGTCAGGGATGTTAAGCTCGTTGTTGTATAGTTCTTCTGTGAAATTTTTCCACCTCTTCTTTATCTCTTCTGCCTCTGTTAGGTCCCTGCCATTTTGGTCCTTTATCTTGCCTATTTTTGCATGAAACGTTCCCTTCATCTCTCCAATTTTCCTGAAGAGATCTCTGGTCCTCCCTATTCTATTGTTTTCTTCTATTTCTTTGCACTGTTCATTTAAGAAGCATTCTTATCTCCTCTAGCTATTCTCTGGAATTCTGCATTCAATTTGGTGTATCTTTCTTTTTCTCCCTTGCCTTTTGTTCTAATTATATAATCGTGTTATGTCTCTGTGTATGTGATGGTGGTTGTTTTTAATCTTATGTTTCCCACACCTATCTATCTATCTATCTATCTATCTATCTATCTATCTATCTATCTATCTATCTATCTATCATCTATCTATAATATAGCATATAGCTTTAAGAAAATAAAACTGTTTTTCTCTAAATAGAATTAAGGATATAGCTGATGTGGCCTGCCATCTAGTGGACAAAATGCAGAAGAATTATTTCTTCAGATACTGTAATAAGACTTACCACACTTAACCTAAAACTTGGCAATGTTAAAAACTAACATTTCTTCCTGTGATCATGTAGGATACAAGGATACATTCCAGTCTCTTCCCTTTTGACACCATGATGGAGGAAAAACTCTAAAACAACATTTCTGATTCATAAATCAAAAGCCACTTGCCCAAGCATAAAAATCTTATTTAGTGAACATTTGTAAGGGAATTTTCCAAAGGGAATGTTTGAAACAGAGACTGGGACACAATTGCATTAAAGCCCACATTAGTTTATTGCCAGTGTTGTAGGCAAAGCAGGCCAAAAGAGATTTACAATGCCTCTTTGTAGATTTATGTGAATTAGAGTATACTTGTGAATGGATACAAAAGCAAGATACAGTAATTGACTGGATACAGTATACATTTAATGTACAAGTATGGTCAGTGGGGCTGTTAGGGTACAACAATGAGGTAAAGGGGTAATACAAAGACAATGAGGTTTTTTGAGAGAACAAAGATGCAGCATTTCATGCCTAGTATCTTTCTGGGAAATTACTGTTATAAGTTTATCAAATTGTCCTTGCTTCCTAGAGTCTATATTCATCTCCTGGTATCTTTTTTCATCCCGTGTGCATTCTTTTTTCCAGTCAATCAAAAATGTCAATATCATGATATAAAATACAAATGAAAATACACATATCAGAAAAATGGTGAAAGGGAAGAAGAATGAAGAAATGTAGGGATAAAGGAGACTGGAAAGAAAAAAAATACTTTTTACAGCACAATAAAATGCAAAATAAAATTACAGCTGTTGTGTAGCTGGTTCTTTGCAGGTATTGAGCGAGACGGAAGATTCCAAACAGTAACATGCTTTATTGAAGTAAACAGGAACAGAACTGAAACAGTGGCTGCTTCGCAGCTATTTATACGGTTGGCCATTAGGCGGCAGCCAATAGATTTGAAGGAACCAATCCCGCCCCAAACCTACCAATGATAGCCCTGGAGACAACAAGTCTGGCTTAGTCAGTAGCCATTACACATACACACCACTGAGCAACCGTTAATGCTGCATTTAAACAGACATGTGAATTGGTACAAGCAAAAACCCCAATACATTACAACAAACTCAACTTTTTACTTTCAAATTTATCAAGTATTGGCCATTTCCATAAGAACAAACCAAATTGATCAGCAAAATCCATAGTCAACAATTTATGTTTTTTCTGTCTTGAGCACAAAGTTCAGAAGTGATTTCCTAGCAGAAATTTATTCCTTCCTCTAATTAAAACAGCCTGTTTTGCCATCTTTGCTAGCTCCATCACTTTTTCCATCCATTCTTCTTTTGTGAGGGATTAATGTATCTTTCCATTCTGTAAATGTAGAGTTCTCGCTGCAATCAACATATAAAATAACAAAGTTGGAAAAAAATTTTCCAACTCCTTATGTAGTAATCCTAAAAGAAAAACTTCAATTTCCAATTTTATGTTAGCTTTAAGAATCTCCTACATTACAACATGGATTTGAGCCCAATGCTTCTTTGCATTATCACAAACCCACCAAAGATAATAATAATGGGATTCTTTGTTTGTTTGTTTTTAAAGTTTTGTAGCTGAACTACTGTTTTAGTTTCCCTGAGAAAGTGCATTCACTGAGAAAGTATTTGGCTAATTTGACACTACATAGCTGAGGTGGGTCTAGGACAACTCACTGTGGACTTATGACCACACTTGGGCCCAAAATTTATGTTGCTAAGTGAAATATTCGTTCAGTGAGTTTTGCCACATTTTACGACCTTTCTTGGCACAGGTGTTAAGAGAATCATTTCATTTGTAAAGTTAGCAATATGGTTGTTAAGTAAACCTGGCTTTCCCATTGACTTTGTTTTTCAGAAGGTTGCAAAAGGTGATTACATTAGCCTGGGGTACCGCAACCTTCATAAATATGAACCCATTCCCAAGCATCCACATTTTGATCCCATGTCCATGGGGATGCTACAACTGTTGTAAGTGTGAAAAACAATCATAGGTCACTTTTTCAGTGCCGCTGTAACTTTTGAACAGTCCCTAAACAAACCTTTGTAAGTTGAGGACTACCTGTATTCACAAATATTAAGAAATGCTGCAGAAAGGAAGCAGCACTTAAGGGATTTTTATTTTATTAAACATCCGTTTTATGAAGCTAATTAATTAAACAATTTTATTAAACTTCAGGTTTGGACCTGAAGACTTCAAATCCTGGGATTCTATGAGTATCTTAAATATTTCATAGCTTGAGAATCTATAAAGCCACAGCCATTATATGTTCGCTGAAACAGTTACAGTAACATCTGGATTTATTTCTCACAAACTCATAAAACTTCTTTATAAATAAGAAGAGAATTTTGTGAGTTAATAAGGAGATGCATTGTGTTGTTTTTTCTTTTAATCACTGCAGTTGATTAAAGTTTATAGTTTGTTTCATCCAGTGCAAGATTTTAAAAAAATCAGTTTATTTCTTGTTCCGCTCAGCAAGTTTGTACTGACTAGTTAATACATTCTCTAGTCTGATGAAAGAGTTCATTGGAAACTGGTACATATTGCAGCTATTTCTGTTAATTTTATTAATATGATATATGAGGTAGGCCAATAAGAAGTATTATTCCAGAACTACATTGAAGATTATTGGTCCGTACAAAACTTCATTAAATTATTGAAAATTACTGTCATTTCAACAAATTTGTTCAGAAACAGCAATGTAGCTGGGTTACACATTAGGATTGAAATCTACAGGAGTCCCCAAAAGACTATATGTCTGTGTGTGTGTGTGTGTGTGTGTGTGTGTGTGTGTGTGTGTAATTCCAAATTACAGAATAGCAACAGCACTAGCAAAAGCACTTAGACTTATATACTGCTTCATAGTGCTTTACAGCCTTCTCTAAGTGGTTTACAGAGTCAGCATATTGCCCCTCCCCAAAAATCTGGGTCTTCATTTTATCGACCTCGGAAGGATGAAAGGCTGAGTCAACCTTGAGAATCAAATTCCTGCCAGTTGGCAAAATCAGCCTGCAATACTGCATTCTAACTATTGTGCCACCATGGCTCTAAAAGTTTAACAATAGTTAGTCCCTTATAATCATTTTGTTGTTGTTAGCTGCGAAGTCGTGTCTGACCCATCGCGACCCTATGGACAACATTCCTCCAGGCCTTCCTGTCCTCTACCATCTTCTGGAGTCCATTTAAGCTCACGCCTACTGCTTCAGTGACTCCATCCAGCCACCTCATTCTCTGTCGTCCCCTTCTTCTATTGCCCTCGATCTTTCCCAGCATTAGGCTCTTCTCCAGTGAGTCCTTACTTCTCATTAGGTGGCCAAAGTATTTGAGTTTTACCTTCAGGATCTGGCCTTCTTAAGAGCAGTCAGGATTGATCTCCTCTAGGACTGACCGGTTTGATCGACTTGCAGTCCAAGGGACTCGCAGGAGTCTTCTCCAGCACCATAGTTCAAAGGCCTCAATTTTTTGGCGCTCAGCCTTTCTTATGGTCCAACTTTCACTGCCATACATTGCAACTGGGAAGACCATAGCCTTGACTATACACACTTTTGTTGACAGGGTGATGTCTCTGCTTTTTAGTGTGCTGTCTAGATTTGCCATGGCTTTCCTCCCCAGGAGCAAGCGTCTTTTAATTTCTTGGCTACAGTCCCCATCTGCAGTGATCTTGGAGCCCAGGAAAATAAAATCTGTCACTACTTCCATTTCTTCCCCATCTATTTGCCAGGAATTGAGAGGGCCCGATGCCATGATCTTGGTTTTCTTAATGTTAAGTTTCAACCCAAGTTTTGCACTCTCCTTCTTCACCCGCAACAAGAGGCTCTTTAGTTCTTCTTCACTTTCTGCCATTAGAGTGGTATCATCTGCGTATCTTAGGTTGTTGATATTTCTTCCGGCAATCTTAATTCCAACTTTTGATTCATCTAGCCCTGCCTTTCTCATGATGTGCTCTGCATATAAGTTAAATAGGCAGGGCGACAGTATACAGCCTTGCCGGACTCCTTTCCCAATTTTGAACCAGTCAGTGGTTCCGTGTCCAGTTCTCACTGTTGCTTCTTGACCCGCATATAGGTTTCTCAAGAGACAAATAAGATGGTCTGGTACTCCCATCTCTTTAAGAACTTGCCACAGTTTGTTACAATCCACACAATCAAAGGCTTTAGCATAGTCAATGAAGCAGAAGTAGATGTTTTTCTGGAACTCCCTAGCTTTCTCCATGATCCAGCGTATGTTGGCAATTTGATCTCTAGTTCCTCTGCCTCTTCGAAATCCTGCCTGTACTTCTGGTAGTTCTCGATCCACATACTGCAGAAGTCTAGCTTGTAGGATTTTAAGCATGACTTTACTAGCATGAGAAATGAGTGCAATGGTGCGATAGTTTGAACATTCTTTGGCACTGCCTTTCTTTGGAATTGGAATGTAAACTGATCTTTTCCAATCCTGTGGCCACTGTTGAGTTTTCCAAATTTGCTGGCAAATTGAGTGTAGCACTTTTACTGCACTATCTTTTAAGATTTTGAATAGCTCAGCTGGAATACTGTCACCTCCACTAGCTTTGTTGTTGTTCAGCTTTTCTAAGGCCCACTTCACTTCACATTCTAGGATGTCTGGCTCGAGGTCAGTGACCACCTCATTGTGATTATCAGGGACGTTAAGCTCATTCTTGTATAGTTCTTCTGTGTAATTTTGCCACCTCTTCTTAATCTCTTCTGCCTCTGTTAGGTCCCTGCCATTTTGGTCCTTTATCATGCCCATTTTTGCATTAAACGTTCCCTTCATCTCTCCAATTTTCTTGAAAAGATCTCTGGTCCTCCCTATTCTATTGTTTTCTTCTATTTCTTTGCACTGTTCAGTAAAGAAGGCATTCTTATTTCTTCTAGCTATTCTCTGGAATGCTGCATTCAATTGGGCGTATCTATGTTTTTCTCCCTTGCCTTTCGCTTCCCTCCTTTCCTCAGCTATTTGCAAAGCTTCCTCAGACAGCCATTTTGCTTTCTTGCATTTCTTTTTCTTTGGAATGGTTTTGGTTGCTACCTCTTGTACAATGTCGCAAACCTCTGTCCATGGTTCTTCAGGCACTCTATCTATCAGATCTAATTCCTCAAATCTATTTGTCACCTCTACTGTATATTCAACAGGGATATGATTTAATTCATACCTGAGTGGCCTAGTGCTTTTCCCTACTTTCTTCAGTTTAAGCCTAAACTTTGCAAGGAGAAGCTCATGGTCTGAGCCACAGTCAGCTCCTGGTCTTGTTTTTACTGACTGTATAGAGCTTCTCCATCTTTGGCTGCAGAGCATATAGTCAATCTGATTTCTGTGTTGACTGTCTGGTGATGTCCATGTGTAGAGCCATCTCTTGGGTTGTTGGAAAAGAGTGTTTGCTATGACCATCGTATTCTCTTGACAAAATTCTATCAGCCTGTGCCCTGCTTCATTTTGTACTCCAAGGCCAAACTTGCCTGTTATTCCAGTTATCTTTTGGCTTCCTACTTTAGCATTCCAATCCCCCATGATGATAAGGACATCGTTTTTTGGTGTTAGTTCTATAAGGTGCTGTAGGGCTTTATAGAACCGGTCAATTTCATCCTCTTCAGCACTGGTGGTTGGGGCATAGACTTGGACTACTGTGATATTGAATGGTTTGCCTTGGATTCGAACTGAGATCATTCTGTCATTTTGAGGATTGTATCCCAGTATTGCTTTTCCTACTCTTTTATTGACTATGAAGGCTACTCCATTTCTTCTGAGGGATTCTTGTCCGCAGTAGTATACCTGATGTTCATCTGAATTAAATTCACCCATTCCTGTCCATTTTAGTTCGCTGATACCTAAGATGTCAATGTTCAGTCTTGTTATCTCTTGTTTGACCACGTCCAGCTTTCCTTGATTCATGGATCTTACATTCCAGGTTCCTATAGAGAAAAAATCTTTACAGCATCGGACTTTCCTTTCACCACCAGACACATCCACAGCTGAGCGTCCTTTCGGCTTTGGCCCAGCCGCTTCATTCTTTCTGGCGCTACTAGTACTAGCCCTCTGCTCTTCCCCAGTAGCATATTGGACGCCTTCCGACCTGAGGGGCTCATCTTCCAGCGTCATATCGTTTTGCCTTTTGGTACTGTCCATAGGGTTTCATGGCAAAGATACTGGAGTGGGTTGCCATTTCCTTCTCCAGTGGATCACGTTTTGTCAGAACTCTCTGCTATGACCTGTCCGTCTTGGGTGGCCCTGCACGGCATAGCTTCATTGAATTACGCAAGCCCCTTTGCCACGAGAAGGCAGTAATCCATGAAGGGGTTATAATCATTAAACCTGCCTTAAATACTGATGTAGTATGAAGGGATCCAGAAGATTTTTTTTTATGGCACTAGATCAGAATCCCAACTTTAATCTGATTTTAGAACCCAGAATCTAGAACTAATATATGGATGAAATCACACATTGTGGTGGAGAGATGGGCATCAGTATGAGTCTGAAAGCTCAGAAGATTAAATCTCTGGTTCTGGTAACTGACCCAAATTGGATCCTGCAATTGATTGCTTCCTTGTAGTTTATTCCCCATGCAACAATCCTGAATAATTTTAACAATTTTTGAATGACTTCATTATTTCAGTTTAGGGTAATAGCTTATTTTAGGCTGGAATTTAACCACTGAGAAATAGAATGCCAAGCTTTTCAACCAATAAGTAATATATTATGCAATCCAATATTATACACTAAATTTCAGCATTGATCTCTCTTGTTCTCTACTGGCAGAATATCAGTATTCTAAACTAAGGAGAACTGAGAGTCAATGGCTTAAAGTCATTAAACTTGTAGTCTTGAATTTAGCTGTAAAAGTTTCAAAGGAGTTCAGGTACTTACTATATTACCTATTATGATCTGTTTAGATAGAAACAAAACCATGTGTGATCTTATTAAATTGCATTTTGTTGTTCAATTACATCCCACCAATGACACCTTCCATGTTTCATTGCTGTTCTACTACCTTTTGTCCTTTAGAGTTAGTAAGGTACTAAATTAGATTTAGACTTTAAAAAAAACATAACTAGGCAGTTCTTATATATTTAGCATTTCCCAAATTTTATGTCACTTTTGCCCAGCTCCTATCTCTCTTCTTCCCAAACCAAATATATCAAACAGTCTGTTAAGTAGTTGGTTCAGGACCACGTGGAGACAACAGAGCCAGGTTCAGCAGTAACAACCTTTATTGAGTACAGGACGAAGAAGACAACCCCCCCCGTGCATCCTTTAAATACCCCGCTTGGTCCACTCAGAACGTTGGATTTTCCCGCCGTGAAGTGGCCAGCCAATCAGGACACTTACAGGTGCCACCTGGTGTTGTCAGTAGCTACCTGCAACATGATACCCCAACTATATACATAACACAGTCATTGAACACACATAGTCAATTAAGATATTTTGATAAGAAAGGCTTGCTTTGGAGAGGTGATTCTCAATCTTGGCAATTTTAAACTCTGTGTACTTCAATTCCCGGAATTCTTCAGCCAGCCTGAAATTTGCCAAGGTTTACAATTACTGCTTTAGAGGCTAAGAAGAAGAAAATAACTTTTCCAATATTACATTCTTCACAGCTTCGTTTACTAGGCGAATTGCAAATTTGACAAATTTAACTTTTAAAATACAAACAATTCTTGTGGTATTTATATGAAGCAAACCCCTGTTATTTAATAATATTATATTATATTATCTCTATGTTGCCAATAATTGCTTTGCCTAAGCCAATCAATCAATCAATCAATCAATCTAATTTTCATGTTCAAAAAAGTTCTTTTTGAATCTTATTCATGCCCTACTCACTTCCAGTTTGGACTATGGCAATGTGCTTTACATGGGATTCCCTTGAAGACTATTTGGGAAGCTTCACCTGCTACAGAATGCGCATTGTGCCATGAGCTGCACTGATTTCCAATTTGCTTCTGAAAGCCATGGTGCCACAGTGGTTCGAATGCAGTATTGCATGCTCACTCTGCCAACTGCCAGCACTTTGATTCTGATTGGCTCAAGGTTGACTCAGCCTTCCATCCTTCTGAGATCAATAAAATGGGGAGCCAGATTGTCGGGGGCAATATGCTGACTCTGTAAATGACTTAGAAGTACTGTAAAGCGCTATGAAGTGGTATATAAGTCTAATTGCTATTGCTTTTGCTTCTCGATCCAATTCAAAGTGTTGTTTTTAAACTTTAAAGCTCTTCATGGCATAGGGCTAGACTGTCTAAGTGACCTTTTTCCCTGGTTATATCAGACTACCCCATTAGATCTGCCTCAGAAAGCACATCGCAGGTACCATCAACTGTAGGTCCCAAGCAGTGGTAGGATTCAGCCCATTCACACCAGTTTGGTAGAACCGGTAGCTAATTTTTTGTTGACTTTGCCGAACCAGGTGAAACCCCAGTCCCTTTATGTAAGGCCAAGAACGGACCACTGGAAGCGTGTGGAGGTCACTTCCAGAAGTCTATTCTGAGTCAGGGAGGCCTCTCAAGCCCAGAATGACCTACCAGAAGTGTGTTCACACCATTTCCGGAAGGAGGCCCAGGTCCGGAATGGACCTCTGGAAGTGGTGTCCATGCAGAGAACTGGTTATTCAGGTATTTGAATCCCACCACTGGTCCCAGGAGACGTGTTTGCTCTGCTTTGCCATGCATCTCATGGGACATTCTTTTCCCCAAGATTAGATTAGCTCTATCCCTTTCAATATTCCAGAAATCCCTCATGATGTTATCAGGCCTGGGGCTGTGAGGGAATCGGAGATATGCATTGATGGCTCCATGGCTGTGGTGACCGTTCTTATCCTCTCTTCACCTAAAGTTCCTATATTTGTTTTGATTATAATTATTTTTTGATGTGGATTTTTATATTTTTCTATTTGTCATTTTATACATATTGTCTCATTTGATTGCTGTATGCCAACCAGTCCTGTGAAAGGGACAGCTATACAAATTTGATTAATTAATTCAATAAAAATAAAACAAATTTATGTCAATATTGGTAACAGTGGTTACTCATAACCAATATCAGCAATTGCATTCATTTATATGATGTATATAGCTGGTCTTCTCACCAATGTCTTTAAAACCTTTACAGGAGGATCAGTGCTACTTGAGTATCCTGGGAAATGCTGTTCCCTAGGACAGATGCAGTGAAAGAAAGCCACAACTACAAGGTGTCACAAGACAACAGCAGTTAGAGCATGCCAAGTCTGCTGGTTCTGGTGGGATGAAGAGAAACAATAACAGAAACTTGCAGTCCTGCAAGTAGCCTGGCCCTGGTCCATGCAGGGCTTTATAGATGATGAACAACACCCCATTCTGCACTACATTCTGGACCAGAATGTAGTTCTAGCGATTTAAATGAAAAGCTGCAAAATGATCTGAGTAAATGAATGAAAAGACGATCTTAAAGCTTTAATGAGAGATATCAGAATATTCAAACATATTTTTCTTCCACCCATTCATTGAACATGACAAAAATGTACTGCAGAACTTGCTCAGCTAGATGGCAGTCCTATCTGACCTTACATGATCCTGAAAAGCTAAAGTGAGGCCATAAAATTGGGGTGGCAATATATACTGCTCAAAAAAATAAAGGGAACACAAGATAAAACATCCTACTATTAAATACAGTACATTGTGTTGTTTAAGTGTTCCCTTTATTTTTTTGAGCAGTATATTTATATACCATTGCCAAGAAAACTGCAAGACTGCGTCCCTTAAGTCATAGAAATTGAGAAATTGCCTTCACCTTTAATCCAAATAGTGTCATCCTCATTTGCATGTCACTGGTTCCCATATGTTTAGTTCTAATGAGAAAGTCCACAACACCATCACACATAGGCACATAGTGGATTGCTTAGGGCCATTTTTCATTAATACTGTACATCACTGCTTGTAGTAAACAGGTACGTAGGGTTTTTACAGCACCACCATATTAAAAGTGGCAACCACTCTAGTTAGAAAGATGTAAGGAGCAGAAACTAAGGGGAACAGGAAATGCTTTATTTTCAAGCTAATTCCCCATACATTTCAAACTTCACGAGTTTTCTCTCAAGGGAAATTACAACACTGTATACCTAACAAACTAAAATAAATCAATACATACAACTTAGAATGCCTCTTGCTGAAACAAATGTTGCAACATTAAAAGGCTTGAATTTCCAGTTTGGTCGGACATTCAGAGAGGCTTATATTTCATTGGGGACAAGATGAAAAAGAGAGTGGGGGAAATGAAAATTACAGTGTACCTTAAACATTAACACATTATCATAACTACTAAAATATGTTTCTGTATAAAGTATCACAAGACTATAGGTTGCCTTTTGCTTCACCAAACTAACAAGGCAGTCTGTAAAGAAAATGATAAAAAGTTAAATATCAGGGCCCGGTAATATGACGGATTGATGTCAAACTGTTAGTTAAACTTTGTTCTTCTTGAAATCAGTGGGATGAATAATTTAACTAACCACAAGTCTAACTTTATGTGTATGTGTATATTTTATTGTTCCTCCAAAATTACACTTTTTTTATTTTATTCCAACAGCAACATGTGAAGTAGGTTAGATTGAAAGAGGGACTGAACCAAAATCACTCAGTGAATTTCCACATCTGAAGATAAACTTGAATTTGCATTTTTCTGTTCAACACCTTAACTAATTACTTTTTTTAATTATTAACTAATAGCAATAAAAAAGGATAGTCCATTAACCTCCTCTCCTCAGATTACCAACCCTATACCATCCCTATAAAGTATCACTTTATATTGCCTTGGTAAGACCACATTTGGAATAATGTGTCCAGTTTTGGACACCATAATATAAAAAGACGTTGAGACAGTAAAAAGGGTACAGAGAAGAGCAACAATGATTAGAGAGCTGAAAGCTAAAACATATGATGAATAGTTGCAGGAACTGGGAAAGTCTAGTCTAACAAAGACTAGAGATGACAGTAGTCCTCCAATATTTGAAGGGCTGCCACAAAGAAGAGGGGGTTCAGACTATTTTCTGAGGCACCTGACAGGCAGACAAAAAATAATGTCTGGAAATGTATCAAGGAAAGATCCAGCCTAGAATTCAGGAGAAATTTCCTGATAGTGGGAACAATTAACTTCAGAAGTTGTGGGTGCTCCATCACTGGAGATTTTAAAGAAGAGATTGGACAGCCATTTTTCAGGAATTGTATAGGGTCTCCTACTTGTGCAGGGGGTTGAACTAGAAGATCTCCTTTCCAACACTGTTATTCTGTTAACCTGACACCCCTGTCTTAAGGCATTTGGACTTTTAAAGTACAATATATACTATTGAAATTTTTTTCTTTATTTCATGGTTACATATCTTCTCCAATCTTCTAGACTTTCTCAACCTTGACAACTTCATGATGTGAAGGCTTCAACTCTTAGAATCTCTCAGCTAGCATGAAATCCACAAATGTTAACTTTCCTACTGTTGAGAAACTTTCATCTAGACTCAGGAGTCGAGGTAGAATGAATTTTACTCTATCAAGACCACATATTGAGAATATATAAGGTACTATTGCCCTCTGCTGGCTGTTGCTAAGATTTCATGCAAACATGTTAGCAATGATAGGCCATATTCTCCTCTGAACTGAAATAACGCCAACATCTGTTCCTTGCAATGTATGAATTTTAATATCCAGGATTTCAGGTGTTTCACAAAGCCTTGCAAGGATTAATTGGTGTAACTTTATTGCAAATGAAAGTAACAATTAGCAATGGCAGGTTCTCCTTAAAATATTGATAATTAGGTCAATTGGAAATGAAGTGTCCCGAGTCTTCTTTCTTTCACAACAATACTTATAGTATTTAAAGTAAAAACACTTGATTTAAATCATATCATTGTTCCATCTGTTTGCTCAGGTGTTCTTTGTTTATTAAAAAGGTTTAATGGCTGCAAACATCTGGATCATATTTTCTAAGGGGAAAACCATTTTAAAAAGGTATAATCAAGTAATTTTGTGTAGTTTCTCCCATTCCCTAATCTAGCTTCAATTCTTGCAGCCTCATTTCCATATAGTGGAAACTGCAAACAGAGGTAATGTTAAACAAATGTTCCTGTTTAAACCCTGGAAAAGATTAGGCAGTGAGCAAATTCGGAAAAAACTTTTATTCTAATAACAAAAGACCTGGTGGCTTGTTGGTTTTTGCTACTGCTGGAAATTGTATCCTATTGTAGGATGCAGCTAGTATAGCTAAAACTAGTGCTGAATTGCTTGAACAAAACTTGTTTAAACAGATTTCATTGTTAAACAGAGGGGGAAAAAATAAAAATATTGTAACTTGTTTTCCATAGTTTTGGATTTGTTCCAAAACAAATCTTTCTACTAGCAGCAAAAAAATGTTGCAGGTTGGGTTTTGTTTTGTTTTGTTTTTGCGCTAATATTTCATTAAAATTATACACTAAAAACGGCAGATAGTTTGAGGAGAACTTGTAGAAAAGGAAGAAATGTTTCAAAGACCTAATGAAGCATCTTCTGGAGATGGAATTGATTGTGTGGGTTCACACATAGAAATTTCAAAGAATGCAAATGAATTTTAGGACAATTAGCTTATAAATTCTGCTATAAAACATTGAACCAAAAGGTGGATTAGAAATCTAGAGAAAAGTTGCATAAATAAGATCCAATCAGATCCATACAGTAGTGAACTAAGTGCACGGATTGAAAGGAGATATTTCATGTTTTTATTTTGTATTGCCCTTGAAGGCTCATTATTAGAATAGAATAGAATAACAGAGTTGGAAGGAACCTTACAGGTCGCCTAGTCCAACCCCCCGCCCAAGCAGGAAACACTACACCATTTTTGACAGATGTCAGAAGTCCAGTCTGGACTTCCAGTGATGAAGCTCCCACAACTTCTGGAGGCAAGCTGTTCCACTGGTTGATTGTTCTTACTGTCAGAAAACTTCTCCTTATTCCCAGGTTGAATCTCTCCTTGATCAGTCTCCATCCATTACTCTTTGTCTGACCTTCAGGTGCTTTGGAAAATAGCTTGACTTCCTCCTCTCTGTGACAGCCCTACAAATATTGGAACACTGGTATCATGTTCCCCCTGTCCCTTCTCTTCACTAGACTAGACTAGCCATTATATACACTACAATATGAAGTCACAGATACCAGTTCTTTAGCTCAGCTTTCACACTGAGTTCTTCCTTAGAACCTTGGTTGTCATAATGTATTGACAAAGAATATGTGTCGATGCAAGAATTGTGGCCTCTTTGTAATTGAAAAATGGAAATTTTGTGGGTTTTTTGGTATGGGAACCAGAGTGTGTATAACTACTGGGAACAACACCACAGCAGATTTATCTTCCAATTTTGATCCTCACATCTTGACATTTTATGATCTTCTACTCTACTATCCCCTGGTATTGACACAACAATTATCTACACTTTCTTCTTTTTAACCATAGTTAAACCTGCTGTGTTATGGGCCAAGACTTTATCAAATTGTACTGAGAAAGCCCAAAATGTTTTAATCTGATCATTTTCAATTACTTTTTCAACTATTTCAACAACTAGAAGCAAAGTTATAACTAGTAGCCCGTTTGGGTTTGTTAAAACAGATCATGCCAAACCAATCTTATTTCATTCTTTGATAAAGTGACTAAACTACTAGACCAGTGAAATGCTGTGGACATAGTATACTTAGATTCCAGTAAGGCATTTGATAAAGTAGACTACAACCTACTCCTCGGTAAGCTAGAAAAACGTGGAATAGATAACATCACCACCAGATGGATCCGTAGCTGGCGGGCAAACCATACTCAACGAGTAGTTCTCAATGGCACTACATCCACATGGAGAGAAGTAAGCAGTGGGGTATCACAAGGTTCCGTCTTAAGCCCAGTACTCTTCAATATCTTCATAAATAACTTAGATGAGGGAATTGAAAGGGAACTCATCAAATTTGCAGATGACACTAAACTGGCAAGAGTAACCAACACCCCAGAAGACAACTCAGGATCCAAAGAGATCTTGACAAACTTGAACAATGGGCCCTATCTAACAAAATGAGTTTCAGTGTGGAGAAAAACTAAGTTTTACACTTAGGCAGGACAAATCAAAGGTACAAGTACAGATTAGGCAAGACCTGGCTTAAAAACAGCAACTGTGAGAGGGACCTTAGAGTCTTAGTGGACGATCACTTGACTTTGAGCCAGCAGTGTGCAGCAGCAGCCAAAACAACAGAGGCATAGAATCAAGAACACACAAAGTATTAGTACCACTGTATAAAACCCTAGTAAGGCCAGACCTGGAATTTTGGACTCCATATCACAAAAAAGATGTTGAGAGTTTGGTAAAAATTCAGAGAAGGTCAAGTAAGATGATCAAAGGCCTGGAGACTAATACATACCCTAACAGCTGCAGAACTTGGATTTGGCTAGTCTAAAGAAAAGAAGAAATAGAGGAGACATGACAGCAGTGTTCCAGTATTTGAGGGGCTGCCACAAAGAAGGGGGTATGTGTCACATTATTCTCCAAAGCACCAGAGGGCAGGACAAGAAACTATGGTTGGAAACTGATCAAAGAGAGAATCAACCTGGAATTAAGGAGAAACTTCCTGACAGTGAGGACAATTAACAGTGGAACAGATTATGCCCAGAAATTGTGGACACTCCATCACTGGAGATTTTTAAGAAGAGACTAGACAGTCAGTTGTCTGAGATGGTATAGGTTCTCCTACTAGAAGACCTCCAAGGTCCCTTCCAGGTCTATTCTACTCAATATAAATCCTTCCATCCTCCACCATTCAGTCAGAACTGAAAAGGCTTCTTGAATGAGAAGAAAACATCTTTAAAGAAAAAAATCCACTTGCCTTTTGAAAAAGTACTTTTGGGACAACCATGACCCAGATGACTGAGAATCTCCATAGACATTTTCCTTGCTAGCATTCTGTTTGTGTTTTTATTGCATTATTTTGATATTGTTTTATTTCCGGTACATACAGTAAGTTCCAATTTTTTTGCTTGCATCAGTGCTTGTTGATTATCTTTTATGTAATCAGTCATTGCATGCTTTCCTTGTTTGACACTGTTTGACTTGAAATAAAGCTCTGCCTCCATTTCTACTGGGTAAGAATAACCTGTTAATATAACTACGGGGATGTGATGCACAGTGAATAGTCATGAGTTATCTTGTTTTTCAGTCCCAAACCTTCAATTCAACTTGTTTCCACTTAATAAATCAGTGTATCATATAACAGGTGTGAGCCACATGTTTATGGCTTTGATGGTCATTCAGTTTTGTTTTTTAAAATAATTTTAATGTTGTCATCTTTTCAAACATTATTTAATTTGTGGGGATCTATATAATTTGTGGGGATATTTAGGTACTGAGTTTACACTTATACCCATTCCCCTTCTATTTCAGAGCTATGTGAAATGCATCCATTAAGCAAGTGATGCTTACCCCATCATTGCAACTCCTAGCAACTCCAAGTATCTGCATTCTTTTTGCCATATTTTTTATATCCTGGCAACAAAAATGATAAATGTGCCTTTGTCAGGGAAAATATATTCTTCACACTTTTTTTTCCCCACTGATAGGATACCTATGTAGGTAATCAGTTTCCATGAAATGTCCTTAAATTTTATGGGTGTATGTAATATATTAGAAATGTGCAGTTAGGTTGAAAAATAATCCTATCTTGCTGATATATTTTGCAACATTTGAAATCAATCCAGGGTTTGAATATGTTTCATTGTCAAAAGCCAGATTCTATTATGAATAAGTAAAGTAAAAAAAAAAACATGCTGCAGCACACCAGTGAGAAAGTTTGCTGACTTGTCGCCCAAAGCCTCAAGCATTCCTGCTGAGTAAATTTTCTTTCCTTCTTCTCCCCGCCCACCCCTCTCTCTCTCTCTCTCTCTCTCTCTCTCTCTCTCTCTCTCTCTCTCTCTGTGTGTGTGTGTGTGAGAGAGAGAGAGGGGGGGGAGGGAGGGAGGGAGGGAGGGAGGGAGAGATTTATGTGGGCAAAGCATTTTTTACTATTTCAGAACTTGATTAAGGTTGAGAGATGCTGTTCAAAAGCTCCTCAAAATGTACTGGTTTCCTTATATTGAAATCTTGGATTTTAATTCTAAATGTTGATTCCAACAAATAAAAACCTCTTAACTATTCTCTACACATATGCAGACACACAGGCACATACATACTGTGAATTCATTTTACATCAAAATAGTATAGGATCCTGCTGTGAATGAAGTTGGCTTGCCGGACTGTTTTCAATCACATAATAAGTATACCCAGTGAAATATGGCTCTTGGTTAAGTATAGAGTCAACATATTCCAGTCCCTTCCTCTGCTAGAGAAAGAAAATGGTTGGCCCTTTTAAAAACTGAGAAAATTGCCAGAGGTTCATGGATCAAGGCTGGAAACAGAAACACAATAAATTAAAATGAAGGTCGTATCATGCACTATGCATAGGTTGCTTGACTTTAACATGCTCCATTTGGCTTTGGCAATGCTTCCAAAGACTGCCAAATAAACTGCTGAGGAATTTAAATGTTAAACTTAGAAAATAGGTGGCTATAACTTCATCTACCTGTTATTAGTATCTGGAGTATCTGGAAGTCCAGATCTTATGCAGTGGAGTCCATTGGGCTTTGATTTTGGGCTCAGGACTCTTCAACGCTTTGTGTTAGTATAAATTATGTTTAAATGAAAAGATAGAATGGATGCCCATCAGATCTGGAGATGACACAAACTTAGGGATGGGGACAATCAGCAATACTTCAGCATAAAGGATCAAGGTTCAAAGAGATCTTGATAAACTTGAAAATTATATCCAGTTGAATAATTCAACTGCAGGAAATATAAGGTTTCTGTTAGGTAGGAAGAAGAAAAAAACAAGATGCAAAGGAACAAGATAGACAGGGTTTAGCTATTGTAAGAAGGTGTCTCAATATACCACAGAGTAAGCATGACCCAGCAGTGCACTGCAACTGCCAAAAGAGTGAATGGATGTTAACAAAGGTGTCATGCATAATGCCAAGTTCACAGGAAATCAAAGGTCTGGGAAGGGTATAGAAAAGAACAGTGAAGATGGAGAGTCGACAGGGGGCTAAATGATATGAAGCATTAAAAGAATTATTTGTAATCTTCCCAGAGTCACTCAGGTGGGATCAGGGGTGTAGAAATTTGATAATAAAAGAAAGTAAAATAAAACAAAACCAGCTACCTTTAGCTCAAAGAAACTAACCAGTACATGCGTTGACTTCAACTTTTTAAAGAAGGTCATAGATACAAAAGCATAGGTTTTCTTGTGCTTTGACTATTTTTTCCCCATATGATAGACTGATATATGTTAATCCTATGCTGCTTTGAGGATCCATAATGATATTCCCTCCAATAAAAACAGAATCTGAACCATGGATTATATTCCTCTTTGCTAGGAAAAAGCTATTGGGTGATGAATTGAAATGGCCATAAGCAGGGCTTTTTTTCCTCATAGAACGCTCAGAACGGAGTTCCGGCACCTTTTTTGGATGGAACCTTGTAGGGAAGGCAAGGCGGGCTGTATAACATGCATGAGTTTCGGCACCTTTTTCTTTTACAAAAAAAGCACTGGCCATAAGTAACGTAAGTGGTGATATTATTGATAAAGCTCTATGTTGCTTACCTTCAAGGTATCTGCAGGACCACTTTTTTATTTATTTATTTATTTATTTATTTATTTATTTATTTATTTATTTATTTATTTATTTATTTATTTATTTATTATGGGACTTATATGCCGCCCTATCTCCCAGAGGACTCAGGGCGGCTAACAACAATAAAAAACCAACAGTACAAAAGTTAAGAAAAAATTAAATAACAGCCCCAAATATTAATTACACAGTTAAAAATTAAAACTTTTAAAAACCCATCATCATCAATCCAGGTCAACCTGATGGAAAAGGAACGTTTTGAGGTCGCGGCGAAAGGACCGGAGGTCCGGGGCCATCCGAAGCTCAAGGGGGAGTTGATTCCAAAGGGCTGGCGCTCCCACAGAGAAGGCCCTCCCCCTGGGGGTCGCCAGCCGACATTGTTCCATCAGAATCCATATAAGCTGATATAGCTAGGAGAATATGCCTTAATGTTTTCAGATAAGGGGACTGAGCTTAAAAACACTGTTCCCACCACCACCACCACCAATTGTGGCATCAAATCACTGAAATAGCCTCACCTTTGAAGTTAGTCTCACCTTGTTAATGACAGCCTTCCAGAAGTTGGTGAAAAACAAACTCTTCCATAGAACCTTTGTGGGTTGATTGACTACCATTGATTAATTTCCATTATATTGAATCAATGTAATGGTCCTAATTTATTGTATTTGGTTTGGATATAAATACTGTAGTTTAATCTTATTTTGGGGATTTGTTGTTTAATTGGCTGAGACTGATTTATCATAATAACTCCATGTTTTTTCGCTATTGTCCACTGTAACTCTCCATAGATTTGTTGGCAAATAAATTTCAATCATCATCCTTAATTATCACAGAAATATCCAATTCAGCTAATCGTATTATATTTTTTAATTTGCATTTTCATGTTTAAACTGGACATAGGTGCTTGTTAACATGTAGTTTCAGTGGTTAAAAATTTGTGCTGGCTTCTAGTTTTGATTTAGGTAATTTAAAAGTAATAAGAAATAATTAAATAACAACAAACCATCATCTTACTAGACAGAATAAATTAAACCCTTTACATAATGAGATTATGTGAAGCAATATCACAAACATCATCAATTCAAAAGCAAATTAGTTTTCTTACTGTGCTTCTATTTCAAATGAAGCATGTTAGAAAAGTAGCCTTGGTTACTGAATCAATTTCAGATTATTTTTAACTTAAATTAAAACATGTATTGCAAGCATATGTTTGATTAAAGTAGCTTGAGATAAGACTTCTTAAAGAAAGCTTATAGTGTAAGCATAAAATGTAACCAAAACTTTAGTTTCCAGAAAACAGTTCTATTTTTTTTGCTTTTTCTTTTATCTCTAGGAAATATTTTTCCCCTACTAGTGTTCAACCTGATGGCAATTTGAAGTATTCTTGAGAAAGTTATTTAAAATTAATTAACCATACTAAAAACTAACAAAGAAATTCTACAATATTTCATAATTAGTTTCCTTAAACAGGAAAAAAAATACCTTGTTATCAAACTATATTTTAATTATGTTCAAACATTACTAAGGGTAATCCAAATATGAATTCAGACTAGGTATTTACAAATGGATCTGGACAAAATAAATTGTTCCATCAGTTTGCTCAATTGTCAAGAATGTCATTTTTAATTTCTATTTGTAACCATCTTTATTGAGCCCCTCCTGAAATTCTATTTCCAAGGCAGTCCATTTCTCATGTGGTGGTAAACTGCCCTGAAAAAGAAAAAAGAAAAAAAAAAAACACTGTAAGGACCAACTTCAAAACCTCATCTCAAGAAAGCAATTTCATTCCAAAAGGAACTTTTATTAGGAGAAGCCAATAGCAGGCATGGCAGGCAGGATCTGAGTGTTTCCTGCTCAGATCAATACATTAAAGGAGCATCAAGCAAACCCCACCCCAATAGTTCATCCGGTCAGTTCAAACGAGCCAATCCCTAGGTGTTAAGTCCACTGTGGGAACGAAGCTGATAATGGAATTCATTCCCATGCCTGTGAAATCATTGTTGAGTCTTCACCTTTCTCTTCCACAGTGAGAAATAAGCCAGATGGCCGGAGGCACATTCTTTTCTCACCCCAGGTTGACATCAAGGGAAAACAGTTCAAAGAACAAGTAGATAGAAAAGGCAGAGAGGATACATTGTAGCTAAGCAAAAGGAGAAATAAGGCATCCCAAACGGCCTCCCCCCTCCCTCTCAGGAGAATGTCAGAACCCACAGAAAGAAGCCAGAAAAGGACAAAACCAACCCCCCCTCCCCAAGACGATATGGGTTCTGACACACACATTATCATTTTTACCAGAAATGTACCAGGACTAACCTGATAATGTAACTGTCAGGTTAGTCATTGGGTCCAGAGGTTTAGACTTCCAAGCTTTCAGACTTGTGCACTGACCTCATTCTCAGAGAACTCTTTCTCACCAGAATCTCCCTCACCTCTACTGGGTGGTAAAGGTAAAAGGTAAAGGTAAAGGTTCCCCCGCACATGCGTGCTAGTAGTTTCCGACTCTAGGGGCCGGTGCTCATCTCCGTTTCAAAGCCGAAGAGCCAGCGCTTGTCCGAGGACGTCTCCGTGGTCATGTGGCCAGTATGACTAGACGCCAAAGGCGCACGGGACGCTGTTACCTTCCCACCGTAGTGGTCCCTATTTTTCTACTTGCATTTTTACGTGCTTTTGAACTGCTAGGTTGGCAGAAGCTGGGACGAGTAACAGGCGCTCACTCTTATACTAGATGATAGTTTCCTGAACTAAGCTGTTGGGTTAGGGAATAAGTACATATTTAACAATTGTGCTCTGGCTCTTTTCCATCACAACAAGCAGTTGTGGCTTTTAAGCTTTTGACAGTTGCCCTTCTTCTTGATCCTGGAAAAAAGAGTGATCTCATTTTCTCTCAGCTGACATTACATAACTTGACCATCCAGAAGATGGTGGAGGTTAAGTGATGGTGACTTCATACAGAATGTCACTATAGTCTCCTTTGAAAGAAATAAGGATTGAGACTCAATATAGACTGTTATATCTGAAAGCTCTTGGATATTGAGTGATGGAATAAATAGCCCAGAGTTTTGATCTAGACTTGTCCCTTAGCAGCAGCTATTCGAAAGAGCAAGAGAGCCTGTGGAAAGATATTTATCAGCTTCAAAAACCTTTGTGTAGATAGCTAATTTTATATTTCTGTGTCAATTCCTCCAGATACCACAACTTCCTCTCTCTTTTTTTCCAAAGCAGCCCTTTCTATAATAGAACACAATGGCTATTCATGTGGAAAATCAATACTACAAAATCACTTTGTAACCTGTCTAAGGCAATACACTCTTGGCTCCTTAGTGAATGTCAGGTGCTGAGGCTGAATTTTAAAAAGGCTTTTTACTCTTTCATGACATCCAAGGTAATGGCGTGCCATTTGTTTCTTGTAGGTTCAAATATGGGTTGGTTCTTCCAAGGTCCTGCTCTTGAGAAGTCCATTCACAGAAAAGAGAAGCCTATTTCCCATATCTTGTCCCCAAGTTCTCACCATAATATCTTGGTTTTTACTAGGACTTCACCCTCATATACACAAGCTTTTTTATTTTATTTTAATTTTATTATTTTATTTCATCGATAGCCACACATCTCAACAAGTGACTCTGGGCAGCATACATCATAAAACATTAAAAAATTAAACACACACACACACACACACACACAAAGCAATACAAAATAAATTCATATAATTGCCAAGTATGCCTGTCATGAATATTAATACAGTGAAGAAATGGGGCCCCTAACACTCTCAAGGTCCCTCAAGCCTGGGCTCTCAGTCTTCACAGCCTTACAAAGGCCACTATTGCCAGGGTCATTTTGATCTCCGAAGGGAGAATGTTCTGGAGAGCAAGGGCTAAAGCAGAGAAAACATGTTTCCTGATTTTCTCCATCTGGCTGATGCGACACTTAATATGCCAGATTGAACCATATATATTGCAACTGGGAAAAGATGGTACCTTAGATAACAGCTATGAAGGATTTTGAAGGTGATGAGCAGCACTTTGAATTGTACCTGGAAGCACAGTGACAGCCAATGCAGCTCACGAACCAGTGGTGTTACATGTGTCAAATATCCAACAACTTTTGTCATCCGTGCACCCTCGTTCTTCACTAGTTGAAACTTCTGAAAGCACTTCAAGGGAAGTGCCAGGAAAAGTGCATTGTAGCAATTCAGACAAGAGGTCGCAAGGGCACAAGTGACTGTGAGCAATGAGGCATACAGCACATGAGGATCTTTCTTTCTCTAACTTTAGCTGGATTACTGGATCATAGCTCAGCTTCCACCAAAGGGAGAATCGAGAAAGCAGTTATCCCTCCTTTATTCCCCTTTGTAGAGTGTACATCACAATGAACAATGTTCCAAACAATCACACCTCATCATACACCTGATATTGAAAACATCGAATGGAAATACTTTTGAATGTAGTTTGTGAACCCAGAAATAGATGATAGATAGATAGATAGATGATAGATAGATAGATAGATAGATAGATAGATAGATAGATAGATAGGGAAGGAAGGAAGGAGGGAGGGAGGGAGGGAGGGAGGGAGGGAGGGAAGGAAGGAAGGAAGGAAGGAAGGAGGGAGGGAGGGAAGGTCCTGGCATGTCACCCCAGGAGAAATAATAATTCTTTCTTGTCTTCCTTCCTAAGACATCCAGTGCTGAAGCCAGTACATTCAACCACTCCTGTAGAAATAATTTGCCATTTTTCTGCAACTGATGAGAAATTATGGGGGGGGGGGGAATGTTTTTTCCCTTTTTTCCCTCCATGCAAATATAATAAAGCTCCAGGAACTCAATCTTCCTCCCCACCATGGATGAAGGAGAAGAAAACAGGATAAGACAGAAATAGTGTGGCAGGAACAAAAGGCACTTTGCCAGCATCCTGCATTCCTGATTAATTAGCAAATGCATTTGTATTAAAATTGCATCTCTAGAGACTCTGAAATAGCATAGAAATCTACAATTGTGTAACAGATACAGGTGAGAATTAGTTCAAGAACAATGAGGAAGCTTGAGTATAAATATATTGACTAATTTTGATTATGTGCCATCAAGTTGGTGTCAAGTCTCATTGGCCACATAGATGTTCTCCAGGAGGATCTCTCCCCAGCCTTCAGATTTTCCAATAGTACTCCATCACCACTATAATTGAGTCAATCCACCTTGCTCACTGCCTTTTTCTCTTTCCTTCTACATTTTCCAGGATTGTAGAGAAACGAAAGATTGATCAGCTCACCTTCTTATATTAGCAAATGATTTCCAGTCTATTCCTTTTTCAGGTCTAGCAGCAGCACTACAGGAAGAGAAGAAACACCGAGGGAATTACAAGTTACCAAATAAGACATCCATCAATGTTATTGTAGTGACAGGGCAGCTGTAGCAGGTTTAAACCTGATGGGGAGCAACTAGACTTGTCATGACATGTGACTGGAAGCATCAGGTGAGAAGTGGGAGAGTCAGAGTGATGCTAGGGTCAGTCAGGGCGCATTCAGTCAGGGTCTAAAGCAGGGGTCTTCAGACTGGCTGAGGAATTCTGGGAGTTGAAGTCCACAAGTCATAAAAGGGCCAAGTTTGAAGACCCCTGGTCTAAAGCATGGGTGTCAAACTCGATTGCGTCATGTGATGTATCATGATATATCGTAATGTTTTTTGCCTTTGCAGAGCCAGGGTGGGTGTGGCCTACACATGACACATCTGACCCACAGGCCACCAGTTTGACACCCCTGGTCTAAAGGATTTTCATCATAAAACCCAAAAGTTCAGGGAGCGGTCTAAGTCCTTCTAGTTGTGGTTTTCGTATCTGATGTAAGTTCAGGCACCGCAAAACGAAGCCAACTTTTGGAAGTCCTGAGCCCATCTGGGAATAATATGAGTTGTGATCTAACTTATATGGACACCAGGTTGAGAAAGATAAAAGCATCCAAAAGATGCTTTTCCATGAGGCAATTGGACTTTCTTGTTTTTCTCTGAAGACGTTTCGTTTCTCATCCAAGAAGCTTCTTCAGCTCTGACTGCATGGTGGGGAATGGAAAGATTTGTACTCCTGCAGACAGCTGTTCATTTGCATTTTTTTTAGCAAGACGTTAAAGCTATCTGGAGGCTTATCTGTGTCTCCAGGTCACCTGAGTAGTGCAGATGGGTGGGGAGCCTTCTTGGAATTGTTGAAAGGACTGTGTTGTAGACTGGAGATAGATGATGCCGGATCCCTCTCTCTCTGTTGAGAGAGGGCTGGAGACACAGATAAGCCTCTAGGTAGCTTTAACGAATGCTAAAGAATGCAAATGAACAGTTGTCTGCAGGAGTATAAATCCTTCCATTCCCCACCATCCACTCAGAGCTGAAGAAGCTTCTTGGATGAGAAGTGAAATGTCTTCAAAGAAAAACAAGAAAGTCCAGTTGCCTCCTGAAAAAGAATATTTGGGATAACTATGACCTGGATGACAGAGAATGGCATACACGAGCAATGTTTCATGATTGCTTCTCTTGCTTAATTTGTCCATAGATTCAATATTAAAATATCAGAATCATTGGCTGAATGAATGATTGAATGAATGATGTTTTATTTATTACACTTCAGTGTCAACTTACTATAAAAATGCAATAGGATTTCCAGCCAAACATAGGATATGTGAGGTTACTGGAAAGCAAAAGAGAGCTACACCTGTATATCTTGCTCATTTTAAGGGAGGTATTATTTGTGTTTGAAAGCCTTCATAAAATGCAAAATATAAATTACCATTTTTTTTTTACTAATTATGCTCTTCTCTTTTAAAGGAAGTAATATTATGCAAAGTGGAGTACAGTTTAAAAAGCCAGAAAAATTAATAGCATCAGATTAGAAAAAGAAGCATAACAAGATCAATTTTGCAATGCTAGTCACTATGCCTCTCTATTTTATGACCTTTGAAACCATCTTAGCTTCCACAATATTTATAAATCACTTCAGTCACTGTCCTTTGTTCTTGAACTCCTTTCCTTTCAGGATTTCATTAACTCAATCCAGCCACAGTTATTTTGGTCTTCCTCCTCTTCCTGATATGTTCATCCATCCTTCCTTCATATACAGTATTACCTTTACAGTTTGATCAGTGTGCAACTGTTGTATTGTTAAATCACTTTTTTGTCCTCAGTCACTATCATTCATATTAATTCTATGTATCCCATTCCCACTGCCAACTCACTTTTATATTTCTATTAACATGCCCATAGAGGGCAGAAAGTCTTCTACAAAGCCATTTTTGTTTCTTTTGACATTTATTTTTTTCCCAAAAAGGACCATATATTATCATCACTTTCTGCCAGCACCTGCATGCATTAACTTTCATCAATGTTTTTTGCCATGCATTTATGTATAATTTGCAATTATTCAGTCCACTTTCCCTGTCATATACAACTACCTTGATCTTTGATAATTAATTTTCAGATCCAGACTGTTTGCTGCATCATCCAATTCAAACTTATCTACAGTGCATTTGATAATATCTCCAATATGGTAACAACTCCATGCAAAACTATATTCATATTCATGTCTCCAAACGACACACACTATCATCAGCACAACAATTACTTAACCATTTATCCATAAATAACTAAGGGAATATTAAATATTAATTAAATATTATTAAATATTAATTAAATTAAATTAAATATTGTACGTCTTTATATTGCTTCTTGCTGAATAGTCAATCATTTGCCAGGCATTCCATTTATTCCCTTACACATCATATATTCTTATCTTGCTCAGCAGCCAACCACTAGTGTTATTTTCATGCATAATATTCCATAATTCAGACTCAGGAAAGAAATGGCAAATTGATTTTGGCTCTAGTAAAAGTAGACAATGGCAATGGAAGTAAGAGCTGGCAAGTAAATCTTTTTGTTATTCATCTATGGACAAGGAGAGGTCTATAGATTGCCCACAAGTTCTACATACAGTTGTTCCTCACAAGGAGACTACAAGGCAGCAGTGTTCCATTGGCTGACACCTTGTACAGTCAGGAAATGTCTCTGCTATCTAGCCTAAATCTGCTTCCTTGTAGTTTCTGGTCCTGCCTTCTGGGACCATAGAATGTGAGTTCTTTTACTGTGTGACAGACATTCAGATATCAGCCATGATACTCATTCATTCATTCATTCAATTTCTTTAGCCACCCAACTCAACCAAATGATTCTAGACAGTTTACAATTTTAAATTTAGAAAACAAATTTAAAAACCTTAAACCCATAAAAACATCCACAAAATAAATAAGTACAAACAGCAACCATGATGATTAATCAACTAATAGTAAAAGCCAAGTAATGGGGCCCTTAGCACATGCCAAGCCCCAGGCCCAGGTACATACCCTATTTTTTTAAGCTTTGTGAAAAGCCAACAGAGTTGGGCCCATTCTAATCTGCGAAGAGAGAATATTCCATAAGGGAAGAGCTATAGTAGAAAAAACTCATCTTTTAGTTCTCACCAGATGGCACTCTTTGGCATCTGTAAAATGCCCAATCTGCTGGATCGGATTGGATGGGTAAATACTGTTTGAAAATTACTGTCCCTCTGGTACCTGATCCTAAACCATGAAGGGCTTTAAAGTTGACAGCCAGCACCTTGAATTGCATATCTTTCCTGAGTTTTCATTTTGGTAGACCAAATACAGCCAGATTTTCTAACTTGTCTTTTAAGTGGACACTTATCAAATAATCACCCTTCTCATTCATCCCTTGCTCTTTAAATGATCCACCAATTTGTTCTGTTCTTCTTATTTTGCTTGTTCCCTTTCATGTCGCCTAGCAATGTAACTTTTCCCCAGATCACATTCATGCAGAATCTTGAACAACTCATATTTATTTATTCTATTTCCACAATTCACAGGAGCAGAAAGTGCACTCCAACATAATGCTTCCTACATTCACAGCAATTTAGATGACACCAATCTGTAACTGACATACATAGCAGTTTCATTAATAATGAAATGCACACCTTCACTTCTATACTTGTACTCATTAATTCCACTCCCTAAAATGAAACTCTCTTCACTGAGTTCTAGTATATTCTTTCTATTTTTCTTAGTTTCAAATAGACAATATATGCATTATTTCTTTCCTTTAACTCATTAAGTCATGCCTTTCAGCATTTACTCTTCTTACCTTTTAAGCTGGAAACTGCCATATATCATGGTCTTCACCAGAAGTGCTCATATTGGCTGTCCATTATGACTTGGTTTAATCAAGACTTCCACATCATGCCCCTAATAATATTAATATTATTGTATACTGTGGAAAATCACTTCTCATAAGAGATAGGTAGATAGATAGATAGGTAGATAGAAAGATAAATAGATAGATAGATAGATAGATAGATAGATAGATAGATAGATAGATAGATAGATAGATAGATAGATAGATAGATAGATAGATGGATGGATGGATGGATGGATGGATGGATGGATGGATGGATGGATGGATGGATGGACGGACGGAAGGACGGACAGACAGACAGACAGACAGATAGAAGTGTAGGCTAGATCAGTGGTCTCCAATCTTTTCTGCTCTGTAGACAGTCAATGGCAGTGGCAGGGGGGAGAGGTGATAGTTTTGCACACATACACAGATACACCACTTGCACAAATGCAGCTTTGTGCACTTGCCTGCCGCTTGCGTGGACCAGTTCCCAATGGGCTGCAGCCCATGGTTTGGGGACTGCAGCATTTCCTGATAATAGCAAGGACTTTGGTGGTCAATTTGGGCATATACATATATAACCAAGATACCTCAAGTGCAATCAAAGCAAAGTTTTACTCTCAGGATGCTTTCATTATTTTATACAAGCTTGGATCTTTAGACTAGAGTAGACAATACCTTCCAAGTGAACATACTGTTGCCCACATTCCATGAATTCAGAGATATGTGCAGTGCCTTGACACTTACACTAGATTTTATAGCTTTAAAAATACTTTTTTATATTGTTGTTTTGTATTTACATCCACAGTATCTACATTCTCAGCAGCTATTGGACAGTGCTTAACATATTAAGTAGCACCCAAACTGACAAGATGACAGAACACAGTCTTTATTTATTTATTTTATTTCCTAGGTTTTTTTTTATTTTTGTGCCACAATAAACAATTGCTTACTTCATGCTATATTGTTCCCAAATGTGATGTTTCATGATTAATAATAAAATATGTGACACTACATTTGGGATGATTTATTGAAATTCTCCAATCACAGTGAATGAAGCATGAAACTATAGCTTCAAATACCAAGATGGAGTTTGGAAAACATCCGAATTCTATATTAAATATTCTGCAACACTTTTGTTTACCTATTGCTATATCAGATACTGTTGCTAATCCTAAATGACACTTTCAAATTCTCAAATATTCCAAGAATAACTATATAATCAGTGAGATGAATTATGAACCGTTTTTCTCTTTGTAATCTTGTGGTAAGGAATAAAAAAAACACCCTCTTCCATTACGGCTTATCCATTGTTGCTCTATAAAATAAATTGGTTAATACTGAGATTCACACATGACTGCATACCACTTGAATTGTGTATGTTTGATGACTGATGATTGATTGTACAGTAGTTCGACTTAATGGAGGGAAAGTATTATATAAGACATATGGCTATATGAGCATTCTTTCTATGATTGTATATCTGTAATGACCTATTCACACATTCAATCATGACTTTATGTAGTAGCTTAAAATTGGCAAGGTGTCATTTTTCTAGGGATATGGGTTAAATTACTGTATCAAACCCAATTGCTTCCTTGGAAAGACAACTCTATTAGTCTTAAGCATATCTCTGTATTGTTTATACAGGAAGATGAAAACCATCTTTTTTCAGTGTACTTTCTGAACTTAAAACTTTATTTCCTGTACAGCTGATCAATTTTGAGTAGTCTTTGAGCCCAAGGCAACAACCAGACGCCGAATGACGTATTGGACTCCAACTTATTGCCTCTAGACCAGGGGTCCCCAACCCCCAGTCCGTGGACCAGTACATGCCAGCGACTGGGCCGCACAAACAAGCAAAGCTCATCTGTGAGATGCAGGCAGCACACAAAACCACGCATCCTCTGGTCCACGGAAAAACCTCTCTCCACTGAACCGGTTCCTGGTGCCCGAAAGATTGGGGACCTCTGCTCTAGACATAGCCAACTTTTGTAACCCTATTCCTATCCGTGGGAAGCTGTCTTAAAAAGGTCTTCAAAATTTCATATTTTAATCTAAAATAATAGACTATAAATGCAGAGTAGATAGTCCATGATTCCTATAAATTATTTTCAGATGTTGCAGAATCATTCCAAAGCAGAAGTTTTAAATGTTTTAAACACAGACACATATATCGTGTTGCTCCCTTTTGAGGAAAGCCAGATTGTAGAGAGTACAGGAAAGGAGTAAGAAAGCATAAGCCAAAATAAATAAAATAATAATAATAAAAAACCCTTAAAACTACTTTACCAAAACAATTGAGAGCACCTTCTTAGAATTCTTTCTATTCTAGCAAGCCAGTCTGGCTTCCAACATATTCACACACTGATTTGTGTTGCAGATATTGCTTTGACATACATTGAGAAAAGTTCTATAGCAATGGAACAAGAAATTAGTTTATTAAATGCCATTGAAAAAGAATCATGTTTTGGTCACTTCTTACCAAATAATTCTGATATATGTCTATAGACAATGTCTTTTTAAAAATGTTTGGTAACCCAGAGACTATAAAGAAGGAACTCATTAATTATTTCTGAGAATTCTCCAGTATCTCCAGCTTAAGAGCCATGGTGGCGCAGTGGTTAGAATGCAGTAAGGTAAAAGGTAAAGGTTCCCACACACATGCGTGCTAGTCATTTCTGACTCTAGGGGCCGGTGCTCATCTCCATTTCAAAGCCAAAGAGCCAGCGCTTGTCCGAGGACTTCTCCGTGGTCATGTGGCCAGCATGACTAGATGCCAAAGGCGCACGGAACATTGTTACCTTCCCACCATTGAGGTCCCTATTTTTCTACTTGCATTTTTACGTGCTTTCGAACTGCTAGGTTGGCAGAAGCTGGGACGAGTAACAAGCGCTCACTCTGTTATGCGGCACTTGGGATTCGACCCACCAAACTGCCGACCTTCTGATTGACAAGCTCAGCGTCCTAACCCACTGAGCCACCGTGTCCCTTTAGAATGCAGTATAGCATGCTAATTTTGCTGATTGCCAGGATTTCGATTCTCACTGGCTCAAGGTTGACTCAGCCTTCCATCCTTCCAAGGTTGGTAAAATAAAGACCCAGATTGTTGGATGCAAAAAACTGACTCTGTAAACAGCTCAGAGAGGGTTGTAAAGCACTGTGAAGTAGTATATAAGTCTAAGTGCTATTGCTATTGCTATTTAAGGATCAGATTAGAGTAATGAGAAAGATCTGAACTTTGAAAGCACTAGCCCAGGCATGTCAAACTGCCAGCCCGCGGGCCAGATGCATCATGACAAAACCACACCCTCCCCATTGCCGGCTACAAACCTGTGAGTTAAAGAGAAGTGGGTGGAGGAGCACAGTAGCTAAGTCCTTGCTCTTTGCTTTTAAACTGCCAGAGGCTGCTGGGAAAAGCTACAAAACTGTGAGTTAAGGAGAAGTGGGTGGAGGAGCACAGTAGAATCATATAACAAAATTAAAAATAGTGGTGGTACATTCAGGGCAAGTGCATCTGAGATTCCTTTTATCTCAGAATGTCTGGCTTAGTTCAGTGCAACACTTGTTTTGCAGCTGTCTTTCGCAGCACTCTTTTCAAACTGGGAAACTGTCCTATCTGATCACAAATTACTAGTCTACAAGGACAGATTATTCATCTAGGGTCTGTAATCTGCACGCTTCAGGCAGAAATCAGGTGTTCAGTTCAGCCCTCCTACTCTACTGAGCCTCCACGCTATCAGCACCCTCTACCACAAAGATCCTGCAGGAGAAGGGCAGTGTGGACAACCATGGGATCTGGCAGGGTGAGAGCTGTGAACCATAAACCCAAAGCTTTAGCTGTGTCCCTGCATAACAGATACAGTGCCCTTGCTGACCTTAACAGGGACATTAAGGAAACAGGTCAAGGTAATTGTGATGATAACTCAAATAAGCAGGGGACCATGGTCTGAGATGAACTTGTTTTTGAGGGGGAGAATTGCAAATCAGGTATTACACATCAGTCATGCAAGAAAAGAAAGGTACCCAAAAAGAGAAGCCACCTTCTGGTTGGTGATTCAATTATAAGGGATGTAAATTTAGGAAAGGATACAGAGGTTTCAAAAGAGGTCAGGTGTCTTCCAGGTGCTACTGCCAGTAGGGACAAAAAGCATATTTTCAAAATAGTCAACAATGCCAAATTATGCAGTTGAGTTTCCTGCATTTGGAGAAATCGCAGGGGTCAGCACACCCGGAGTGCAATGGATGAGCCTCACCCTGGGAAAACCACCTTCATGATCATGGTGTCTCCCCTGCCCTATGAGTGAAAGGGATATGTTATCTAAATTAACAGGTTTTGAAATAGTGAAAAAGGTTAAACATTTAGGAGTATATATTGCAGCTTCAAATGTAAAATTGTATAAGAATAATTATGAAGCGGGACGCGGTGGCTCAGTGGGTTAGGACGCTGAGCTTGTCGATCAGAAGGTCGGCAGTTTGGCGGGTCGAATCCCGAGTGCCGCGTAACAGAGTGAGCGCCTGTTACTCGTCCCAGCTTCTGCCCACCTAGCAGTTCGAAAGCACGTAAAAATGCAAGTAGAAAAATAGGGACCACTACGGTGGGAAGGTAACAGCGTTCCGTGCGCCTTTGGCGTCTAGTCATGCCGGCCACATGACCACGGAGACGTCCTCGGACAAACGCTGGCTCTTCGGCTATGAAACGGAGATGAGCACCGGCCCCTAGAGTCGGAAACGACTAGCACGCATGTGCGGGGGAACCTTTACCTTTACCTTAATTATGAAACACTATGGTTGAAGGTACAAAGGGATTTAAATAATTGGAAAAAATTACAATTATCATTACTGGGAAGAATTGCAGTTGTTAAAATGAATGTTCTGCCAAAGTTTCTCTTTTTGTTTCAAATGATACCTATATTGAAGAAAGATGCCTACCTTGATCAATGGCAGAAGGGTATTAATAAATTTATTTGGGCGAGGAAAAAACCAAGAGTTAAATTTAAGATTTTACAAGATCCTAGGGAAAGAGGGGGACTCAAGGCGCTGAATTTGAAATTGTATTATGATGCGGTTGCCTTGACGTGGGTTAGTGATTGGCTTAATTTAACTAATAAGAGAATACTTCATCTTGAGGGATGGGATTTGGTATATGGATGGCACGCATATTTGCTTTATGATAAGAAGGTGGACAGGGCTTTTAAATCCCATATTCTTAGAAGTGCTTTATTGCGTGTCTGGAAAAAGTATTATTATAAGTTAAATTATAAAATACAGATTTGGGGAATTCCTGGACATGCGATAGAGGGCGTATCTATGGGAGTGAGTTTGGATATGGTTTCTTATAAGGAACTACTTAGATTGCAAGGGAATGATTGGCAACTTAAATCATTAGATGAGTTAAGACAAGAAAACTTAAGTTACTCTTGGTTTCAATATACCCAATTGAAAGCTAGGTGGAACTTAGACCAAAAGGTTGTCATCACAATTACAGATCAAAATTTAGTAAAACAAATTAGAGATTTAAATTGTGCACATATAAAGAGGATATATAATGCTTTAGTTGAATTGGATTCAGAAACAGAATTAGTTAAAGATTGTATGATAAAGTGGGCACAAAATATTCAGGAGCCAATTTCGTTGGACACTTGGGATAATTTGGGTCAGAAATGTTAAATTTACTCAGGCTCAAAACTTAAGAGAAAACTTTTATAAAATGTTTTATAGATGGCATCTGGATCCCAAAAAGTTGTCTAACATGTATCCTAATTTACAGTCTAAATGTTGGAGATGTGGTAGTTTAGAAGCCACCTATTTTCATATGTGGTGGACTTGTAGAAATATAAAAGCTTTCTGGATTAAAATTTGGTGGAACAGTCAAAAGATTTTTAAGAGAAAGATAAAGTTTTCTTCGCAATTGTTTTTATTGGGTATTGTTGTAGATTGTGATGTTAAAGAAACTAATTTGATGTTGAATATGATAACAGCAGCACAGTTACTGGTGGGACAATATTGGAAGAAGGATAGTTTGCCTACTATAGAAGAATGGGTGTTTAAAGTTTCGAATCTTGCAGAAATGTCTAAGATTTCTGCTTACTTGAAAGATCATTCACAGGAAAGATATATTTAATAATTTAATTTAATTTAATATTTGCATTTGTATACCGCCCTTTCCCTGAGGACTCAGGGCGGTTTACAGGGAATTAAAATCGAAACATACAAAAGTTAAAACCAATTTAAAAAGCATTAAATTCACCCTGTAGATTAAAACCCCAGTTAAAATTTTCTCCTCAGCCTGGGCCCGAGAGCTCAAAGAGCCAGGTCTTCAGGCCCCGGCGGAATGATTGTAGGTCGGGAGCAGTCCTCAGCTCTACCGGCAGCTGGTTCCAGAGGGCAGGCGCTCCCACTGAGAAGGCCCTATCCCTGGGTGTCACCCGCCGGCAATCTCTCACCGGCGGAACCCTGAGCAGACCCTCCCTGTGGGAGCGCACTGGGCGAAGGGCATTTGATGCCGGCAGCAGGTGTTCCCTCAAATAACCCGGACCCAGGCCATGTAGGGCTTTATAGGTGATAACCAGCACCTTGAATTTCACCCGGAGGGCAACCGGAAGCCAATGCAGCTCGCGGAGTAGAGGTGTTACATGGGAGTATCGGGAAACCCCCATTACAACTCGCGCGGCCGCATTCTGCACCAGTTGAAGCCTCCGAGTGGTCTTCAAGGGCAGCCCCATGTAGAGAGCGTTGCAGTAGTCCAAACGGGAGGTCACAAGCGCATGAGTGACCGTGCGTAGGGCGTCTCGGTCCAGATAGGGACGCAACTGGCGCACCAGGCGAACCTGTGCAAAAGCCCCCCTGGTCACGGCTCCTATGTGATCTTCAAAATTGAGCCGTGAATCCAGGAGGACGCCCAAGTTGCGAGCCCTATCAACGGGGGGTAACACCTCACCCCCCATCGTTAGAGGTGGAATAACTTGGTTAACCCGAGACGCCGATATGCACAGCCACTCAGTCTTGGCGGGATTGAGACGAAGCCTGTTTCTCCCCATCCAGACCTGAACCGCCTCCAGGCACCGGGACATCACGGAGAGGGCATCACTGGGTTGGTTCGGGGTGGAAAGAAAAAGTTGGGTATCATCAGCGTACTGGTGATACCCCACCCCAAAACCACGAATGATCTCACCCAGCGGCTTCATGTAGATGTTGAACAGGAGGGGCGAGAGAACCGACCCCTGAGGGACTCCACAAATGAGAGACCTCGGGGCGGATCTCTGCCCTCCTGTCAACACCGACTGCGAGCGGCCCTGGAGGTAGGAGGAGAACCACCGTAAAACGGTGCCTCCCACTCCCAGCCCCCTGAGACGCCGCAGCAGGATACCATGGTCGATGGTATCGAAAGCCGCTGAGAGATCTAATAGGACCAGGACAGAGGAGCAACCCCTGTCCCTAGCCCTCCAGAGATCATTCACCAGCGCGACCAATGCCGTCTCCGTGCTGTGTCCAGGCCTGAAGCCCGATTGGTACGGGTCCAGATAATCAGTTTCCTCCAGGAACAGAGGGAGCTGATGCGCCACCACACTCTCAACAACCTTCGCCAGGAAGCGAAGGTTGGAGACTGGACGATAGTTGTTTAAAACAGCCGGGTCCAAAGCAGGCTTCTTGAGGAGGGGCCTCACCACCGCCTCCTTCAAGGCGGCAGGGAAGACACCCTCCTTCAAAGAAGCAGTTATTACTGCATGGAACCAGCCTCGTGTTCCCTCCCGAGCCGCATAAGCTAGCCAGGAGGGGCACGGATCCAACAAACAGGTGGTGGAGCTCAGTCTCCCCATGATCCTGTCCACATCATCAGGGGAAACAGGGTCGAACTCAGTCCAGATAACGTGCTCAAGACCGCCTGATTCCTCCACATCAGACTCTGCCCAGTCAGAGTCCAAGCCGGTCCGGATCCGAGCGATTTTGTCCGTCAGATGATGACTAAACTCCTCGGCTCGTCCCTGCAAGGGATCCTCCCTCACCTCCTGGTTAAGGAGGGAGCGAGTCACCCTAAACAGGGCGGCCGGGCGATTATCTGCGGACGCGATAAGGGCGGCAAAGTAGTTAGACTTCGCCGTCCTTATCGCCGCAAGATAAGACCTTATGAAGGTTCTTAACTGCAATCGGTCGGATTCGGATCGGCTGGATCTCCAACCGCTCTCTAGACCTCGTCTCCGATGCTTCATCTCCCGGAGCTCCACAGAAAACCATGGAGCCCAACGGGATCTGCGCCGAGTCAGAGGTCGCATGGGTACAACACAGTCGAGTGCCCTGGTGGCAGCCGTTTCCCAGGCCTCCACCAGAGCATCGACTGGGCTGTGGGTAAGGGTGATAGGTATCGGCCCAAGCGCCCTCTGGAACCGGTCCGGGTCCATTAGGCGCCTGGGGCGGAACCACCTGGTCGGTTCCGCCGCCCAGCGGCGGGGGATGGCATGACGGAAAACCAGCCTCAGGAGGTGATGATCTGACCATGACAGAGGGGTGATGGACGGAGAACCCCCTCCCAGATCATCCAACCATTGTCCAGACAGGAACACCAGGTCGAGAGTATGATCCCCCTCGTGAGTAGGGCCCTCAATAACCTGGGTCAGGTCCATGGCTGTCATGGAAGCCATGAACTCCCGAGCTAACTCCGACGACCCCCCCAGTGATGGCAGGTTGAAGTCACCCAGGACTATAAGCCTGGGGAACTCCACCGCCAACCCTGAGAGGGTGTCGAGCAGCTCAGGCAGGGCTGTTGCCACACAGCTGGGCGCCAGGTATGTGAGCAACAAGCCCAGCTGAACCCGAGGACCACATCTCAAGAGGAGGGATTCACTCCCGGCCATCTGGACAATGGTGGCCTCCCGAGGACACAAAGTATTCCAGTTTGGAGGAGATGGATAGATTATATTCAGAACAAATATGGGACTAAAAAGTTCCATTTAGCTTATGAGTAGATTTTAGTGGGATATTCTTATTGGTACTTTGTATGTAGTTATGTTAAAGGGGAGTTAAAGCACATTATGAATTTGGTTAATTGTATATTATGCATAATTTTTATTTAGAATATGATTATTATAACTATAATCCTGTATTTAGCTCTGGGAAGTGGGGGGGGGGAAGTGGGCGGGTTTGGGGTGGGGGGATTTGGGGATATATTGTAAAATTTTGTTTTTGTAAAACTCTTTAACAAGAACAAAAAAAAACAACAACAATGCCAGCAAAGACTGTGATGTGGATGCCATTGTACATCTTGGCACTAACGATCTGTCCCAAAACAATGTACTCTCTGTGCAGAATGATTTCCAGAGCTTGGGGCAGGAACTCAGCAGAATAGGCTGTAGGCTCACTTTTTCAGAGGTCTTACCAGTGTATAAGGAGCAAAATGGAAGCAGAATTTAATATGTGGCTAAAGGAGTGGTGTAAAGGAGAAGGCTTTGGTTATATTAGTAACGATGTCTGTAGCTGGTCCAATGAAAAAATGTACAAAAGAGGTGGTCTGCATCCATCCAAGAAAGGGACTGAGTTACTTGGCAATAAAATCACAGCTTTTCTGTAGGAATATTTAAACTAAACAACGGGGACAGTGAGTTAATTGATACAGAACATCCCTGTCCCCGGCAATCTAAGTAAATAGGGGAACTCAGGCACCACACAAGTTATGTAGCAAGTAAACACAGGGTTAGTCATAAAAGACTCAAATGTCTATACACCAATGCGCAGAGTATGAACAGTAAGCAGGGTGAACTAGAAATTCAGGTAAATGAGGGCGGATATGATATTGTTGCCATTACGGAAACATGGTGGGACGAAACCCACAAATGGAACACACAGCTAGAGGGATTTAAAGTATTTAAAAGAAACAGACTAAACAAAAGAGGAGGTGGAGTTGCTCTATATATAAGAAATAACTTTATCTCTACAGAAATAGAGCACAACAATGATGAAAACTGTAAACTTGAATGTATTTGGGTCAATATAAAAGGGGGAAGATGACATTGCCATAGGTGTATACTATAGGCTGCCCAACCAAGCAGAGGAAATAGATGAACTTTTTGTTAGTCAGTTAACTAAGGTACTGTATGTAGGAAGCGCATCACAATAGTAATGGGGAACTTCAATTACCCTGATATCAACTGCGAGACAAATTCTGCACCAAGTGGAAGATCTAACAGATTCCTGACAAACCTAGCAGACAACTTTCTCTCCCAAAAAGTAGAGAAGGGAACTAGGAGATTAGCCATATTGGATTTAATTCTCACTAACAGAGATGAAATGATAGAAAGTGTCGAAGCCACAGGAACCTTGGGGGGAAGTGATCATGCAATATTGGAATTCAACATTATGGAAGCACAAGCAATAGAATGCAGCCAAACTAGAGTCTTGGACTTTAAAAGAGCTAATTTCAATAAACTTGGAGAGACTTTTGGAAGAATTCCATGGATGAGAATCCTAAAGGGGAAAACAACTGAAGAAGCTTGGGAAATTTTGAAAAGTGAGATAATAAAGGCCCAGTCTAGCACAATACCAACAAAGAAGAAAAATAACAGCTTTCAAAAGAAACCAGCATGGCTGCATAAAGAACTCTCTGATAAAATGAAAGATAAAAAGGACAAGTATAAGAAGTATAACTAAGGCAGAATATCAGCAAACAGCCCGTGCCTGCAAAGATGAAGTGAGGGAAGCTAAGGCTCAAAATGAACTAACGCTTGCAACCAAAGTCAAAAATAAAAACAACAAAAACGCTTCTTTCAACATATAAGAAACAAGAAAATAGTTAAGGAAATGATTGGTCCATTAGTGGGGGAAAGTGGCAAGAAGGTGACAAGCAACAGGGAGAAAGCAGAACTATTTAACTCATTTTTTGCATCTGTCTTTACACAAAGGGAAAAAACAGTCCAACCTACCCAAACCATTGCCATACAAAACAGAATAGAAGCGCAAGTTAAGATAGGCAAGAAAATGGTAAGTGAGCACCTGTCCAGCCTAGACGACTTCAAATCACCAGGACCAGATGGATTACACCCCAAGGTTCTCAAGGAACTGGCAGACATGATTTCAGAACCACTGAACTATATTTTTCAAAGATCCTGGAGCACTAGGGAACTACCAGAGGACTGGAAGAGAGCTGATGTAGTTCCCATATTCAAAAAAGGGAAAAAAATAGATCCAGGAAACTACAGACCTATCAGCCTGACCTCAATACCTGGGAAGATTCTGGAAAAGATAATCAAACAATAAATCAGTGAACACCTTGATGCGAACAAAGTTATCACTAAAAGCCAACATGGGTTTGTCAAAAACACATCATGCCAGACAAATCTTATTGCATTCTTTGACCAAGTGACAAAACTAGTGGACCAGAGGAATGCTGTAGATATAATTTACTTGGACTTCAGTAAGGCATTTGATAAAGTAGATCACAACCTACTACTTGATAAGATAGAAAAACGTGGGTTAGATAGCATCACCACCAGATGGATTTGTAGCTGGCTGACAGGCCGTACTCAGCGTGTGGTCCTCAATGGAACTGCATCTACATGAAAGGAAGTGTGTGGTGGGGTGCCCCAGGGCTCTGTTCTGGGCCCAGTGCTCTTCAATATCTTCATCAATGATTTGGATGAGGGGATAGATGGGGAACTCATCAAATTTGCAGATGACACCAAGCTGGAAGGAATAGCCAATACTCCAGAAGATAGGCTTAAGATACAGGAGGATCTGGACAGACTTGAACACTGGGCGCTATCTAACAAAATGAAATTCAATTGTGAAAAAAGTAAAGTTCTACATTTAGGCAGGAAAAATCAAATTCACAGCTATTGTATAGGTGGTACCTTGCTCAATAGTAGTAACTGTGAGAGATATCTTGGAGTCCTAGTAGACGATCACTTAAATATGACCCAGCAGTGTGCTGCAGCTGCTAAAAAAGCCAACACAGTGCTAGGCTGCATTAACAGAGGGATAGAATCAAGATCGCGTGAAGTACTAATACCACTTTACAATGCCTTGGTAAGGCCACACTTGGAATACTGCATCCAGTTTTGGTCACCACGATGTAAAAAAGATGTCAAGACTCTAGAAAGAGTACAGAGAAGAGCAACAAAGATGATTGGGGGACTGGAGGCTAAAACATACAGGAAACGGTTGCTAGAATTGGGTATGTGTAGTTTAATGAAGAGAAGGGTGAGGGTGACATGATAGCAGTGTTCCGATATCTCAGGGGCTGCCACAAAGAAGAGGGAGTCAAGATATTCTCCAAAGCACCTGAAAGCAGGACAAGAAGCAACGGATGGAAACTAGTCAAGGAGAGAAGCAACCTAGAACTAAGGAGAAACTTCCTGACAGTTAGAACAACTAACCAGTGGAACAACCTGCCCCCAGAAGTGGTGAATGCTCCAACACTGGAAGTTTTTAAGAAGAGACTGGCCAGCTATTTGTCTGAAATGGTATAGGGTTTCCTGCCTGAGCAGGGGGTTGGACTAGATGACCTCCAAGGTCCCTTCCAACTACTTCTTGTTCTTGTTCTTGTTCTTGTTCTTGTTCTTCTTCTTCTTCTTCTTCTTCTTCTTCTTCTTCTTCTTCTTCTTCTTCTTCTTCTTCTTCTTCTTCTTCTTCTTCTTCTTCTTCTTCTTCTTCTTGTTATTGTTATTATTATTATTATTATTATTATTATTATTATTATTATTATTATTATTATTATTATTATTGGGGGGAAAGTTGTGATATGTCACATGATGTCATGTGACGTTGCGAGTTTGACATGCCTGCGGCTAGCCATTCAAAATAATGAATTCTGAAGTATATTTCAGTCTCCTATCTTGCAGCTGTGTTGTAATAAAATGCCAAAAGGATAGTAATGGATACAGCGTGAACCACTGTATGAACTCTAGGTTTCAAATGTTATCACTCACGGTAGCTGGATTCACACATTTTACTAAGTAATATATATTGACTTAGCATTATATATGGACCAAGGCAATATGGTTTATCTAACAGACCATGGTCCACATAAGCCTGGTTTATGAACTGGTCCATAGGCAAGAAATCCACAGCTTTCACATATACAAATATAAATTTCAGACTGAATACAGCTTCACAGGACTTTAGGGCAATACAGTCCAGATTCCCAAACTACTTTTGCTGTCATAAATATAACTCCCAGTCTTATAACCTTGTAACAGCTGTCATGGTTCTGTAGAAAAAAAACTGCACGCAAGAAGCGTCATCCCATTTTCTCCCTGCCTGTACACTGTCGCATTCTTGACAGCCTGGTAATGAATATTTAGTACATTACTAGAATGCTATTTTAGAATAGGTTTAGAGGAACATACTTTGTCTATAAAATTATAATGGCAGGAACAATGGCAAAGAGAAATTTAAACTGTCTTCCCAGCTGCTTGGAAGGCTATTAAAAGAGCAATTTAATTGGAAAACGTGGGATACAGGGAGAATTCATTCTTCATTCAGCCATACTCACCTTCCAGTTTGTATCTGACTGTCAAAAGAGGCAACAGAACGTGAAGTGATCCCAGCATGCAGAGGAATATGTAAATCGGTGTTTTTCAAAGTTGGCAACTTCCCCAGGCTTCTGGGGAATTCTGGAAGTTGAAGTCCACATATCTTAAAGCAGCTGAATTTGAAAACCATTGGTACAAACCTATTGTCACTAGTGGTTGAATATATTTTGTGCAGAAGAGTTACCGTGTCCATGCATGCCGAAATATGTGTGTTTGCAGTATTGTGCAAATGTGTTGGAGAGACAAAAGGACATTGCGCTGCTTGGATGTTTTTGCCATTACATACATACATACATACATACATACATACATACATACATGTGTATGTATCTGGCCTCTGATTACCATTGTATTTGACCTTGGGAGAAAAATGATTGCGTAGTCTCTTATTAGCTGATGTGCGAAAGTAGACCTGTATATGAAAGAGGAATTATGCACAAATGCACACTATTTTATTTCTAAAATAATCTTTCTGCCCTTGCAGTCAAATCTCTTTAGAGACAGAGCACACATTATTTCTCATTTTTGTTCTCTGTTATAGCCTTATGCAAGACAATAAGCTAAATAAATCATGGGAGGGGGACAACATTCCCGCTGCTTTAATTTTTATCCAACTGTAAATTATTTTAACAACCAATTAAAAAAAATCAGCCTTCCATAGTGTGTTTAACATCCATTATCTCCAGTCAAAATGTTACTGATTTGCATTATGGGAGATTATGCAAATTGGTAAATAATCAATCACAATCATACTTCTGCCGTGCCCTTCATGGAGTATATCCCAAGGCACTAAAAGGGAGTAATAAAATTAGCAGCTGAGTAAATAAGACGGTCAAAGAAAGGATCCTTTAGACTGCAATTAAACAGTGAAAACATGGGTGACAGGGAATTGCAAGACTGAAGTGGTGTTTAGCAAAGACTACATTAATTCAAAAGCACCACTTTAAATATTTTTTAATGAAGCAAATAAAATCAAGCCTTTGGGGAAAAAAGAAATTACAATGACAGCAATGACCCGAACACAATAAATGCAATATAATTCAGTGTAAACAACTCAACAAGGTGTACATTCAAGACCTACTTTATTGCATGTGCCATACCTTTTAGTATGGCATCAGAAAAGCAAAGGATTTCTACTTTTTGATGATTCATTAAAAGAATCTCAATTTGGGATGGGGGCGATGTAAAGCTTGTGTTTGTGTGTTACATTGCTCAGTTTATTAGTAGTATATCTTAGCTGTAGAGATATTTTTAGATAAGGTATGAAAAAAATGCCCTTGAATCCTCACTCTTATGGTGTGCCTAAAAGTCAGTTTGGTTTAGGGGTTAAGGTACTAGGCTGGAAACCAGGAGCCTGTGAGATCTAGTCCTGCCTTAGGTATGAGTCCAGCTGAGTGATTTTAATAATAATAATAATAATAATAATAATAATAATAATAATAATAATAATAATAATAATAATAATAATAATAATAATGTTGGAAGGGACCTTGGAGGTCATCTAGTCCAACCCCCTGCTCAGGCAGGAAACCTTATACCATTTCAGGCAAATGGCTGTCCAGTCTCTTCTTAAAAACCTCCAGTGTTGGAGCATTCACCACCTCTGGAGGCAGGTTGTTCCACTGGTTAATTGTTCTAACTGTCAGGAAGTTTCTCCTTAGTTCCAGGTTGCTTCTCTCCTTGACTAGTTTCCACCCGTTGCTTCTTGTCCTGCCTTCAGGTGCTTTGGAGAATAGAATAGAATAGAATAGAATTTTGAACCAGTTCCTCTCTCTCTCAGTCCTAGGAAAGAGACAAGGACAAACTTCTTCTCAAAAATATTGCCAAGAAGACTGCAGAGATTTGTCCAGGCAGTTACCAGTAATGGACCATGGCTCAAAAGTAAAACAAACAAACAAACAAACAAAAAACAACAACCTTCAAGAGGTAGCAAAGTTCCTCTGATCTTCCCATGTTTAATACAACTAAATTAGTACAACTAATATGCCATTGTAAACTTCTGTTTCATATAAACATGATTAAATCTTAACAAAACAATTTAAAAATGTGAATTAGAATCCAGATGATAAAAGTCCAATTATGCTGTCTGGAATTAACTCAGAGGTGCTTTTTTTTAAGAGACAAGAAAGTCCATTTGTCTCTTGAAAAAGCACCTTTGGGACAACTATGACCTGGATGACTGAGAATCTCCATAGACATGTCTGGAATTAAATAAGTAAATAAGTAGGCACTACTTACATTGTAGATAGTTATTACTTTGTATGAGTCACAGTGCATTCACAACATCAACTAGATAAAAAAAAAATCTATTAAAATGATGAAAATCATGCTAAATGGATTGTGCCTTTATTTTATTTTTGCTCAGAACAGAATCACATGCCAGCAAAGGATCTAGACGGATTATAGCTAATAGAATCAAGCAGCTGCGAAGTTCTGCTTGCACATTTGCTCTTCAAATAGTATGGATAGCCTCTTGAATTTGCAGTACTGAAAAAAAAAGCCACCAAGTAGTTTTAACAAACTTAATATTAATCTGATCTGTCATTAGAAAAGAGGAATTACTTTATTTTCTCTTAATAGGAAAACTAATGGAAGAGTCCAATCTCTGTTCGGGTGTGTAGTATTTTAGGTATAGCCGCACAAGTTTTTTAGTTGCTTATTTTATTTATCTTTGAAGAAATAAACTGATATAACTGAATTAGATTATAAATTATTTTGCCCTCTATTCCAAATGGCAATGAATCTCCTAAATTTGAAGCAGAGGTTGCTCTCCATCCTGCCAGCTGAAGTATTTTCATGAAATTGAATCCTAGTCTGTCCACATGCAAAACACTGACTGTGCTGGTGAGTTATGACCATAAAAGATTTATCTGATGAATAAAAATCTCTCTGTGTAAGAACACAACTAATCACAATTATGCCTTTGTTCACTGTTCATCCATCTCATGATTTGCTGTGCTGTTACACTACAAAGGCAGGCAAAAGGAGAGCAAGAGACTCATGCTAAAGATGGGACTACTAGAAATAACTGCAACTGACAATCTGATCTATAGATGAACAAATATGAATAGGCCTACAAGAAGAACAATCAACCTGATGGCCTCCACATCTTTTGAATGGCAATTTCCACAATAACGTATTTGCGCTTTACTTATGGAAGCTGGAATCATCTGAAGGTACATATGGCAGAAAAAAAAAAACATGGGTATATGCAGGAGTTTTTAGACTAAGTGGATGAACCTGTGAGAGAGATGTTGACTCTTACATTATCTGGCCAATCTTCAGGGGAGATTTGAGGCCCATAAATTACAGCATTACCTGTAGTAAAGCTCTGTGTATGAGGGGTTTACCACCTTTGTCTCTCCTAGTCTAGGAGAGACACGTGTTGAATCCAGGCAGGTTTTAATCAGGCTTTAATTAGCCTAGCTCCATGTGTTCCTAGACACACTTTTTGATTGCTGGCTCTCATTCTATAATTTATAAATATTTCAAGACAGAAAAACTCACATTTCAGTACCAAAACTGAAGAATTTATTAAGAGGTGTTTGTATCAGTGTGGTGTGTTGAATTCATGGCAAACCACAGTGTCAAGAAAAACAAGACATTTTTCAAACTACAGACTATAAAGTTGAATGGAACAGCTGAGGGACATTTCCATCCTCCAGATGAATTTTCTCACTGGGTGGGGCCAAAGCTGTCTCTCATAGACTGCATTGCTATCTCTTCACATTTAACTTCTTATTTAGTCATATTCAAAATTCATTTGCTATTCAGTCAGTGATGATTTCTGAAAGCCGGCTGTGTTGCATCTATTAACATAAAGACTATGGAGAATATCGTCAAAGAACAGAAGGAACAATCAGATAAGCATGGTTTGAGCCCAGAGCAACAAAAGAGTTTACAAACACATATCAGAAAACTCCCCCCTCCCTTGATAGAAAGCTGGGTACACACACACACACACACACACACCATTATAATGTTAATATCGATGTCTTGATATTGCAGATGATGTATAGCACTTGGAATTTTAGTACTATTTAGTCAAAGCAAGTTTTTAAATATTAGGAAGTGTCCATATACTTTAAAGCAATGAAATGGACCATAGGGAACATGCCTTTCTGACTGAAGTGCCTTCTATTACATCCAGATTTTTTTCCCTGCTTTTTTCTTGGCCTTAAGTAGAGAGGAAGTCTACCTTTGTATAAAGTAAAAAATATGTTATGAGAAAATTTTCAAGACTTCCATTCTGTGTCAGGATGATATGTAGAAACAAATCAAAGAACAATATTACAAGGTCACAAGAGAATATAGCGTGTTATTTTTAAGCTGGCTGAACAGAAAAGAAAGGAAATTCTTAAATAAAAGAACTTCATAAAATATAGCTTCAATACCTTTCAGTTGGTATGTAAATAAGGACAGGGTGGAAGTAACTGATAACAGCAATATTTAAAGTCCCATAGAATCATAACAGGTACATAAATATCCACACATGGAAGGTACCACAATAAGAAATACTGAGTAAAGAACTGTATCTCCAAATGTCTATCATTAATAATTTCTTTCCTCAGGTTTATTTTCACATTTTAAGGGTTAATCGAAAGAGGGTTTATTATGTTGTTATTCCCTTACATACTTTGGGGGGAAATGTTTTTCAGCACCAAGTGCTGAATTCTTGTGTTTTTGCATTTGTTATTTTATCTCCACCCAATGTGGTGTTATCCTTTCTTCCCCATCCCATTTTCAGGAGAGAAAAAAATGAACTGATGCTTAGGTCCAAATCAAACGTTCATTAGACCCTATTGATAACTGCTTGATCAAGTCCAGTGGATCATAATTTCCATATGAGCTGTATCCTGTTAACCATTCCTGATGTTCATACACATCTATGAAAAAAAATAATGGGCCTTGTTCTAAGAAGCCTCTCTTATTTAATCATGCTCATTACATGCATAAAACACAGGGCCTCCAAAAGGGAGAGCTGGATGCATACTTCCATGCATTGTGTTTCATAGTTTCAATTTCTTGTCTTTAGTATCACAGCTCTTGGCTGTGATGAAACTTTTTAATAAAACTTGGGGAGAAGAGGCTTACTGCTAAAGCAGAAGGAAGATAGTTTATTGAATATAGTTGGGATGGTAGACTGCAGCCCATACATATCCCATTTGCTGTCCCTTTAAATGGTGGGTGTGCTGAAACCTAAGGACTCTCTTTTATATTTGGAGAAATGTGGAAAGGTTTTAATTGCAAAACAGATCACTTATGCCTTGCATTCTTCAAAGCCCCTAAATGTTAGGGTGATATCTATGGTTGAAGGGGTGTCATTAGTTTTTGGTGGAACAAAATAATAAAACTTGTATTTATAAGGCTGCCAAATCAAAAGACTGAAAACAGTGTACAGAACTAAAAATATAGAAATACAAAATACAGATGTTTGGTCCTGTCCATTTTGGTTACATCATAATGTCACCAATTATACCTCCTTTAGCACACAAACATGCCAGCAAAGCAGAAAAACACAATCTCACAGCAAGACAAACAACAGAAGGAGGCTACATGGGGATGGGGATGGCTTCCATTGTATGACACAGCCTGTTGTATATGTAGATTAGCAGGGGAGTGGCTTTGCCACTGGCGGGAAATCCACGACCCTGGGTTGGGTGTTGATTCTTTGGCGGGAGATTCCGGCCTGGGGGTTGGCTAGTGTCCAGTGGCTGCTGGACATATATATAGAGCTACCCGGACCAGACAGCCCAGTTCGCTCCACATGTAACCAATAAACGATACTGTTACAATTGCCTCTCTGTGTGTCGTCGATCTGAACACAACACAGCCCATAATACATTCTGCCAAGTATGAAAAGTAGAGATTTATTTATAACTCATAATTTCATCTGAAATGTAATGCCCTCCTTTAATTTTTTTTAAATTAAAATATGTATATATCTGCCCATTTTATAACCAAATACGGACAGCTTCCAATCAGAATTAAAATAGCATAACAGCCATATTAAAACTATAACACTAAACATATTAAAAACAAATTGCATACCAGCTTAGTCTTAGTCTTCCAGAGTTAAAGATGAAGCATCAATTGAGCTTGTAGATTTTCTGTCTTGTCAGGGTTGAGTTGAAGCTGGTTCCCTCCCCTTCCCATTCAGACCCTTACAGTTTCCATTTATGAATGGGAATTTGGATAAAAGCAGGTCCACCATTTTTTTTCTCCATTTTTGCTCATTATGGAAAATGTTGGAATAAAAGAGGAGGAAAACACAAAATCAGGAGTTTTCTTATAATCATTCTTACAATACTAAGCCATGGTTTAGTGTCATGTTTAAATCAGGCAATACTATATGCAAAGAGACAATATTGCTTGAAGAGAGAAAAGCCATCAAATTCTCTAACACACATAAAGCAAGGAGGTGTATGCCCATAATCTTTAAAGGTATTTAACTGTGGTTAAAACAGAACACCCTGATTCATTAGCATATCATTTGCTCATGAGATTCTCAAGTGTCATATTAATCAAGAGCAAATTAGTCAAGGCTAGGGGCAGAAAAATGAATTAGATCCAAATTTAACCATCTGATGAAATTATAGAAAAGACATAAAAGTTTAGCTAAGAAAGCATTCTCTTTGGCTTTGAAGAAATTTACATTTTGCAAGCTGGGCGAATCTTAGCGATTTGACCTCAGGCTACCCTAAAAGTGGTAGACCATAATATTCATATTGCAGAACACCTTATGTTAACTTCCAAATGGGAATTAAGACTGAGCTCTGTTCAATCCATAATGACTAATAGTATGTTGCTTGTGGATTTTAAACAGACTGCTCTGTTTACATCTTTGGACACTAGTTTTTTGTTTTGTTTTGTTTTGTTTTAAGAATGATTCCATATCAGAAAAACAAAGCAGAAGAATGATTTTTGTGGCTGTTCCTGTCTGTCTTTACAGGTACTTTTATTGTACTGCATTTGGGGAAAATAAAAACAGAGCAATAATATATTTATAAGTTTAGATTAAATGTACAGTATAATCTAAAGTTCAGTACTTTAGTCTCACGCTATTAGCCTATGTATTTTGTAATTTCTTTTTATTTCTAATTTCTTTTATTTCTTTTCCAAATATCTTCTTCTAGGTTAATGCTTGGTGCTCTTACCATCCCAGCTCATACTTCCCTCCTACTCTTTCTTTTACATAAACCTTGATTTCAGGGAATTCATGAGGCTTTGTAGCAAAAGCACAAATATTCATGCTAAGAAAAAAATGAAATAGCCATAGTAACAAAACTGAAACACATATACTTTGGCATTAAAATGTCCATGATAGGTTCTGAATCACCACTTGAACACCATGGGCATTGACAAAATCACCTGCAGTAAAAGGCAATTTTACTTGAAACAACTTACATCCTTCACCAATACCTTTATCATCATGAAACAACAATATCTGCTTATCCCAGGTCCAGGGAAGGACTCAGTGGGTAGATAAAAATGCCAAATCCAGTCTAAACATCTAACTGATGAGGCAACCAATGTAATAATGATAGACATTATTCAACAAAAGCCATTCATTTTTAGAAAAGCAGTATCTGAGAATCTTAACAGATTGTTGCTAATGGATGTGACCGAACTGGATGCATCATTAGGATAAATTTCACCCAAAACAGTGGCAAAGAGGAAAGATGATAACATTTGCTTAGGTGTACATATGTAGAGAGTCAAAGAGGTCCATTGTGAGGGTTATTTCAGTTGCATGAAACCAGGTCTTAAGAACAAATGCATATAAAGCCAGCAATAGACAGGAAATGCAACCTTTGCAAAGAAGCTGAAGAAAGAGTGGACCAGCTGGTTAGCTCCTGCAAAAATATTGCATAGACTGACTATAAACAATGGCAGCACAAAGTAGCAAAATGAGGAATCGGAGTATCCACAAGAAATAGAAGTAGAATGACCGTGGCAAAAGAATTCAGTAGCAATAGGTGCTTTGGATGCAATCCCAAAACATCTGGAACAGCCAACCATAATAACCATAAAAATGATTTAAAATAATTAAGACATCAATCAGTAAAAACACTAATATGGTATGTACACATGCTAAGGAATTAGTACTTATCTTTCTTCCACATAAACATTTATGTTGTGATTTGTGTGCTACATCAATACTTTTCTATGCAACCATTGCCCATTTCCAAGTTTTAATTCCCCTTAATAACTTGTGAAGGGGCTGTCGGGTGCCCCCGATCAAAGAATGTCGATTGGTGGCCCCCAGGGGAGGACGTTCTCTGTGGGTGCGCCAGACCTGTGGAACCACTTACCGGTTGAGCTCCAGATGGCCCCTGACCTTCGCTCCTTCCGGCGTGATCTAAAAACTTATTTATTCGAGCAATCCAACCTGGTTTCATGGGTTAGGGTTGGGGTTTTAATATGTCTTTTAATTACTGTTTTATATTCGGGCATATATTTAATGTTTTTTTAACTTTTGTATTTCGTTTTATATTTATTGCCCTGTACACCGCCCTGAGTCCTTCGGGAGAAGGGTGGTATAAAAATATAATAAATAAATAAATAAATAAATAAATAAATAAATAAATAAATAAATAAATAAATAAATAAATAAATAATGTAGAATACATTTTCCATACTAAGAGATAAGACCAAAGCAAAAACATAATGTATGAGTATATATTGAAGAATGTTCTTCTAAAATTACAGCCACGTGATCAGAATTAGACTTCAGTCTGCACATTTAAACTGTGTGCCCTCCCCCCAAAGAAAGTACTGTTTGCCTCCTGTTTTTTTTCTTTAAATGAAGTCTTAACCCTGTGGGACTTAATAAATCCAAAAATGACCTCCAATTATTCCCATAATCCTTTTAAGCTCTCCCAAGCAACATTGTATCATCTGAATCTCACTGTTCTTCTTTTTTGATTTTTCAGGATAATGGACATCATCCCTGGAAAAGTACTAAGTGCTAATGGATGCCCATTGAGGACACTTCTAAAGCCAAACAAACAAACAAACACACCCCCTACCTATTCTGTAAGATCTCTGCGATCTTTACATCCTGCTCAGTAATATCCATTGGCAACAATCGATTAAGTTCCTCAGATATTGCTTTTCTAAGAATGAATGGCTTTTATTAAATAGCTTTTTTATTTTAAGTTTAAAGACAACTTGCTGAGCACAACCTATCTTATTGTTATGCTGTTTTTCCATTTTTGATATCTGATGTTTTGATTGCAGCAGTTTTTTTTTAAAAAGGATGGACTACTAATTTACCCAGTATCCTTCAGATTAAGGATATATATATATATATATATATATATATATATATATATATATATATATATATATATATATATATATATATATGTATGTATGTATGTATGTATGTATGTATATATTCACAATAACAGGGATTTCACCATGTATATTATATTCTAATGTTGTATTGCATTACTTCAAGGCTACTTTTACAGATACACAACCCTGCGGTGGAATTTGATTTGTCAAATGACATACTAAATGTAGTCTGCATTTGATAAATGGTACATCCTGAAAAAAGTATATAGAAACTGATTGTTGCAATATAAAAACAGCTGATACAACATCAATTCCGCCTCTTTTCATATCGCCCCAGCTGCAACATTTATGCTGCTTATAATTTTCTCTGCAAAGGGAATAGTCACATCTGGTACTGCAGGTACATGTACGTGCCAGTTAAATTGATTACTTCAACATACTTTAACAAAATGTTTGAATTTTTTTGCATTGTTTATGGTGGTGCATAAAGAGTGCAAAAAATAGTGCAGCATTCTTTTTAAATCGGCTTAAGGAGAAATGACCCACATTGAAAATGAGTTCATCCCATTTCTTACTTTTGTTAAATCAATACATTTCCTTTTTTCTTCACAATTTCCATGTGATCTTGACATAAAACTTTCTTGAGTAACATTTTTAGGTTATATTTCATTCTGGTTTCCTGCCTAACACTTGGTTTCTGCCCCAGCTGTCTTAATTTTGTTGCAGTTAGCATAACCTTTTCCAAAGTAAGCTCTGCCTCTAATAACAAACATTTCCATATGCAAACATTAGATATTTTCTTACTCTATTAGTCTTTAATCGTTATTCCAAAATTACTTGGCCCCATCCAGTCTCTCAAGGCTGCACCATGCTTTTCTGTTTCTTATTACAATTGACCATCAAATTTATTTATTCATATTTTATGTATTTATTTATTCAATTTGTATAGCTGCCCATTTCAAAATAGTGCCTCTGGGGGGGAGCACATTTACATTTGACACATTTTTTAAAGACTGTGGATAATTTCATATTTATCATGTCAGAGGCAAAGAATGAAAGAACTTTTTTATTATTATTATGACTTTTGGCTAATCAAATACAAGGTATAAAATGCACACTTCCTTCTGTTGCCAAATACTGTAACACAGTAAAGCAAATTTGCTTGCTTGTGAAATCTCGTTATCCTTACTTGCCAGTAAATAGTTCTCCAATTTGTTCTGAACAGAATATGCAACCGATGGTTCTCCTGGGATGGGGAAAAAAGGAGCAAGTAAATTCATTGAAATACAAGTCATCCTTCCTTCCTTGCCAATATGCTGCATCCTCAGATGACTATAATCAATATTTCACTCAATTATATGTTAGAAGCATCTTCCTCATTGTACATCATGTGCAATCCACCTCTCATTTTAGCTATTTGCTTCTCACTGCCTTTCTCTTCCAAAACCCTTATCTGGGCTGGGATTTCCTTATTATGGTAACTCATGTCTTAGTCATCCATTTCACCCTGCTCTAAATGGAGCTGCTCTTGAAGACCATTTGGATGGAGCAATTGGCCCAAACTATGGTCATATCAGCAGTTATTCATCTGTGTAAAGTTTCTGCTACTGTATGTTAGGCGTACTGGTTACCATTGAGCTTGCAAATGCAATTGAAAGTGCTGGTTGCAATCATATAGGGCTTGATTATTGGAAATACTGCTTTTCTTCAATTGTTTTTGCTCATATAGTAAGATCCAACAGAGTGGACATGGTCTGGGTCTCATCCTCAAAATAAAGTCACCTAAAGAGTCCTAGGAATCAATTGAGTAGGGTAACTACATAAATTACAAGATAAGAACATGTTATACAGTTAAAACCCTAATACACTAGAGAATACTTTCCAGGAAATTTATTAATTCCTGACCTTTGATGCTTTGCTTATACATTATGATTCAAAATATCCCAAATCCTGGTGCCGGCTGTTGATACTTCTTTTAAAGTCATAAAGTGGCAATACTGTACACATCAGAGAGCACTCTGGAGTTGATGTGTCACCTACATTTCTTAAAGAACCGCCAGAGCCATTTTGAGGTGACACTGATTACCGCTTTGCCTTCAGTAACTGCTGAAGAAAAGTTCCCTGGAGTGTCTTCATCTAGCAGTTGAAATCAGAAATTATTTTATGGAAAGGTTCATCCTCACCAGATGAAAGAATATGTTAACTGAGGCAGGAAGGATATTATTAATGTTAAGGGGCTCTATGTATATATTTTGGCCCACTACAGCTCGTGTAGCTTTGAAAAGGCTGCAGCTGATACGGCAGAATTTTTGTCAGTAGTCCTAACAATAAAGGATACTTTATGGTTCTCTCTTTATGCTTCAGTTCTTTCCACTATAACACAGTACACTCTAAAACTATCTTCTCCTAATGGCTAGATGGCATATCCTTGTCACAGGAACTTTTTAGCTTGCTCTGTGTATAAAACTCACAATGGCATGTAATCAGAAAAATAGCCACTATGGCACATGGCTGGTTTTATTGGACAAGCACTGAGTGCAATTTACAAGGTCTTTGAGGACTCAAAAATATGTTCAAATACAAGTGAGTGAGATCAGAAGGTCTTTCTTCATTTACTGAAATCTGGATTTTCAAAGAGTTTTTTATAATAAAGCAAGCAAAGACTAGGCATAAGTAAGAATGAAATATATTGTAGCTATCAGACACTATGTATGTATGTATGTATGTATGTATGAATGAATGAATGAATGAATGATCAATCAATCAATCAATCAATCAATCCTGGGTTTGTTAATGCACCTAAAACAATTTTATTTTAGGCTGAGGTGAAAAACATATTATGCAATACACAAGATTACAAACTGAAGATTTTTTTAAAAAAAATGTTTCAGTTATAATTGAATGCTTTTAAACAAACTTTTGAAAACAAGCCATAGTTTAATGTATATTGGAAGCTAATAAACTTTTTAAAAAATATTCTATGTTAGTTCATGAGAAGCCTGCATAGCTCCATGACCAAAGAATTTTAAAAGTGATGCAAAGAGATGAATGTAATCATGTGTGGCAATATAATACTCTAGCATGGGTATACCATATATTTATCTTTTTTATTTCTTTTTCAAAAAATGCTTTTTATTAAATATTTTACAGTATTAAAAGATGAAAACTGAAATCAAAAGGAAAAGAAAACAACAGAAAAGAAAAAAAAGAGAGGAAAGGGGAGGGGGGAGGGAAGGGGGGAAGTGAAGCGAGTAGAGTAGGGTAGGGTAGGGTAGGGAAGCAAAGAGAAGGGAAGGGAAGAGAAGGGAAGAGAAGGGAAGGGAAGGGAAGGGAAGGGAAGGGAAGAGAAGAGAAGAGAAGAGAAGAGAAGAGAAGAGAAGAGAAGAGAAGAGAAGAAAAGAAAAGAGAAGAGAAGGGAGGAGAAGAGAAGAGAAGAGAAGAGAAGAGAAGAGAAGAGAAGAGAAGAGAAGAGAAGAGAAGAATATTTAAAGATGACTCCTTGTAAGAAGTACAGACAAATTAATATTTTCCCAGCTCCTATGAAATCCCCATAACCTTTATCCATTCACAAATTCAAAAATCATTATTGTTTCTGCTTAAGTGTCAGGAAAAAGTGCAGACAAGGTTTCCAGAATTTATATATATATATATATATATATATATATATATATATATATATATATATATATATATATATATATATATATATATATATATATATATATATATATGTTTCAAATGTTAACTCTTTAGATTACCTTGCTAGGCCCCAAACATGGGGCAAATCTTTATTTCCTGTTTTCAGCCTACCTTGTGGCTTAGAGGCAAATAACACTGCCTCATATGCAATCAGCCCATGGTTCGAATCTCAGAAGGGTATGGCTGGCTGATGACGACTAATGAGTCAGAAATGCATTTCAGTTTCCCTTTAATTCTTTGTTAGTAATTTACACAAATATAGGAATTGTCCGGTGTGACTACTGCCTGTTCGATAGCCTTCAAGATAGGCTGAAAACAGGAAATAAAGATTTGCCCCATGTTTGGGGCCTAGCAAGGTAATCTAAAGAGTTAACATTTGAAACATATCTTCCCTTGCAGAAAAAAAGCTAACAGAGCGAGAGAGACCTTGTGGCTTAGAGGCAAATAACACTGCCTCATATGCAATCAGCCCATGGTTCGAATCTCAGAAGGGTATGGCTGGCTGATGACGACTAATGAGTCAGAAATGCATTTCAGTTTCCCTTTAATTCTTTGTTAGTAATTTACACAAATATAGGAATTGTCCGGTGTGACTACTGCCTGTTCGATAGCCTTCAAGATAGGCTGAAAACAGGAAATAAAGATTTGCCCCATGTTTGGGGCCTAGCAAGGTAATCTAAAGAGTTAACATTTGAAACATATCTTCCCTTGCAGAAAAAAAGCTAACAGAGCGAGAGAGACCTTGTGGCTTAGAGGCAAATAACACTGCCTCATATGCAATCAGCCCATGGTTCGAATCTCAGAAGGGTATGGCTGGCTGATGACGACTAATGAGTCAGAAATGCATTTCAGTTTCCCTTTAATTCTTTGTTAGTAATTTACACAAATATAGGAATTGTCCGGTGTGACTACTGCCTGTTCGATAGCCTTCAAGATAGGCTGAAAACAGGAAATAAAGATTTGCCCCATGTTTGGGGCCTAGCAAGGTAATCTAAAGAGTTAACATTTGAAACATATCTTCCCTTGCAGAAAAAAAGCTAACAGAGCGAGAGAGACCTTGTGGCTTAGAGGCAAATAACACTGCCTCATATGCAATCAGCCCATGGTTCGAATCTCAGAAGGGTATGGCTGGCTGATGACGACTAATGAGTCAGAAATGCATTTCAGTTTCCCTTTAATTCTTTGTTAGTAATTTACACACATATATATATATATATATATATATATATATATATATATATATATATATATATATATATATATATATATATATATATATATATATATATATATATATATATATATATATATTGCATCAAGTTGCGGTCATAGGATTGAATGATCATTCAAACATTTTTTCCCCTATCTGAAAAATTTCCTCAAGGTTTTAGAAAACCTTGAAATGCACTCCTAATCCCTGCAGTCAGTCCAGAAAGATATTGTCCTCAACAGTCATGAAAGCTGCCTTCTGCACCTACCAGAGTCCCTGCAGCCCCAGTTAACCCACTAATCCCCCCTCAACTCAGGAGATCAATCAAAACCCAGCCTTCTAGAGAAGGCATAGGCAGCGCTTCTAACAATAAAGCCTTATTTGGCTTCAATCCTCATGGCCAGGCCCAGCCAGGCCATTGCTATGTCAGCTCCACATCTTCTTCAGCATCCACAACACCTTACCTGATCTCAGATTGCACAAAACAGCTGGTTCCTGGTATCCACAGCCCTGCTAATATTGCAGCATTCTGATCTCAAACAGGTCTGCTGCCCCAGCACACTCTTGCACAACTGCAAATGCTGTAGGCACTATGCCATCCATGACCCAGGCTTTCTGGTCTTCTGATTCCACACCTCTGGATGGTGTCTAGATGCTTCCAATGATCCCTGGGACTTCAGCCTTTTCCTCTATTGAAGTGTCCAGCTGGCACGACCAATGTTAGTCTATTCATGCCATCCTGCTACCATTACTATCAGCTGTAACCCAACTCATCAGCAGAAGCACAAATGGCCCCTGTAACTAGTGCTATGTAACTGAGCAAATAAAGAATTGAGCAAATAAAAATAACAGAGCAACTAAAACTATCAACCCCCCCCATTGACAATGGAGATACACTATTTACAAAAAAGCCTAAAGGACAACACCCAAACCTCTAAAATACAACAAATGTGGTAGCAAGCCCCTCTAAACTTCCTGGCTATCCTCTTACCATTCTATACATGTGTAAGATAATAATAATAATAATAATAATAATAATAATAATAATAATAATAATAATAATAATAATAATAATAATAATATCCCGATTAAAGATGTTCAGAAAGACTTGTTCAGTGTTATAACCGATAACAACTAGCTTTAGACCTATGGCCAATTCTTCCCAATAGCTCTGCCTGGGTAGGAAATAATATGGCAATCAAGACAGAGCTTCTTAGAACCTCCAGAATAATTCCCAGGAGAAGGAACAGAAGCTTCTCATTTTTACTTACTGATTGTGGCTGGTGAAATAGGAACAGAAAGACGGAAGTACAATTCTACAATCTCCAACTTTCTGAAGTGCTCCAATGGGATTCTGTGTTAACAAAAAACAAATAACAAAATATTTATGAGCCACAATCACATTTTATTTCTGTTGTCTATCTCCTAATATAAGTCATTCTTCAGAATGACTGAGGCAGTTTTTAAATCCAAAATGAAAAGGATCAAGTTAATATTTTATGTTTAAGATCTCCTGGAGCTGCCACTTTATCGACTCTATTCTATACTACATTGTTAAAATTGGTCCTTCCCCTCCCCTCCTTTTCCTTCCCTTCCCTCCCTTTCAGGAGATCACTTGGTAGCTTCAGCTATGGAGCAAATGGAATCAAGGTTAGAAGAGCTGAGAGGAAAAGCAGAACGGACTCAGATGGTCAAATTATTCTTGCCCCTGCCTTACGGAATATTCTTCTCCCAAAGTGAGATCGGTTTCATCCTTATTTTTCAGATGTCCGTCAAGACCTGGTTTTGGTATCAGCCTAGAGGTCTCAGATTAGAGATCTTGAGATGTTCCATTGTTGATCAAATCTCTTGTATGTCCTTCTTTAAAAATATGACTGAATGCTCATGCTTATTGTTTTTTTCTACTATTTTTCATGTATGCTTCCCTAAGTCACTTGTGAGATAGGTGGGCATAATCAACAATCAATCAATTTCTCCATAAGGATATATGTTTATATAAACCATTCACACCTTACAGTCAAATATTTTTGTCTTCATTGGAAGCCTATAAAGGAAGGCATATAATCCCTTAGAACTGGAAGATATGACAATTTGTTCAAAGTGAATTGGAGAGAAGCTGAATTGGTTCCTACTAGACTATTTCCATTGAGATATTCAGTTGCCACCTTCTTTGCAGCAAATAGAGCCTTGGTGGAGCAGTGGGCTAATGCCTCCTTAAGTAACACCAGCTGCCTGCAATTAGTGCAGGTTTGCATCCCACCAGGCTCAAGGTTGACTCAGCCTTCCATCCTTCCGAGGTAGGTAAAATGAGGACCCAGATTGTTGGGGGCAATTAAGCTGACTTTGTAATAATGCCGCTTGGGGGGTTGTGTGAAAGCCCTAATAAGCAGGCATATACATAGAATGAAGGCTACTGCTAAGTTTGTAAGCCGCCCTGAGTCTTCGGAGAAGGGCAGGATATAAATGGAATTAAAATAAAATAAATGAATAAAAATAAATAAATAAATACCTGTACCAAGGTATGCAAATGCATCAAGAGAATCATTGGCATACAACAGTATTTGCAAATTCATATGCCCTCAAAAAGATCTACCGTGTTTTCCTGAAAGTAAGGCCTACCCTGAAAATAAGCCCTAGCTTGATTTTTTGTGGGGCTAATATAAGCCCTAACCCAAAATTAGCCCTAGTTTTAGGGCAAGGCACACACCTAAAAATCAAGCTAGGTGGGGAGGGGGGTGTCGAGCTGCTCCATGTGCCCCACACCCACTTACCTTGCAGTCAGGCCTCTCCTCGACGGCCCACTTTTTGCAGCCTGGCCTTTCCAGAAGGCCTCTGCAGCCATAGCTTGGTACTCAGCTGCAGAGGCCTTCTGGAAAGGCCTGGCTGTGAAATGCAGGCTGGAATGTAGCTGCAGAATGAAGTTTCTCTTTTAGCCGTAGAAGAAGTGGACCAGCTGGGTGGGGCTGTCAGTGCCAGAGGTGAGTATAAAAGACATCCCCTGAAAATAAGACCTGGTACCTCTTTTGGAGGGGGGAAAAATAACACCAGGTCTTATTTTTGGGAAAAGATGGTATAACATCACTGCACATATAACCCTTCTCATCATCCCTATTACCTTCTCCTATTTGTATCTTATTATTATAGTACCTTGTTGTTTGCATATACACAGAGAGCTTTGGCACTGGAGACAAATTCCTTGTTTGTCCAATCACACTTGGCCAATAAAGAATATTCTATTCTACATTCATATTCCATATACCTTTTAATCTACAAACATATTAAACAACCAAGGGAACATCACACATTGAAGTCTTTCACACTGCATAATATTCAACCATTTTGCTAAAGCATTCCATTTATTCTCAAATATTTTGCTTCTATCCTATGCTGCTGTTACCACATTCAGCAACCAACCTGCACTTCATACAAAACATTCCGTAACTCAAATCTATTCAAGTTACAATATGCTTTCAACAATGTACCATAAATTTTCTTATTCACATGTGGCTTAATGACTGGCTTAAAACCAAAACTCATGTGTACACCCTCTGCCCAATATAAAGTTACAATGCAACCTAAATGAAATTTTATAATGAAACACACTAAGAATGTATATTTTTGAACTTCCCCTATTTGTGGGCATGGGTGTGTTTGTCAGACAGAAAGAGGCAGGTGTGTGAATATAGCATTATAGTCAATTCCAGCTGGAGTCTCCCATGCAGCCAGATGTCCATGCACCACCAAATGCCCCATGGGAAGGATTCCACACGCACACACACACACACACACAAAAGATGGCAAGCAAAGATGCCAAGACGTCTCTTCTAGTCACACACACCCATCAGTTGTCTCCATCATGTTTATCTGTGGCATTTGTTTGGAAGCCAACATCTGTTTTGAAATACGGGTTGTAAATAATAGAAATAAAGAATAAATATGAAGGATTTCCAGAGTGTCCTGTGTGCAGTTTATCATTCAAAAAAGTCATGGGCACAGCTGGCCTGGTGATAGATTCCCCTAAAGAATACTGTTTATGTGGTTAAAAGACATATTCAGATTTTTTTAAAAAATGCAGAATAATAACTATGGTCCTGTGTTTGGCTTCTTAGTGTGACATAATAGTATTGTTTGTTCTAATTCTCCATCTTGTGCTATATGCTGCTAGTTGTGAGATTATACTATGCATGCAACTGCAACATACCTCTATAAATATAGTTTATCTACAGTACAAGAGCTATTTCCTGCAGTGATCTCTGCCTTTAGTAAAAAAAACAACAACACTATTTTCCATAATGGAAGAAAAAGAAGATAGGTTACTAAAACAGCACTTTCTTCTCTCTCACCCCCCCCCCAGCTTTCTGTCATCCAAAACTCTGCAGTATCAGACTAGTAAGGATATACATTTTCATCAATTAATTGCTATTTTGAATTCCTACTTTTTCTAAGAATACCGTAGTCAAACCCTGAAAACTCTATGTAGCTTTTCCGCTATAGTTAGCAACAATATCTTCTGAATTACTGCAGCTTTTTGATTTAGATCTTGATTTCATGATGGTCCAGTTGGATATAATTAGATGTGGTCAGTGCTTTTTTTGTAAAAGAAAAAGGTGCCGGAACTCACACACGTCATACAACCCACCTTGCCTACCCTACAAGGTTCCATCCAAAAAAGGTGCCGGAACTCCATTCTGAGTGTTCTATGAGAAAAAAAGCCCTGGATCTGGTTATGTATCAGAAGAACAACTCACAGGAACAAACATTTTTAAATATGATACACAAATAAATAAAAATAAAAGATTTACCTTCTGTTAATAAATCTGCTCACTAAGATTCTGAAAGGGGAAGAGCTCAGGAGGCTACACACCTCTTATCTTGGATAATAAGTGGATATTAAAATTTATTACAAATTTTGAAAAGGATTTGATTCATGAAACAAGCCGTAAGCCTCATTTGTCATCAGTCTGGTGTTCCCAGATAGTTTTTTTTAAAAAATGAGTACCGTAGGTTAGAGACATTCAATATATATATTAGAAATTTAAATGGGTTTTGCCAGAATACATTATGTCCATTAAAATAAATCACACAATTAAACAAGGGGGGGGAGGCTGAGCCTAGGAAGGGATGTAATTCCATATAACTTCATGACAAAATCAATTATCATCTAACTAAAATTTGAAGCACTTGCTGTAAAACCCACAAAGAGAGACAGAATTTCACAGGATATTTTGTCATTTGACAGTATATGGAAAATAATTTTTTCACAAAAGTTCACTTCCTCAAAAATTGTGCACATCAAGCATCTGCTGAAGAAATAGGAACTGGGGAAAAAAATAGACTTTGCTTTGTTTCTGTGGTCACCTCCAATTAATTATGAAGGAGAAATGATCACCTCCACTGTGATGAAAGCACCTATCAAGTACTGTAAAGACAAAATGTTCACTTTTAATAACAATTTTGCACTACACTAGCTCAAGCTGTGTTCTCAGTATAAACGTCTTCAGTATTTAAAGAAGCTCCATGTCCTTTTCCTCCTTTTCTTTTTGCTTTTCTAATTAGGGTCTCCAGGGCTTTTTTTCTCATAGAACGCCCAGAATGGAGTTCCGGCACCTTTTTTGGATGGAACCTTGTAGGGTAGGCAAGGCGAGTTGTATGACATGTGTGAGTTCCGGCACCTTTTTCTTTTACAAAAAAAGCACTGAGGGTCTCATAGGTTGGGATGCAAAATGCAGTGTATGCCTCCCAGCATACACAAAGGACAGTACAGCAGGAGGCTGATGGTGCAGATCAGCAGAGGGGTTGGACAGCTCCGGGTGATAACTGCTCACTCAGGATAAGCCTAATGAGTTAAGCTGTTGACAGCCCCAGGCATGGTCAGCCTGGTGGGAAGCCAGGATCTACACCCATTGTCACCTGCACTGGCAGGAAGCCCAGGTTTGAACTGATTGGATGCCATCCACCTGGGCAGGTACAAATAGACGCCAGGCTTCCCTGTTTCCCCAGTTCGTTCTGTTCAGAATAAACTCATCTTTACCCCAGCTCTGTGTCCGTCTCTATGTGAAGCACGCGACTTTACACAAAATACAGCCAATCCAATGGCATGTGTGAATTTTTGTTTTGTTTGTTTTGTTAACACAGGGAAGCAATTAAAACAAGCTTCTGCTTTTGCTTTGAGTCAGCATTCCTTCCCAAGTATCATTTACATCTGGATATGCCCAAAGTAATCTCTCTGGTCTTTCGCTGACTAATAACAGCAATAAACTGCAGCTAGAATTGGCAGGAACTGCCCAGGCCTTTTTTTTTTTTTTAGGAAACACTTTTCCTCGACAGAATAAAAAAAATAATCTAGTGATGGCCAAGCACTGCTAAGATGTTACTTCTCTACTGGAAAATTAAAATTCTAATGAATAATGAAGTCTACCTTGTTATTTCTATAGTTAAGTTATCTGCTAAGTAAAAGGGTTACTTCTTCTGTGTCTGCATGTCCTTTTGACTTCAGATCTGGAGATAAACAAGGGACTAATTTAACTGATTGGAATTGTCTTGTTCTTTCTCAGACCAGTGTTGACTATTCTTCAGATAATGAGTCCAGCCTCCTCTACAAGAGACTTTATTTGCTAGGCAGATTTTATCCCCTTTTCCTTGATAAGCATTCTCTGATAAGACTTCTTTGATAAGGATTCTTTCTATTGCTGGAGGCTTCATATATCCCCAAACTAACAATCAGCAACAATTCCAAAACTCTTCAATTCATTTTGGTCTGTGACTATGCTTTCTTTCCTAAATTCAAGAAATTTACCAGCCCAAACTCAGCAAATATTTTCTCTTTGCACACTGAGAGTGAAACATCTGTCACTGCCTAGGATTGAACTCTCAGCATCCCGAGTGTGAGGCGAGTGTCTTCCCTTGTAGGCCACCACACCATATGTGTGTGTGTGTGTGTGTGTATGTTTGTATGTATGTGTGTGTCTGTGAGTGTGTAAAATTTATTTGTCATCAATTTCAGAGCAACTCGGGAAAGCTCACAGCATAAAAAGCATTAAAATAATAAAATATAAATATATACCCAATAAAATCACAATACAAACAGAATAAGCAGAATAAAATCATTGACATAAGATAGGAATCCGAATGTGGTGGGGGGAGTCGGGTTAGCTTTTACTTAATGAACCAGCTTCAGTTTGAAAGTCCTGCATATAGTCCCCAAGCTATCTGGTAGAGCCAGGTCTTAAGGCTCTTATGGAAAGTCAGAAGGGTGACCGCCAATCTCACTTCATTGGGTAAAATAGTCCAAGGGGCAGAAACCATGGCAAAGAAGGCTCTTCTCCTGGACATTGCAGCTGAAATTCCTTGACTGACAGGATATGCAATATGCTCCCCCTGCCAGCATAGACTGGATGGGTCAGCCCCATTGGGGTGAGGTGGTTCCTCCAGTAACCTGGACCCATATATGCAGGGCTTTAAAGATAATAACCAACACATTGAATTGCGCCCAGAAACAAACTAGCAACCAGTGCAGCTCATGGAGCAGTGGTATAAGATAGGCTACTCTAGGGCACCTAAAAATTGCCCATGCCACTGCACTCTATGTCAGCTACAGCTGCTGAAGGCACTTCAACGGTAGCCTCATGTAGAGTGCATTGCGGTAGTCCAAACTTGAGATGACTATGACTTGAGTGACTAAGTGCAGGGACTCCTGATCCCAGGAAATGTGTTATTTAGATTGTTCTCTGTCTTAGAACCTCAACTTAAAGAACAGTGGGTGGCTATAAGCAGGATACTAAAGAGGCATGACCAATAGCAGATGTCACCTGCAGCAATGCAGATTTTGCTGGCCTAGTAATGAACTATGAATATGTTTCATGTGACATGTATCTGATTAAGGTAACATTAGATAAGAAAATTTCATAGACTTTAGGAATGTCTTCAGTGCAAAATATGAACTTAACAGAATGGTTGGTTTGGTGCAACTGATGGCTTGAAAGCCAAGTTTAATTTTTCAACCTTGTTTCCTCAGAGTCAAGGATATAGTAATAAATTCAGGCTATCCCTAATGCATAACATGTCAAGTAGTCTTTAGTGTATTGGCACAACTGTGATTGTTGTATAGAGAAGCACTTCAAGCTAATACACCAATAGCTCTGATTATGAATGCTTGATCTCTGAGGAACAGTTGTAGGAGCTAAGAATATAATTCATTTTAAAGCTTTATTAAATTTATGAGAATATTATATCAGCAGCTGTAGTCTAAAGCTTCAGTTGCATCTCACTCTGAAATTAGACACTGAGACTGAATTTTCTCTATAGCTACAGGATCTTTTCCATACATTCACAAGATTCCTAAAGAGGATGGAAATATTTATTGGATCTAAAAAAAATGGGCAGCCTACAATATTTAAAATACAAGATTCAAAAAGGAATGTGACCACCCATAAAGAAAGTCTGGCTAGCTTACAGAAATTAAACCCCAAATATAAAATGCAATATCCCCTCCTCCCCTCCCCCCTCCCTTAGTTACAACAATCAGACAAACCACTTGACGAGCTCCATGTCAGCTTGGGATCTCCAAGCCTTCTAGCAAAACCATGTCTTCGGGGATTCTCAAAATACTGTCAAGATGGGAAACAATCTTACCTTTGTGGGGATAAAGAGAGGGGAGTCACCATGGAAAACACCCTTTTTCTTTGCCATACCAGGTGGACCTTCCTGATGGAGGGGACCTGTAACATAATCCTTCTCCTGATCTGGTGGGTTGGGTAGATGTAATTGAGAAACTCAGGCCTAAGCTACCAAAGGCTTCAAAAGTGATAATTAGCAGCTTGAATTGGACCTGGAAGCCCAATGGTGCTCCTGTGAGAGAGGTGACACCTGACAAGCTGCTGCATTTTTAACCAAATTAAATTTCTGGATGCTTTTCAAGGGTAGGTCCATGCAGAGCATTTAACAGTGGTCAGGACAGAAGTGACTATGGCATGGGTGTCTATGAGCAGAACCTGTTGGTCCACAAAAGGGCCTAATTAATGCACAACCTGCAGTTGTACAAAGGCCCTCTAAGCCGCAACTACCACCTACTCTATGGGAATCACAAATCCAGGCAAACCTAGAGATGTCAATCCTCCATGAACCAAAGAGCTCCAAACTCAGAGCCATTTCACCTTGCTGGGACAAGAAACATAGAATTTCTTATATAATTATATATATATATATAAACCCTATATCACTCTGAAGCTGGTTTATGAAACAGCCTAAATAAAATTTCTCTCTCCCTTTAAAAGGAAAAAAAAACATCCTTTGAGGAATCTCAAAACATAGGTTTATGAACTTGGTGGCAGTGAAGCCTTAGCTAGTTAAGGAATAAGATTTGAACTAAAGATTTTGAAATATAATGTTTATCTTCCTTGTTGGGGGATCCTAAAATCGCCTGATATTGCACCATTGGGTCTTGTGAATGGGATGTGAAATGGAATAAGGACTGTTCCGGATTAGAAACCATGCAGATTATACCTATGAGGATATATGGGGATGAGGTTTATATTCTAGGAGTTCATTATAAGCTATATTATGTAACTGTATCTTGCCCTACAGTCCATCTGGAAAAAAATCCAGAGCAGTCAGTATTGTTAAAATGGATGGTTTCATTTGTGATATGCAAATCATTCTCGAGTGCTTTTTCGTGTCAAGTGGCTGTGCAGGTCAATTTTGTCTGCATTGCAGTTCTTTGCAGAAACATGCCTTCAGCCAGTCTGAGTGAAGAACTGCAATTTTGCTATGAATTACGTTGCCACTTAATACAAGAGGGGTTTTCAGTTAGCCTGGTAACAGTGCATTCCATTTCTTTCCTGAACTGCTTTCTGCTGTTTTCTAAACTCAAGCGGATGAGAGCAATGGTAGCAGCAGATTGAAAAGGGGAAAGCGCCGGAATGATAAATGAGGTTTAAGATGCTTAAGGTCTTTGTAAGGTTTAATGAAAGATTTCTCTCTAGAGGGGAATGTTCCTCTTTCATTTATTGAAGCAATAGTTTGATAAATTGCACTTTAAGATAATAACTAATAGCTAAGTACTTCTTTAAAAAGAAATCAAAACTAGGCCTAAAGAAAGATAATTATTTCAGAGAGAAGAGATCATAAGTATACCTGACTAGAACATAATAATAATAAAAAAAAATATCATAATGTGAAGGCATCGATGATCCACAACTATTAGTCTCCAAGGTCTGGTGGTCAGAGAGATTCTTCATATGAAGCAATCTTACATTTTGCAAGTATGCTTGCTTTAGTGAAACACTAGAACACTCACGCTCCATTGTGACATGGTTTCAGAAATATTTCCTTATCTAGACAGAGAAAGAGAATGACCATGGGTGGAGAAAGAAAGAAAGAAAGAAAGAAAGAAAGAAAGAAAGAAAGAAAGAAAGAAAGAAAGAAAGAAAGAAAGAAAGAAAAAAGAAAGAAAGAAAGAAAGAAAGAAAGAAAGAAAGAAAGAAAGAAGGGAGGGAGGGAGGGAGGGAGGGAGGGAGGGAGGGAGGGAGGAAGGAAGGAAGGAAGGAAGGAAGGAAGGAAGGAAGGAAGGAAGGAAGGAAGGAAGGAAGGAAGGGATTTCTGATTTCCTGCTAGAATGATTTTCCTTGTCAAATTAAAGAACTTTCCATTTTTAAGTTAGCCCTTCTGAAGTACATTGATTCAAAAATTGTCACCCTATGATCTAGCTTTTTGTCTAGTTGAAGGTCACAAATAACAAACTGGACAGGTTTAGTGGTAAACTAGGTTATTTCCTGTCTAAATCATGGATTTAGGCCCTTCTCTGGCTATAGAATGCATTAATGAAACCATTATCTAAAATGCATTCAAAACTGGCAGCCACCCTGCCAAGCCTTCCTCGGATGAAAGATGCCCTCTCCTTTCCCTAAAACAATTGGAAATATAATTTTTTGACTTCTTACATAGAAGGGAGGGGAGAGTTAGGAAGTTAAAGAAGGGAGGAACTTTTAAAGAGTCAAAGCATTTTCAATTATTTTAAGGCTAAAATGAACCAATCAATCAGTAGACAGTGATTTCTTTTCACATACCATTGTTTTCCTCCATATTTTGGCAAAAGTAAAATCTTACTGGATGCAAGCATGAGTTCACTTGACTACCTGGACATATCAATGTGTAGCCCCTGTATTAAAGCAAAGCTTTATCCTGAGCTTGGGAAGTCATTTTGCGACTATTTCTAGTTGTTGTTGTTGTTGTTGTTATAAAACTTTTATTCATAAAACATGAAACTCAGTCAACTGAACACTCAAATTGACTGGCACTAATGGTTGACCCGTGTCAGCATCCCGTGTTGCTGCCAGCATCCTAGGTATCAACCAGGTACCTCCTTAAAATGCAAGATGTTCCGAGTAGCAGAGTTTTTTGTAGCTTTGCTGAAGTTATTGCAGGAAGCTGCAATTTCTTGATGTATTTTGCAAAGTTTTTGGACATAGTTCCCAGTGCCCCAATGACAATGGGTATCACTGTTACACGTTTCATCCATAATCGTGCAGTTTCGATGGCCAGGTCGCGGTATTTCATAATTTTTTCCAGTTCTTTTTCTTTGACTCTGGCATCTCCTGGTACAGCGATATCAATCAACTGTATGCTTTGGTTCTCTATGACTGCGATATCTGGCATGTTGCCCAAGCCAAGATCTTCACCCTCTCATTCTCGACAACTTTTCCCACCCTATGTTCCCATGACTTTTCGGACACAGGCAAGTCATATTTTTTTACACAATGCCAAGTGGATTAGTTTAGCAACTCGGTCATGTCTAGATGACGATGATGATGGTGGTGATGATGATGATGATGATGATGATGATTATGGATTTGGCATTTTTGCCTACCTATCGAGTCCTTACCAAGGACCTGGGATAGGCAAATGTGGATTTTTGATGGTATTACAGATATCGTTGCAGAATGTTAGCAGTTCCTAGTAAGGCTGCCTTTTGCAACTGACTAATGGCAAATTTGTCAATGCCAGTGGTGTTCAAGTGGTGCTCCAGTTGTTGTTGTTCTTGTTGTTTTTGTTATTATTATTATTGTTTTTGTTGTTATTATTATTATTATTATTATTATTATTATTATTATTATCTTTAATCAGGTTCTGCTACAATACACCTATCTAGCAGGTAATATTAAAAGTTGTCTATCTCCTCTTCCTTTTTAATCTAGATTTGTTTTTGTTTTGTTTTTGTTTTTTTAAAGGCTGGATTGTGAACAGTTTATTTCCATAGTAATAATCAAATAACTATAAAAGTATACAGATTATTAAAATTTGCCACATAAGTAATATCAAGTAACACTACAGTATTTAATCTACTGACTGATTTCCTTCTTGTCCTACAAGATTTATCTTGAAACTTGTATTCACTCTTGCTCACTTATTTATACCAGGTCATTCCCTTCCCAGAATTGCCTTAGTATTTATTAAACAGATTGAACTTTGCTCCTCCACTGTAGAATAATCATGTCAAACAGATAGATCTGCAAATTTCCGGTAGATTTTTTTTTAATTGTCCTCCACTTTGCCACTAGAGTCATCTGTCTGGGTTGGATCTCCTTTGTACTGGTTCATATGGCCCAGTTTATTTTTCCTACTCCATACTCCTTTGCAGTGGTGGAATTCAGCAGGTTCGCACCACTTTGGCAGAACTGGTAGCTAATTTTCTGCTGCCCAAGCCCAGAATGGTCTTCCAGAAGCAGCATCCACACAGAGAACCTATCGTTCACATATCTGAATCCCACCACTGCTCCTTTGGCTACCCTCAATTTCCACTTTGTGCAAATATGTCAGTTCTTTCTCCCTTTCTCTTCCTCAATTGGCTGGATTTGCTAAATGAAATTGCTTATTTCCTTGCATTCCCTGGCAATTTTCTACAGGTGATTTCAGGGCGTTTATCTTTTAGGGAAAAAAAATAAATCAAATTGGTCAGAGTCAAGATTGGATTAGAAGAAAAATACAATTCTTTGTAGAACATACATTAGAACAACATCTTTTAAAGCTTCAACTTAATCAGAGCTATAGGGGCATCTTCTGCACATAAAGGGTATCTGATTAAATCAACAATCCATAATTGCAAAGGGTATGGAACTGGAACATATTTCAGAGAACATTCATGATGTACACGGAAAAGCAACAAAGCTAGTATTTTGATGCTGCTTTCTTTTATGTGACATCCTCTGTATTCTGCATTGATGCCAGGGTGCCTTTCTATTGATTTTTATGGCTTAGTTTTATGATTTTATGAAGCTATCATTTCTACAGTTTTCAAAATTGCCTTAGAAATTTTTCAAAGGAGGAATAGACTGTAGAGTTCTTGGCACTATCTGAGTTTCGTTGTTTGCTCACAGACATTACTAACTAGAGCATATCCATCTGTTCTAGTTAATATGGGGTTTGCTCCTCTAGTATTTTTTTCAGTAATTATTTGTCCTCAAATAGAAGAAAAGACAAAGAATTACAATCTGATCAATACAGTAAGTAGAAAACCTGATCAAGAGAGCCCTCAACAACGTACATAATAAAGATCAAACACCCCCAAAAAAGAACAGTGAGGAATAAAAAGCAGTGGACCCATCCTCCCATACTTCTAAGGACACCCAAAAATACACTAACCCAACAATACACTTGGATGAAGAGATCCAATTGTATTGTTAGTAGGAACCTCAACATACAACATAACCAAAACCTCTTGGACATGTCACAGAGGGAACCGAATATTCTGTGAATTCCTCATGACAATTCCTCCAGAAAAATCAAATATCTAAATATAGAAGAAGATAAAATTATAATTTCATTCAATATCACAGCACTTTTAATTTCCATAGATCCAGAACTTGCGAAAGAATTCATGGAAGCAACACACCCAATCTAGCGAAATACACTAAGATTGAAGTATCCAGAATCATGGATCTCATCTACACTATTTCACTATCTGTTTTCTGTTTGATGGTTGACTCAGCCTTCCATCCTTCCGAGGTAGGTAAAATGAGGACCCAGATTAAGGACCCAATTAAGCTGACTTTGTAATAATGCCGCTTAGGGGGTGTGTGAAAGCCCGAATAAGCAGGCATATACATAGAATGAAGGCTACTGCTAAGCTTGTAAGCCGCCCTGAGTCTTCTCCGAAGGGCAGGATATAAATGGAATTTTAAAAAAAAATAGATGAACAAATCACAGGAACATCCATGGGATCATCACTTTCAGAACTGATAGCAGAAACTGTAATGTAGGGCTAAAAATTGTAGTTGTGATGGCCCTGTCGGCTGCCAGTTTAGATGATGAAGATAAGCAGAAACTGGGGCCACCAGATGGGAATGTGATGTATCCCCAGTAGTGCCCAGAGAGCCTAGTGGTTGAGGAAGACACAGTCCTGGGTCCATCTGGCATCAAGGAGAGCAGTGGCCAACCAGATGGACAGCTGCCTGACAAGGGAAAGAAGGGGAGGCTTGGCTGCCACTGGGTTAGCACCACTGAGAGGCAACAGGTTGACTCTGATGATGAACAGTTGCTTTGATTTTCAGACGTGAAGGGAAGCACAGAAGTGGTTAGCAAGGGTACTCATAAAGAAGCAGCTTTGTCCTTCCTAATGAGAAACCCTAGGTTTGAGGCTATTTAGCCAGGTGCAGGGAAAGGTGTGGTTGTCAGAGACAACCATTTATTTCTTCAGCACATGCTGTTTGGCTTCATTGATTTTGAATCTGTCTTTGTGGATCTTGGACATTGCTTTGCCTTTGTGGACTTTGGACTTTGTTCTTACCTTGGGGACATCAGACTTTGTTCTTGGGAGCTAAGGAAACAGACCACCTTTATAACATCTTCCTACAGAGGAAAGATTCCAAAGTTCAACTCTGAGCTACATTGATTCTGTTCTACTCAGATTATAGATTGCTTTAAATAAACACATAGTTAGATAGCCAAATGTCCTATTCTATTTCTACATTTGTTTGGTAGGAGAAGTTGACATATTCAAATACTGTACAGATTTCTCTTCTAGGGCAGATATATACAGAATATCTACCAAACTTGCAAATCAGTTATAGTTATGACTACAGATATATACATGTTTTCCTTGTCAACCCTGACTGAAATTTGAAATTTTGAAATTATTGCCTCCTTTTGGATCATCAGAATTATAGACATAGAAGATGTTCTCATTGTGCATGTTGAAATTTTATTACAGGAAGGTGGGTTAAACAATCCTGCTGAACATTTTGCATTCCATAACCCAGATACTACTAGGGGACATGGATTGAAGCCATTCCCTACCAGTCTAGGCCTTCCTGGTAAGAGTATAAACACTCAGTCCACATAAACTCCAGAAACAGTATTGCTGTACTGTATCTCTAAGTTAAGCATCTGGAAGTACAGTAGGCAATAAACCTGGATGAAACTACAGAAAGATCTATCTTGAATAATGCCTGATGAAAAAAGGCAGGGAAGCTTTGAACTTCCATGTGAATATTTCTGTTTGAGAAATGCTCAGATTGGGCTAAAACTTGTTATCTGAGTCTATGGCCACATTGCTAAATTTACTTCTTTACAAATCAACATATAGTAGTGTTTCAATTAGGGCTTGAAACATAGGAATTCTAAAGTCCTAGAAAGTCCAAATGGATAGACATTTGTCTTCTATTTTACAACTTGTTTTCAATTATGGTGAAACAAGCCATATTAATTTAGAGTATGGGGAACATTAATTCAGAAATAACCACAATCTTTCTCTCGTTTGAGTTCTTTCTAAAATATTTCCACATTTATTCGATTTAAAGGGATGAGCTGAAAGCAGCTATATGTTCCCTCACTATATAATGAAATATTTCTGATCATTTTCAACAGTTGCCTTCCCACTGGTGAATGGTACAATGGAATGTATACTTTTTATTTGCAGTTGGTTAAAAACATCAGAAAGAATAGCACCAGTGCTGTTAAAGGCCAATATATTAAAAAAGTTTTGGGAAGAATTGGAGATGCTTAGAAGCAGCTCGAATACTTTTAGTAGGATCTGGTATATTAGTCATTTTATTTTTATTTTATTTTTTTTAAATGGGTTTTTTATTAAGAACAACTCTTTTGTATTTCAAAGCAGTGTGAATTTTGTATTCATGATATATAACAAGGTGGATAGTTTTGTTTCTGCCTTTTATAATATGGGTATTTTCCCTTAGTCTTTTCTCATTGTTATTGTTTCTTTGGGCCTCAAAAAGAATTGGGGAAAAATGACTCCCTCTAGGAAACTTCTTTTTTATATGCAGTGGGCTTCCAGGGTGTATAAAGAGATGGATGAGATCTGCCTTCACTCTGAACCAGATAGTTAATTTCTCCTGATAATGAATGTGACATTTTAAGAAAGATAAAGACAGTTCCCACTTTTTTGCCAATTAGAAAAGACAGCAGAAGCTCAGAGGTTGAATTATAGGTGTATACAAAATGGATAGGCCTTTATGAGGACGAAGGTGGCCTGTGGGACTTGGAAAGATCACTACATTCTGCAAACACTGTGGTTTTATATACTTCTTGTAGTGCACTTTTAATTAGACAATTATGAAAAGGGCACACTGGTTTATGATGCATTAACCTTCTTGACAATTATATACATGAGAGGAGCAAAGATCTCAAGCATAATCTTGATGAAGCCATGCCACTGCAGAGAGAAAGGAGGCAGTCATTAGTGCCATTCTGCCTTAAGCGAGCGTTTATTGTCAAACAGAAGATGAGTCAAGCATGGAGTCCTTAAAGCTAACAAACAGATTTCAGCATATTTTATGTAGTCTCCAGAGTAATTTCACATCAACTTACTTCATGCTATTGCAGAAATATCTGAGTGCCAGGAAAAACAGCGGCATCAATTTAGCGTTAGAAGAGAGAATATGAGCCACAATGGTTGCAGCATTTGGCTAGTTCAGAGGATGGTTAGCAGTGGGAAAATCCTCACTCCAATGGTTCCATCTCAGCCCCATAATCTGATATTCCCACGTTCATCAGAGTTTGGACAGCTTCAGAAAATGTGTGGTTTGAGAAGAACCCTATCATTAAGTAAAAAGGTAAGGAATTATAGCTTAGTTTCTAGTGAGTGAATGCATATATCAGAACAATTGTCTTATCAGCAAATAAGTGGTTTGCCATTACCTACTTTTCTTCTTTCTTTCTTTCTTTCTTTCTTTCTTTCTTTCTTTCTTTCTTTCTTTCTTTCTTTCTTTCTTTCTTTCTTTCTTTCTTTCTTTCTTTCTTAAAAAGCCCTTCCTTGTCCTTGGTGTTTCTGGGGATCTCCATCTAAGTACTTACAGGTCTAATCATGTTTAATATTTCAAGATCAGCAAAACTATCTTCTAGTTGGATTTAATATAACTACTTTTGTTTGTTTGTACTACTCCCATTAAAGAAACAGTGTTTTTTTTCATGCTTGTGCACTGGAAATATACAATAAAGGAAGTTAATCCCTTTTTATATAATAAGTATGATTTTATTAAATTTCAATAACATGAATTAAAAGTAAACAAGCAAGAAAAAAGAAAATCAAAAAGAATCAAATAAAAACAAGATAAAAGTGCAAAAAAGATAAAAAAATACAACCTAGTCTAATTCTAAAATTAACAATAGTCTACAATACTTCTATATTTTATGATTAATTCTAATCATCAAATCCCCAAATCAAAATATATTTCTTTTAGTTTCTTGCAAAAAGTCCAAAAGTAGCTTCGTTAACAGTTACATCTTAAAATAAAACATAATTCTCATTCCACACTTCAGAAACTCATCTTTCAATTTTCAATTTTTTGATTAATCAACAAAGATCTAGTAAAAATTACCAAAATACCTAATTGCGTAAATACATAGACCCATTTCCATATAGTCAATATTCCCCTCATCCTTACCTTAACAATAAGATATTATAAAAAGGAAATTAAAAACTATTAAACCCACAGTTATGATCATAAATCATGATAATAGTGAAGTGAATCATCACATAACTCGACCGAATTTTACAACCTGTTTTGCAGTGGTCATTAAGTGAATGCCACAAGTGTTAAGCAAAGAAGCAACGGATGGAAACTAATCAAGGAGAGAAGCAACCTAGAACTAAGGAGAAACTTCCTGACAGTTCGAACAATTAACCAGTGGAACAACCTGCCTCCATAAGCTGTGAATGTTCCAACACTGGAAGTGTTTAAGAAGAGATTGGACAGCCATTTGTCTGAAATGGTATAGGATTTCCTTCCTGAGCAGGGGGTTGGACTAGATGACCTCCAAGTCCCTTCCAACTTTACTATTATGATTATGATAAACCCACTGTTTGCTATAGCGAGGTTTTTGCCCTGTACATGTTCAAGTTACCTCTTCACAAGAACCTTAAAAGATGCGTATAGTTGATTATGGTTAGCACAAGTTCACCTGGCAGAGAAGACATTCACATGTCCTCCAACTAAATCACCTGGTTCACTACACCAAACATGTCATGGTCAATATGTCAGATTTGGTCAAAGAAAATGCATAATCATTAAAGGAGAAGCAAATGCAAACAGCCTTTGTAATGTAGATACAGTTTAATTGATTGATAACATGCCATCAAATTGGTGTCAACTCTTAGCAACCAAAAATTAGAAAGCAATTTCTTTAATGCCTCTCAAATGAATTTAATGAAAATCTTAATATGCATAAAAATTCACTGAGTTTATTTAAGTGCACACAAACCTCCAAACTGAAGTGCCACAGTTTTTGGAGGGTGTTTGTGTGTGTCCCTCACTCAAATGAATTGCCATAGCCTGCCCTTATTCTCATGTCTGCTCCTCTGAAAAATCCACATTTATTTTATTTTGCCTTCCACTTGGCTACTGTTGCCACCTAAACTGAGATGAATGTAAATATCTATCTTAGCATAAGCATACAGTCAGAGGATAGAAAGATTTATGGGGATATAGAAATGAAAACCCTCCCTTCAAGCAATTAAATTGGCATCCATGTCTACATCATTATTTAATAATAGGGTTGATAGGTTGACGAAAGAAAGAAAATACAAAAACGAGGGGAAGGGACAAATGACAGTTTAATTATTACTATTTAAAACAGATTTGAACTTTCAAAGAGGAAAACCAGTCCTTAGCCATAATTTAGCTAGTAAACATGTCATGTTTAAAAACTTAAATCTTTTTTATTTGGCAATGCATTTATTAGAAAACACGTACCGTAATTTCTTGAATTACGTGTGTAAATATATGCATGAATATACTTTGTGTATATATGTATGTATAGAACCTAGGGTGTCATAATGTATTAGTGTAGTATATGTGTGTCCAAACAGTGTGGCCTTTTATAATTGACAGGTGGAAATTTACATTATTATGGATAGTTGCACAGCCAGGCAGATGTTTAAATTGGATTTGGCCTTTTTATCCTTGTATAGAACCATTTTAAAATTATTTTCAAGCTTTAAAAAATCCCCAAACTCACCCTCAGCATTAGGCAGTGTGAATAGTGAATTGAACATAGAATGTGCTGCCTATCCTGATGGTAAACAAATATAAGACCTGTGTCACGACGTCCTCTGCCAGGAAACACAAGCACTCCAAAAGGAACGGGTGACCAGGTTTATTTCTTGCACAAATCAAACCGCGGTAAAGTCAGCGTTGAGGCACCTAGCCTCAACGCTCTTTCATCAGGTTACCACACCCTAACCCCACCCCTTCAAAGCAAACCGGCATCCGCCCGCCTCCCCATAAACGCCCCACCCATCACCGTGCATAGCCACCACCCATCGTGTGCACTGCTGCGGCCCGCCAAGCCCCCTCTCAGGTAAGTCCTGTCCTTCCGCTCCCTCACGAGCCCCAATCCGTGCCGGCGTTGCGGCTGTTAGCTCCCCCCCGAGTCCATCCAAGCGTCCAGTGAGAGAGGGTGGCAAAACGGGCATAGCCACACCCCCGTCTACAGTTTGCTGGGGCGGGTCTGACTGTCCGTTCGGCCCTTCATCGCCTCCAGTCCGTTCCTGCCTGGGCGCCGCCCGCAGCTCAGAGTCCTGCCGCCGAGGAGTTGAAGGGTCCTGGGCAGATGCCAGCGCTAGTCCGGTGGGCGCCCGGCGCTGTCCTCGCTGACGAGGCGAGCGCGCTTCCGCCAGCCGTCTGGAAGCGGATGCGCCGATCAGCTGGGCGCCGGCCAGCTGCGCGGCGGGGCTGCGGCGCGTTCCGTGGAGTCCGGGTGAAGCCACACCCACCAACCGAGCATCCGGGGGTCGACAGAGACGTTGTCTGGGAGCAGGCGCGCCGATCAGCTGGGCACCGGCCAGCTGCATGGCGGGGCTGCGGCGGCGCGCTCCACGGAGACCGGGCGAAGCCACGCCCACCATCCGAGCGTCCGGGGCTCGACGGAGGCGATGTCGAGGCCCGAGCGGGCGGCAGGCCGGCGGGGCTTGACAGTCGGCTTCCCCTACCATCTGCCCTCCTGCAAAAGAAGAACGACAAGATAGACCTCCTCGAAGACAGGCTGCTGAGTCCCCAGCACCACCCCCCAGTTTGGACGGATGTGTACGGTGAAAAGCCGTGACCAGATGAGCTGCCTGAACATCCCCTTTCCCCACCCATGAGGCCTCTGCCAAGGGATATCCTTTCCACATCACGAGGTACTGTACCTGCCCCCTCTGTACCCGAGAATCTAAGATTGCCTGTATTTCGTACCGGTCCCCGTGAACAGGCCCCGGAGCGTTCCCACCCGCCTTCCCTGTTACTCCCCTAGCGGGCCTTAGTAGGCTACTATGGAAGACAGGGTGGATCCTCCCTAGGAACTTTGGCAACCGTAAACGAACGGTCACGGGGTTGATTACTTGAACTACTTGAAAAGGGCCAAGGAACTTGGGGCCTAGCTTCCTGCTCGGTACCCGTAACTGCAAATACTTGGTTGACAGGTACACCCACTCCCCAACCTTGGGGGTGTCGAAGGGTTCCCGTTTTCTGTCTGCCTGCTCCTTCACCCGTGCCTGGGCTTTCACCATCGCCTCCCTAGCGGTCTTCCAAGCGCCCCCTAATTGGTGCATCCACTCCCCAAGCCCAGTGGGTGTCGCCGATCCCTGTCCACACTCAGGGACAGGGACGAAATCATACCCCGCCACCACCTGAAATGGTGTCAAACCCGTGCTGCTATGCACGGCGTTATTGTGGGCGACTTCAGCAAACACTAGGAGGTCTACCCAGTCTGTTTGCTGGTATGACACATAACTCCTGAGGAGCCTTTCCACCGTGGCGTTGGCCCTTTCAGCGGCCCTGTTAGTGCTCGGGTGGTAACCGGAGCTGAGGCCCTGGGTAGACCCGATGTGCCATAGGAACTCCCGCCAGAACTGTGCTGTAAACTGGACCCCACGGTCTGAAATAATCCGTCGGGGGACCCCGTGCAGCCGATAGATATGAGTCAGAAACAGTCGTGCCAACCGTTTGGCGGATGGCAACCCCTTGCAGGGGACGAAGTGCGCTTGTCTGGAAAAAAAGGTCGATGACTGTCCAGATTACCGTGTAACCCCTGCTTTCCGGCAACCCAACAATGAAGTCCATGGCAATGTCTTGCCATGGCCGTACGGGGTCCGAAACTGTCTGTAGCAGACCTAACGGCTTCCCGACGTGGGGTTTTACTGTGGCGCACACGTGGCAGCCCAGGATGTGTTGTTCTACGTCCGCCCTCAGGCACGGCCACCAGAATTGGCGGCGTGCCAAGTGTAAAGTCTTCAGGAAGCTGAAGTGACCGGCCTGCTTGGCGTCATGACATCGGTGCAGAATGGTGGGGCGTAGTGCCTGGGGCACATACAACTTATCCCCGTGCCAGGCCAAGCCGTCGCGCATAGTTAGAAGACCAGGATGCTCCTTCAGCCAGGTGTCTGTAGCTAAGGCCTCATCCATGGCACGGGACAAATCGTCCCCCACGCTGCAAATTGCCTGGGTTGCACTCGGGGATGCGCTGGGCGGGATGAGCTCTTGCACCACTGCTTCTCGTTTGGTGTTGTATTGCGGCAGCCATGAGAGTGAATCAGCAAGAAAGTTCCGCCCCCCCGGTACGTACTTCAGGACGAAATTAAACCGCCGGAAAAAGAGAGCCCATCTGACGTGCTTGGGTGCCAGCTTCCTTGGGGACTGCAGGACCTCCAAGTTTTTGTGGTCTGTCCAGACCTCGAAGGGATGGGCAGCCCCCTCCAGTAGATGACGCCACGTCTCCAAGGCCGTGCGCACGGCGAACGCCTCCTTCTCCCAAATTGCCCACGAGCGCTCTGTCGACGACAGCTTTTTGGATGAGTAGGCACACGGTTGCAGCACGCCCTCTGTGTTCCGTTGCAGCAGCACAGCCCCTACCGCGACATCACTGGCGTCAACCTGGACCACATACGGACGGTCTGGATCGGGGTGTACCAACACCGGCTCCTTAGCAAACAGGGCTTTCAAGGTCTCGAACGCCCGTTGACACGTGGTGGTCCATGCCAACTTCAACCCTGGACGTGGTTTCTCCCTGGATTGCCGCATCCGCAACAGGTCCGTCAGCGGCAGGGCTGTCGCTGCAAAACCCGGGATGAACTGGCGGTAAAAGTTCACGAACCCCAAAAAACTCTGCAGCTGTCGTCGCGTTCGCGGCGCCTGCCATTGCAGTACGGCTTCCACTTTGCGAGGGTCCATTTCTATGCCGCTCGCAGACACTCGATACCCCAGATAATCCAGCCTCGTCTTGTGGAACTCGCATTTAGTGAGCTTCACGTAGAGACGAGCAGCCAGCAGCTTCTGTAGCACCTGGCGCACAAGTGCGATGTGCTCCTCCATAGTCTTAGTGTAAATCAAAATGTCATCCAGGTACACTAGCACTCTGCGGTACAGGTGCTTGTGAAGCACCTGATTTATCATCTGCATAAAGACGGCTGGGGCCCCCTGGAGTCCAAACGGCATGACTCGAAACTGGAAACTGCCCAACGGACAGTTAAACGCCGTTTTCCACTCATCCCCGGCTCTGATCCGCACCCGATAATATGCCTCCCGTAAATCTAGCCTCGTGAAGATGCGTCCTGTCGACAAGTGTGCCAGAAGATCCTTCATGAGGGGCAGCGGATACAGGTGTTCGACGCAGACCGCGTTGACGCCACGAAAGTCGACACACATGCGAAGCGTGCCATCCTTCTTCTCCCAGAACAGTATCGGCGCTGCTATCTTGGATCGGGCAGGTTGGATGAACCCCCTCGTGAGGTTTTTGTCGATATAACGCCGTAGTTCTTGCATCTCGCGAGGTATCAAAGCGTACATGCGCGGTTTTGGCAGCTTTACGCCCGGCTCGAGCTCGATGGTGCAGTCCGTCGCATGGTGAGGAGGCAGAGCATCACACTCTTTCTCGTCAAAAACCTCTGCCAGGTCGGCGTACACCTGTGGAAAGCAGGCTTCCTCCACCCCCTCTGCCCCTTGAACTTGCTCACCACCTAGCTGTTCAGAAGGTCCCACATATGCGTGTGGTGGCGGTTGTGGCCCTGTCCCCAATCGTAGGTGCCAATAGCCCTCCCCCCACCAGATCGTGGGTCCCCACTTGTCGAGCCACGTCAACCCCAGAATCACTGCCTCCGTCATAGATGGGACAACAAGGAATCGCAAAGTCTCCCAATGGGTCCCCATCTCCAATCGAATAGGACTCGTCACCCGGGTGACCGGAGCCCCTCCCCAAAAGGGACCCGTCCACCAGCTGGAAACGAAGAGGAGTTGGCAGGCGTCACACCTCCAATCCCAGCCGGGCAACCACCGCTTGGCTGATAAGGCACCGGGTGCTGCCTGTGTCGATCAGTGCCGGGCAGGCCTCCCTACGTCCCGTTCGCAGGTTGATGAGCACGACTGGAACTGTGAAGGGTACCACTGGGTCACTCACCATGGGAACCTCCTCCTCCTCCTGGCTCTCGTAGGACTCTGGGTCGTTGGCCTCGGATGTTTCCGCGCCGGTTGCTGGTGTCATCATCAGGGTCGCCAGCTGGTGAGCAGCTCTCGAACGCTCCACCGACTTTCGTGCTGTGGGGCCCTTTCCAGCGGGAGTTGCTGCGGCGGCACGGGGTGCCGGCAAAGGGCAAGTGGCCACTTGGTGTCCCGGCTGATCGCACCGGAAACATCTTATGGCTGGTCTCGGAAACGGCACAGGTGGGTTTGCCGTTGGAGCCACGGTCTTCCGATCCTCCTCCTTTGGCTTCTCAGGGGTTCTGCGGGCCCCGACCACCCCCTCCGACTTACCCCTGCACTCACGCAGCCGGACGTCAAGTTCTACAGCGACCCGGTACCACTCCAGTAGTCGCTCGGGCACTCCACGCACCACGCACGCCCTACGTAACGCACCGTCCAGCCCCGACTGGAAATGGTGTACCAGCAAGCGTTCTGGCCAAGAGCGGAGCTTGCGAGCCACCCGGCGGAACTCACCAACATACTCCGCTGCGGGTCTGCCTTGTTGTCGCAGCCCCACCACCTCTGCCTCAGCCCTATGAGTGCGGGCCACATCCTCAAACTGCGTCCGCAGCGACTCCAGGAACAGGCCGACGTCGGCCAGCTCCCGGGCATGCTCGCCATACAGGTCAGCCGCCCAGGCCTCAGCCTCTCCCTGCAGGCTTGCGGTGATGGCCACCACCATGGCCCATTGGGAGGCATAGGCTGCACCGTACTGATCCAGGTGGTGAATGGTGTGGCTTAGAAACATGGCGAGCTGGTCAGGGTGGCCGTCGTACGTCACTGGCAGTGGTGGAGGGCCCCAGAAAAACCCTGGGCCCCAGGGGCCCCCCTGGGCCCTGGGCCCCCTTGTACCTGGTGCTTGGTGCCGCCCACTCCATGGCCTGGCGGACGCCCCGGCCGTTGTTGCCCACCTGGTGGCCTCTGCCTGGTCTGACGCCTCGGGGTGTTGTCATTCGGCCTGAACGGCTCCCATCTCCGTCAGCCGTGATGGCGGGCCCCAAAACCTTGGGCTTGCCAGGCGAAAACTGGGCTGGCCCGACTGGCCAGGTGTCAACCTCTGTAGCGACCATCGCCGCGTCTCCCGGGCCGGCCCCGAAGGTGACCAAGGTGCAGTGTCCTGATACCCAAACTCCCCAAAACGGTCCCGCAACACATCCATTGTGTAGGCCCCTGGAGCCGTGGAGTAGCTCCACTCCTTGCCTTCCTCCTCCGTCAGCCGCCGCTCCCTCCAAGCCGTCGCTGAGGCCCATGAGCGACTCTCTCCACGAGCTTGGTCCAGATGCTCCAAGGGAGGGCTCTGCCACCCCTCCCCGCTTCGAGCCAGAGACCCTTCCTCCCAGCTTTCACCAGCCGCAGGCGAGGCCATAACCCCCTTGGTCTTCGGCCTCACCGCTGGCCCCTCTGCCACGTCAGGGTCAGGTGGTGTTGCAACTGCAGCCCCAACAGCCCCTTCCTCCTCGGCTGCCAAATCAAGACCCGGTGGATCCTCTGCCATGCCCAAAGTGTGAGTAACAGCAGTAGGAATCCTGAAATAACGCTGACTTACTGTCACGACGTCCTCTGCCAGGAAACACAAGCACTCCAAAAGGAACGGGTGACCAGGTTTATTTCTTGCACAAATCAAACTGCGGTAAAGTCAGCGTTGAGGCACCTAGCCTCAACGCTCTTTTATCATGTTACCACACCCTAACCCCACCCCTTCAAAGCAAACCGGCATCTGCCCGCCTCCCCATAAACGCCCCACCCATCACCGTGCATAGCCACCACCCATCGTGTGCACTGCTGCGGCCCGCCAAGCCCCCTCTCAGATAGGTCCTGTCCTTCCGCTCCCTCACGCGCCCCAGTCCGTGCCGGCGTTGCGGCTGTTAGCTCCCCCCGAGTCCATCCAAGCGTCCAGTGAGAGAGGGTGGCAAAACGGGCACAGCCACACCCCCCTCTACAGTTTGCTGGGGCGGGTCTGACTGTCCGTTCGGCCATTCGTCGCCTCCAGTCCGTTCCTGCCCGGGCGCCGCCCACAGCTCAGAGTCCTTCCGCCGAGGAGTTGAAGGGTCCTGGGCAGATGCCAGCGCTAGTCCGGTGGGCGCCCGGCACCGTCCTCGCTGACGAGGCGAGCGCGCTTCTGCCGGCCGTCTGGAAGCGGACGCGCCGATCAGCTGGGCGCCGGCCAGCTGCGCGGCGGGGCTGCGGCGCGTTCCGTGGAGTCCCGGCGAAGCCACGCCCACCAACCGAGCATCCGGGGGTCGATGGAGACGTTGTCTGGGAGCGGGCGCGCCGATCACCTGGGCCCCGGCCAGCTGCACGGCGGGGCTGCGGCGGCGCGCTCCGCGGAGACCGGGCGAAGCCACGCCCACCATCCGAGCGTCCGGGGCTCGACGGAGACGTTGTCTGGGAGCGGGCGCGCCGATCAGCTGGGCACCGGCCAGCTGCACGGCGGGGCTGCGGCGGCGCGCTCCGCGGAGACCGGGCGAAGCCACGCCCACCATCCGAGCGTCCGGGGCTTGACGGAGGCGATGTCGAGGCGGCAGGCTGGCGGGGCTTGACAACCTGCTTATATCATGCAGAGGGATTCAAATACTATGGAAGTAATGTTTATTTACTGATCCATATCTTCTTTACTTGTTTGTTTTTCTTAGGCAACCTAAAGTCCTTGGAAAGTTTATAAGTAATTTAGATAACTAACTTCAGCTTGAAGTACTCCTAATCATAATTACTCTGCACCCTGTCCAATTTAATTTGAGCTTCCAGTCCACAGGTGCATGAATCATGGTCAATAATCCTCCCAGCTGAGAGGGTTATAGCTGTTTGCTAAATAAGAATGAAAACAAATAGCAAAGCTATAAATCAGAGCATAGCAATTGCATTGACTTGTAGTAGAGCATAAGTGCAAAAGCAAATTTAATACATGTAAGTTTCACCCAATTCAATCTCTAGGAAAACAAAGCATTGCTATTCAAATTATTTTAGAATAACCCAAATGCACATCAAGCCATGGAAGTTGTATCTTAGTATAGAATTGTAGCCAGTTATTGTGGCTTTATTATGATCAAATATTTTTTGTTCATTGCAGGTTACATGCTTATAAGTCAACATCCCAATCTAAATAATTCATACTTGAAAAGGATTTCTGTAGAATTCATAGACCAAGGAAATCCATGGAGAATTTCAAGGACAGCTGGGTTTTCTGAATAGGCATTTCTATTTCCAAGTTCTCAGTTACAAAGGAAACTAAAGAACTAAGTACTTGATTAAGTACTGTAATGGGCATATATTTGTTTTTTTGTATTATGTTGGACTCTCTCTCTCTCTCTCTCTCTCTCTCTCTCTCTCTCTCTCTATATATATATATATATATATATATATATATATATATATATATATATATATGTGTGTGTGTGTGTGTGTGTGTGTGTGTGTGTGTGTGTGTGTATGTGTGTGTGTAAATTACTAACAAAGAATTAAGGGAGACTGAAATGCATTTCTAACTCATTAGTTTTCATCAGTCAGCCATACCCTTCTGAGATTCGAACCTGGGCTGATTGCACATTAGGCAGTGTATTTACCTCTTGAGCCACAGGATCTCTCTCGCTCTGTTAGCTTTCTGCAAGGGGAGATATGTGTCAAATGTTAACTATTTAGATTACCTTGCTAGGCCCCAAACATGGGGCAAATCTTTATTTCCTGTTTTCAGCCTATCTTGAAGGCCATCGAACAGGCTGTAGTCACACCGGACAGTTCATATATTTGTGTAAATTACTAACAAAGAATTAAGGGAGACTGAAATGCATTTCTAACTCATTAGTTTTCATCAGTCAGCCATACCCTTCTGAGATTCGAACCTGGGCTGATTAATTCTTTGTTAGTAATTTACACAAATATATGAACTGTCCGGTGTGACTACAGCCTGTTCGATGGCCTTCAAGATAGGCTGAAAACAGGAAATAAAGATTTGCCCCATGTCGAAACGTTGCTCCTACACCTTCAATTCTACATGGGAAAAAACCCGAATGACCAAAGATCCATATATATATATATGTGTGTGTGTGTGTCTTTGGCTTCGTGTTTGTGCGAGCAAAGTGTGATTGGAGCTGCCGTCTCTCTATAAATATTGGTGGGGTTGTGTGTGGTGCTGGCTTTGTTGCTGTAAGCGGGTTGGTTGGCTGTATTGTTATATCCTGACTGGATGATGGAATTATTGTTTGCAGCTTAGTCAGTTGTTTTGTAACATTCTGTGTGGCTGAGGTGTTGGCTGTGTGCCCATTAGTCTTTTGTGTTGTAACAACTTGGGTAATGGGCTGTGTGATGACATCCTGAGCTCTAGTGTAGTGATATCCTGAGTTCTGTGCTGCAACATCCTGGGTGGTTGGCTGTGTTGTGACATCCTGAGCTTTAGTATTATAACCTCCTGAGTTATATGATGTAATATCCTGAGCAGAAGGCTGTGATGTAACCTCCCGGGCTCTGGTTTGGCTCCGAGTTTGTGGTCTGGCTTTGTGTTCCTGGCGTGTGTCAGTTTGTTTTTGTGGGGGTCGGGAGGGGGTGCAGCAGCTGCAGATGCCGCCATGGTTTGGCTTCTGGATGGTGGTTGCATTTTGTCTATGGGGTGGGTTTGGGTTTGAGTCTGGTGAGGATGATTGGTGGTGGCGTCCTGTGTTGTTGTGGGTCTGGTGTCGGTTTTTGTGGCTGGGACTCATTTGTTGACTAGGGCTAGTTTCCAGATGTCTGAAAGGTGGGAGGTATCATCACGTTTATTCATGTTGTGGGGGTGTTTCTCTATTTTGATGGCTTCCATAATTAGGCACCCCCTTCATGGATTACTGCCTTGTCGTGGCGAAGGGGCTTGCGTAATTCAATGAAGCTATGAGCTATGCCGTGCAGGGCCACCCAAGACGGACAGGTCAGAGCTGAGAGTTCTGACAAAACGTGATCCACTGGAGAAGGAAATGGCAACCCACTCCAGTATCTTTGCCATGAAAACCCTATGGACAGTACCAAAAGGCAAAACGATATGACGCTGGAAGATGAGCCCCTCAGGTCGGAAGGCGTCCAATATGCTACTGGGGAAGAGCAGAGGGCTAGTACTAGTAGCGCCAGAAAGAATGAAGCGACTGGGCCAAAGCTGAAAGGACGCTCAGCTGTGGATATGTCTGGTGGTGAAAGGAAAGTCCGATGCTGTAAAGATTTTTTCTCCATAGGAACCTGGAATGTAAGATCCATGAATCAAGGAAAGCTGGACGTGGTCAAACAAGAGATGACAAGACTGAACATCGACATCTTAGGTATCAGCGAACTAAAATGGACAGGAATGGGTGAATTTAATTCAGATGACCATCAGGTATACTACTGTGGGCAAGAATCCCTCAGAAGAAATGGAGTAGCCTTCATAGTCAATAAAAGAGTAGGAAAATCAATACTGGGATACAATCCTCAAAATGACAGAATGATCTCAGTTCGAATCCAAGGGAAACCATTCAATATCACAGTAGTCCAAGTCTATGCCCCAACCACCAGTGCTGAAGAGGATGAAATTGACCGGTTCTATGAAGCCCTACAGCACCTTATAGAAGTAACACCAAAAAATGATGTCCTTATCATCATGGGGGATTGGAATGCTAAAGTAGGAAGCCAAAAGATAACTGGAATAACAGGCAAGTTTGGCCTTGGATTACAAAATGAAGCAGGGCACAGGCTGATAGAATTTTGTCAAGAGAATACGATGGTCATAGCAAACACTCTTTTCCAACAACCCAAGAGACGGCTCTACACATGGACATCACCAGACGGTCAACACAGAAATCAGATTGACTATATGCTCTGCAGCCAAAGATGGAGAAGCTCTATACAGTCGGTAAAAACAAGACCAGGAGCTGACTGTGGCTCAGACCATGAGCTTCTCCTTGCAAAGTTTAGGCTTAAACTGAAGAAAGTAGGGAAAAGCACTAGGCCACTCAGGTATGAATTAAATCATATCCCTGTTGAATATACAGTAGAGGTGACAAATAGATTTAAGGAATTAAATCTGATAGACAGAGTGCCTGAAGAACTATGGACAGAGGTTCGCAACATTGTACAACAGGTAGCAACCAAAACCATCCCAAAGAAAAAGAAATGGAAGAAAGCAAAATGGCTGTCTGAGGAAGCTTTGCAAATAGCTGAGGAAAGGAGGGAAGCGAAAGGCAAGGGAGAAAAACATAGATATGCCCAATTGAATGCAGAATTCCAGAGAATAGCTAGAAGAGATAAGAATGCCTTCTTAAATGAACAGTGCAAAGAAATAGAAGAAAACAATAGAATAGGGAGGACCAGAGATCTTTTCAAGAAAATTGGAGAGATGAAGGGAACGTTTCATGCAAAAATGGGCATGATAAAGGACCAAAATGGCAGGGACCTAACAGAGGCAGAAGAGATTAAGAAGAGGTGGCAAAATTACACAGAAGAACTATACAAGAATGAGCTTAATGTCCCAGATAATCACAATGAGGTGGTCACTGACCTCGAGCCAGACATCCTAGAATGTGAGGTGAAGTGGGCCTTAGAAAAGCTGAGCAACAACAAAGCTAGTGGAGGTGACAGTATTCCAGCTGAGCTATTCAAAATCTTAAAAGACAATGCAGTAAAAGTGTTACACTCAATTTGCCAGCAAATTTGGAAAACTCAACAGTGGCCACAGGATTGGAAAACATCAGTTTACATTCCAATTCCAAAGAAAGGCAGTGCCAAAGAATGTTCAAACTACCGCACCATTGCACTCATTTCTCATGCTAGTAAAGTTATGCTTAAAATCCTACAAGCTAGACTCCAGCAGTATGTGGATCGAGAACTACCAGAAGGACAGGCAGGATTTCGAAGAGGCAGAGGAACTAGAGATCAAATAGCCAACATACGCTGGATCATGGAGAAAGCTAGAGAGTTCCAGAAAAACATCTACTTCTGCTTCATTGACTATGCTAAAGCCTTTGATTGTGTGGATCATAACAAACTGTGGCAAGTTCTTAAAGAGATGGGAGTACCAGAACATCTTATTTGTCTCTTGAGAAACCTATATGCGGGCCAAGAAGCAACAGTGAGAACTGGACACGGAACCACTGATTGGTTCCAAATTGGGAAAGGAGTCCGGCAAGGCTGTATACTGTCGCCTTGCCTATTTAACTTATATGCAGAGCACATCATGAGAAAGGCAGGGCTAGATGAATCAAAAGTTGGAATTAAGATTGCTGGAAGAAATATCAACAATCTAAGATATGCAGATGATACCACTCTAATGGCAGAAAGTGAAGAGGAACTGAAGAGTCTCTTGTTGCGAGTGAAGAAGGAGAGTGCAAAAGTTGGGTTGAAACTAAACATTAAGAAAACCAAGATGGCATCCGGCCCTCTCAATTCCTGGCAAATAGATGGGGAAGAAATGGAGGTAGTGACAGATTTTATTTTCCTGGGCTCCAAGATCACTGCAGATGGGGACTGTAGCCAAGAAATTAAAAGACGCTTGCTCCTGGGGAGGAAAGCCATGGCAAATCTAGACAGCACATTAAAAAGCAGAGACATCACCCTGTCAACAAAAGTGCGTATAGTCAAGGCTATGGTCTTCCCAGTTGCAATGTATGACAGTGAAAGTTGGACCATAAGAAAGGCTGAGCGCCAAAGAATTGAGGCCTTTGAACTATGGTGCTGGAGAAGACTCCTGCGAGTCCCTTGGACTGCAAGGCGATCAAACCGGTCAGTCCTAGAGGAGATCAATCCTGACTGCTCTTTAGAAGGCCAGATCCTGAAGCTAAAACTCAAATACTTTGGCCACCTAATGAGAAGGAAGGACTCACTGGAGAAGAGCCTAATGCTGGGAAAGATCGAGGGCAATAGAAGAATGGGACGACAGAGAATGAGGTGGCTGGATGGAGTCACTGAAGCAGTAGGCGTGAGCTTAAATGGACTCCAGAAGATGGTAGAAGACAGGAAGGCCTGGAGGAATGTTGTCCATAGGGTCGCGATGGGTCGGACACGACTTCGCAGCTAACAACAACAACAACAACAATAATTAGGCACACAGCCACACAGGATGTTACAAAACAGCTGAGTAAGCTACAAACAATAACTGCGTCATCCAATCAGGATGTAACAACACAGCCAGCCAACCTGCTTACAGCAACAAAGCCAGCACTCCACACACCCCCACCAATATTTATAGAGCGACGGCAGCTCTGATCACGCTTTGCTCACACAAACATGAAGCCGAAGACACCAGCCTGAAGATGATGAGTAGGACCTCGCTGAAACGTCGGCAAGACACTCTCAATCTTACATGGGAAAAGACCCAAATACGCCAAGACCTACATACCTGTACCCGTGAAAATCTATGAAAACAAATATCTTACATCTACGGGGAGGAAACCTTCCAGCTGACCAGGACCTATGAGAAACTCGAAGTCCAAAGAGCCACCATCTTATGAGACCTCACATTCCTACACAACTGCCAAGACAAAAACATGTTCCCCACATGCTTCCAACTAAAATTCCATTCTAAAACCTCAACCACTGGAGGGATCCTGAAAAGAACTGCATTAGCCCTAATCAGAAATGAACTCCACAAGAAAAGATTCCTACTAGACCAAACCAACAGGGACCTACTCACTCTTCACCTCAAACTCAGCAACAAAATCCACCCAGCACTCTGGGACAAATCCAAACAACTAGCCCTCTGGAGAGCCGAAACAGAAACCTCCCACAAGACAGACACACACACCAACAAACTCCACAGACTAAAAAAATGCTGAAAGCTCCACAGCAACTCATGAAACAAACAGTACATAACATATCAGACAGGACCCTCACCATAGCAGAAACCAATGTCCTTTCCAAAGGATTCAACTTTTCAGTCGCCCCCAAACACATCCCCACTGAAAACATCATATGCGAAGTTGAAGCCAGGCTAACCAAAATCAACCCAGAAGAAGCCAATAAAATAAGATTTGAAGTCACCAACGTCCTCCGCTCCAGCAATCCACCTAAAAGCAACTTACACAAAGAACAACAAAAAGCACTCACCATCCTGAGGAAAGACAACAACATAATCATTCTCCCAGCAGACAAAGGTAACACCACTGTGGTAATGAACACATCTGACTACCAAGCCAAACTAGCCAACCTACTCCAAGACCCTGCTTACAAACCTCTAAACACAGAGCCCACCACCTACCTGGAAAAAACCACCAAATCCAAAATAAAAGCCTCTCCCATCAGTGAAGAGATCTAGCAAAGAATCATCCCCAGAGAGAAATCATCCAGATGCCCCAAGCTCTATAGCCTCCCCAAGATACACAAAGAAGGAACACCACTCCGACCCATAGTCAGCTCCATAGGCTCACCTCTACAGAATCTTGCCAAATTCCTTGCCAAACAACTTCAGCCCTACACAAAATCCATCACCTCACACGTACAAAACTCACTCTACTTCATAGAAACAATAAAGAAACAAAACCTGCAACCCAGCGACCTACTCGTGAGCTTCGATGTCATATCCCTCTTCACCCAAGTGCCTATTAAAGAAGCCTTGACAGCTATCCAAAACAAATACAACCCCCCCAAGCACATCCTAGATCTGACCAGCCACTGCCTAACCAACACATACTTCAGCCACAATGGACAAAGATACAAACAGATAGAAGGAGCACCTGTGGGATCACCTCTCTCACCCATCATCGCACACCTATACATGGAACACTTTGAAACCAATGCCTTAGACAAATCTGAACACAAACCCAAACTCTGGCTAAGATATGTAGATGACACTTTCGTAATTTGACTCATGGGAAAGAAACACTGGACAACTTCCTCACACATCTCAACAGCCTACACTCCAAAATACAATGGAAATAGAAGCTAAGAACCAGCTTCCCTCTTTGGACGTCCTAATCTACAAAAAAACCCAATGGTTCCCTAGGACACACCATCTACTGGAAAAAACACACACCAACCGCTACTTAAATGCAAAATCCCATCACCACCCAGCACAGATCAACTCCGTAGCAAAGAAACCTCATCTCCAGAACCAAATACCTAGCTGACAAAGACCACCTAAAAACCGAATTACACACTCTCACAAACGTATTAATTTCCAATGGATTCCAAAGAAAAACTATTACTAACCTAATCCAAAGGGAGACACCCCCCAAGATCCAAGACACAGAACAGGACAATGGCATCACCCTCCTCCCCTACGTTAAAGGCACCATAGATAAAATCAGCAAAATTCTCCACAAACACTATATCAAGAGAGCCTTTGTCACTGACCAAAAAATAGCCAACATCTTAAGAAACCCCAAAGACAAGTTCCAGATTGAAAACCAAGGAGTCTATAAAATACCATGCAAAATCTGCTCAGCCACATACATTGGACAAACTAATAGGAGAATAAATGCACGTATCGCAGAACACAAGAACGCAGTCAGAAAAGAAGAAAAAAACTTCCTCCCTTTTCCAGCAAGTTAAAGCAACAGGACATGAAATTGACTTTGAAGGAATGAAATTAATCTCCAAAACTGAACACTACAATAAGAGAATAATTAATGGAAGCCATTGAAATAGAGAAACACCCCCACAACATGAATAAACGTGATGATACCTCCCGCCTACCAGACATCTGGAAACTAGCCCTAGTCAACAAACGAGTGTGTGTGTGTGTGTGTGTGTGTGTGTGTGTGTGTATGTATATGTATATGTATATGTGTATGTGTATGTGTATGTGTATGTATATATATGTGTGTGTGCTGAATAAAAGATTATAAAGAATTATAATTTATTGAAGTATTATAAAATCATGGAAGTACTTCCTGGAATTCTGTAAAGCTGGGAGAAAAAAAAAAGAGAGAGGAGAGAGGGGGGGATATATAGATGGATGCATGATTCTACTGAAAAAAATTGTGTTATTCTAAAAATTATCATGATTTTTTTTTACTGGCATTCACAATCAAGGAAAGCAAATAAAGATAAATGTTCCAGGGTTTTCAAATGTTCAACTTTGTCACATGTTCTAATACATACCTCCAACCTTCAAGTGCATGTAAAGATTTCCTAAGAGTAGAAAAATGTTAGTTTTGTAGGTTGGAAAGCATTAAGAGCACATAAACGAATGCTGCTACACTTCCCTTCCCTAGCCATCACACTGCTACACTTGGAAAATGTATACAGCCCCGGCCATACTTCCCAAAAGTGTTTCAGCAATGGCTTAACCTTGAAAGTCAAGCTGAAAGATAATATGGCTATCATATGAACAGTGGAAATCCCAGTGACTTTCACCTTGAATTATAGCAATTCTGTTATAATTGAGCCCGTAAGAGAGCTAATACCTGCCCAATAGGAGGAAAGGACAGCGATGTTTCACCTTGGCCCTTGTCATCATCTAGCAGCAGGGAACACCATCAAGTTGCATTCAAGAGTGGGAGGAATGTGAATGCAAGCTGTTCCATCAGTCCTGCCATTTCATTAGGCTACCTGAATTGTTTCAGTCTCAGCTATTTGGGTTAAAAAACTGTAATTTAAGAAACTATATCTGAACTTGCTTCCCCCGCATTTTTCTCATCATTGTGACATTTCTTGCACATCGTTCCATTTATTTATTTTATAAGCCCTGGAGAATTCCCATTTTGGCAGAGTAGAATAAGGTAACAGTGCTTTGGATAAAAAGGAAAGAGAAAATAATATGTATTTATAAAAGAAATATTACTTTAAATTAACTGAATCATGTCTGCTTGGAAAGTGTTGATGCTAAAAATCTAAAACTCAAATCTCCAGAGTGTCTCATGTGTGCTCACTTAAAACAACTGTTGATTGTTTTGTTACATTATATTTTCTGGACATGCAAAATTCTTCTTTTCCCTTGGTTCCCCCATTCCCCCAACCCTTAATTCTAAGATACCCAGGGGTACCTGGAATTAGGTGGCTTCTAAAACTAAATAAATAAAAGTCCCTTTGAAGCTAGCAGGCTAACTGCCTCCCATAATTTTAACTTGTTAGATTAGTTATTTAAACAACATAGGAAAACAACATCTTATCAAAATAAACAAAACAGAAACTACCAGCCTTGAAGCATAATCTGCATTTCTACCACTGCTTATGGCCCCCATACATGACCCCCTGTAAGAAATTAATAAGCTGGTGAGGACAATCACATTTAAATATGTGCACATCTGTTCAGCATAAAGATGAGAGGGAGTGATCTACATGGTAGCGATGAAGACTTTTCCTTCAACAAATTGTTGAAGGAAAAGTCTTCATCATGGTTCAGTCCAAGCCGGGAATAAACAACATAGCGTCTGCTTTAGTAAGAAGGTTGCAGTTTATTGAAGAGGAGAGCCAGACAGAAAGATGTCTCTGGAAAAAAAGAGAGAAAGGGCTGAACATGTAGGGGAGTGGGTTTTTATACCCTGTTCAGCCTTTTGTTTGAAGTTGTTTCCTGTTCCTGTTTGAGCCTATTTCCTGTGTCATGTATTTTGACCTGTGTCCCTTTGGTATCTGTGAGTTCATCCTATTATGTCCTGTCTTAGACTTTGGGTGGGGTATGTAGATTTTAGGTGTCTTTGTCTTCTTAAATCTTCTAGCTCAAACCTTCCTGGATTTACATCTGCATTTCTATAGAGCTGGTTTCTGCTTGAGGGAGGGAGACCTGGGGCTATTAAGAAAAACTGAGCATGCCTCTTTAAGATCCTTTGAGGAAATATATTTTTCTGTCCTTTTAATATTTCCTTCTCTGGGGGGCTGACTTCCTACAGTACAGAGAGGCCTACATGATAGACAGCAGTCTGGATCTCTAGAGTGGGGTAGTAGAGAGCAACTTAATCTTTTGCTTCTGGTAAATGGCTATTCAACTATTTCAGCTGTCTTCCTCCAAACAGGGGTTTGTGAACCGTAAGTAAGGAAGGTTGCTCTGGATCCGTTCTGTTCAGCTGATAAATAGCATTATTCTCTGTTTTTCCTTAAGAACAAGCCATTACACTGCAAATTAGCCAAAAGTGATTGGTCAGTGATAGATTAGTTGTGTAACTATTGTTGTGTAGTGAGTTCATTGGGCAGGAATGAAGACAAGGCGAGTGAGTTCAGCAATGGTCATGTTTATTTGCTTGCAGGATCTGAACTGAGGAACTGAGCTGCAGCCTGCAGCAATTTATAGCCTGGCCCCTAGGCGGCAGCCAATATGTTTAAAGCAACCCATTGCTGCCTAGGGGCAGCCAATAGCAGCACTGGAGACGGGGTGTCTGAGTTGCTGGGAGCTGTTAGCTAGCTCCAGCTTACCACATGGAGTTACAATTAAGCCCAATACATAACAACTATAATAGCCTGTAAAGCCAGGAGAGAAGAGAGATGTATGTAACAAATGTACACATCACGAAATCCAAGCCAGTTGTTTTATAGAAAAGGAAGGATTGGCATAAGACTGTTTAAAATACGGGCTGAGAAATAAGGCCCATGTTTTGTGGCTGATGCAGAACTTGCACTGCCCAGGATATTCTACAAATGTCATTCTGCCTCACTTTTAATATAATAGTTTACATATTGTTCAGGATTACTATGTTACTGACTTTTTACTTAAGGATAGGCTACCAGGTGAAATTATAATATTATGAAAAGTTTTGAGTTTGAGTTTTGTGCCAAACTAATTTGTGCTTTGCCCTTTGCTGCTCCAAATAATTTGAAATTCTAGCATTGTTTCTGATTAACTTTTCATCCTTTAATTTTGATATCAGAAAACTAAGTAAAATTCATTTGAGTGTATGAATAATACAGCAGTTTTAGATGGCAAGCATAGTATGTTTCATTCAAACATGTTCTACATCATATTCTTGTATGCATGATTTAATTTTTCATTGTAGTCAGGTCTGCTTTTCTACCAAAGATCTCCCTGCATTGTTTCCTTAGCAAAGGTGAAGAGGACTTAAATGGATCTTCATTTAGGTTTTTCCTTCTGAAAAAGTCAATTTCAGCTAGGTATTGCTAAAAGTCAAGTACTGTAAAAAGGCAATTTGTGTGCTAGAATACAAGAACTATACATTTGTTAAATTCAGTAGAAGTCATAAGAAAACTGACGTGATTACCTTCAGTTAGGTATGTAGACCTTGTGTGAAGCCTAGAATGTTTTTCAGGATTCCTCCTTGAAGTACTTCTGCAAAATGGTTTCCTTGGACAAAGTGCTTGCTAGACTTTCAGAGTAGGAGCTGCTATTGTTACCTCTCTTAATAAAAATTCCAGACACACTTTTTATTTCTTACATTAGCTTTGCAAGCATGGCTTTGTTCTTCTCCATATTTATAACTCTTCTCTCTGAGAATTTGGAACCTCTGTCTTCATCAGATTCTGACTCTGAATCCAATTTACAGCTGGAACTGTTTCACTCTTTCTCTCCTTAGACCTTCATGGTGATTCAGAACAACTTTAAGAGGAGCAGAACTTTTCTTGGGCCATTTACAGGAACATTCCTCTGCATATTTTTTCCAGAATTGTCCCCTTTTCAGTACATCTTAAAACTCACTTTCTGAAAAACCATATGAAGATATTCATATGGTCATATTTTATCAATCCTCATAAAATATTTTAGCCATCTTCAATCTCCCTCTGTCTGTCTGTCTGTCTGTCTGTCTGTCTGTCTGTCTGTCTATCTATCTATCTATCTATCTATCTATCTATCTATCTATCTATCTATCTATCTATCTATCTATCTATCTATCTATCTATCTATCCAGTGGTAGGATTCAAATATGTGAACAACTGTGATCAACTCTGAACAACTCTGTGTGGATGCTGCTTCGGGAAGTCCATTCTGGGCCTGGGCAATAAAAAATTAGCTACCAGTTCTACTGAACTGGTGCAAACTGGCTGAATCCCACCACTCTATCTATTATCTATCTATCTATCTATCTGTCTGTCTGTCTGTCTGTCTGTCTGTCTGTCTATCTATCTATCTATCATCTATCTATCTATCTATCTATCTATCTATCTATCTATCTATCTATCTATCTATCTATCATCCATCCATCCATCCATCTATCTTTCAGTTTTGCTCTGCTATTCTATATCTAGATCCGGGATGTCAAATTCGCAACATCACATGACAAGTTGTGACATATCACTCCTTTTTTTCCATTGCCGGTAATGGGGTGGTGTGGTTTCGCTATGATGCATTCAGCCCACGGGCCGACAGTTTGACACCCCTGATCTAGATTAAAGAATCCACTCATAGATAGAAAAAAATAATCTATTTCTTTTCCAGCCAGAATTATTTTACATAATTTCATTTCTCATTGGACTACAGCAACCTATTTCTTCTTCTTATTGGGTGGGAAGGATGTATACCATCAAACAAAACAAGCATTCCCATCACACAATGAAGTTACTACACTATGAAGTTTACCCAACATGTACCACAACTTGATTCATTCATAAATTTATACAATTCAACACTTTTGAAGGTATTTAATTTGAATGTTTTTTTCTCTCCAAACCAATTAATTATGATTACATGCCAATAATAAGCAATCGGGCATTAATCATACCTTCATTCACTAGCACTAATTTCTGTCTGGCGTATTCCAAGTGAGCAGGAAGCAGAGGAAGATATATTTCTTGCATCCAGTTTAAAGTCTTATTTTCTGCTAGCAGTTGAGGCTTAGAGACAATTCAATTCTTAAATGTTATTACAAGTAACTCTCAACATACAACCATTTGTTCAGAAGCTGTTTAAAAGCATGGTTGTTTAACCTAACCTGAGTCACACTGAGAGAAGAGGAATTGACTTGGGCCACATATAAAATATATACTGTAATATAGTTAATGCATATAAATAACAAACTTTATTTTTTGCATTTTTTTTTATTTTGTGGGGTTGCATGTGGCCCATGGACTAGGACTTAGGGCCAAGGTTCTGACCATTGCAGTTTCAAATGATCAAACTTTGCCTGCACTTATGACTGTAGACTGCAGCAACTCCTCTTTTCAGTGCAGTAGAATAAAATTATATAATAACATTGCAGCCTCAGCTTTTCACTTTTACATACTTAACATATGTAAAACATTAGACATATTAGAAATTCCCTTGACAACAAACCTGTCAGGTTCCCCAAAGAAATGTATTGTTGCCCTCCTTATAGTTTTACCTGTTTTTGTAACCATTTTTGGGGGGCCTGACATTCTGTTGGGAGTGGGGATACTTTGAGATGCTTTGCACTGTCTTGCCACTATGCCCTTCCCCCAGGAGGAGGAATGCAGCATTCTTATCTGGGAGACGGTTTGTGCTTGAAGCCAGAAGGAAATGAAAGTGAGAGAGACCTTGAGGAGTGCACCAATGAAGCCAGTTACCAAATAATAATAATAATAATAATAATAATAATAATAATAAGAAGAAGAAGAAGAAGAAGAAGAAGAAGAAGAAGAAGAAGAAGAAGAAGAAGAAGAAGAAGAAGAAGAAGAAGAAGAAGAAGAAGAAGAAGAAGAAGAAGAAGAAGAAGTTGGAAGGGACCTTGGAGGTCATCTAGTCCAACCCCCTGCTCAGGCAGGAAACCCTATACCATTTCATACAAATGGCTGTCCAGTCTCTTCTTAAAAACTTCCAGTGTTGGAGCATTCACCACTTCTGGAGGCAGGTTGTTCCACTGGTTGATTGTTCTAACTGTCAGGAAGTTTCTCCTTAGTTCTAGGTTGCTTCTCTCCTTGACTAGTTTCCATCCGTTGCTTCTTCTCCTGCTTTCAGGTGCTTTCGAGAATAGCTTGACTCCCTCTTCTTTGTGGCAGCCCCTGAGATATTTTGGGACACTGCTCTTGTATCACCCCTAGTTCTTCTTTTTATTAAACTAGACATACCCAATTCCAGCAACCGTTCCCTATATGTTTTAGCCTCCAGTCCCCCAATCATCTTTGTTGCTCTTCTCTGTACTCTTTCTAGAGTCTCAACATCTTTTTTACATCGTGGTGACCAAAACTGTATGCACTATACCACCTGTGGACTGGCTGGAATTGAAACAAACACTGAGACCCTGGGGGTGGGGAGTAATAATATTGCTTTTAATATACTGCTTGTGTGGGTTTTCCCCCAAATCTCGTCTTGTTTTCGCTGCTATCACTAGCCCCTAATAACAGTTTCTTTTGACACGATGCCTGTTTCAAGAGTTCTGCTTTCTTGGAAGGCTTAGATGAGGTAGGTCCTTACACTAATCAGTCAAAGTTTCATTGTTTTCTATCTAAAGCACAAAATCCAGAATTGTTTTCCAAGTAGAAACAAACTTGGGTGTATTCTTTTCTTTGATTACAGTAGTTAATTTGACATCTCTGTGATATAAATGAGATTTATCTAGGAATAATAGTGACATGTTGAAGAGTGAAATTGAAACAAATGCGAAATATTAGTGTCCAAGAAAAAAAAAACTTAGGAAAAGAAAGTCATAAATGCTTTGAGAATGGTGAAAAATGCCAAGGCTGCAGATGTTGTGAATGGTGTAACTCAATAAATTTATATAAATTTTCTTGGCTTATAGCTCTGTGACTTGCTAGATGCAGGTGCAAGGCTGGCTAATGGAAGAAAGCCATGACTGTCCCTCTGTACAAAGTGAAACACAGTAAGAACATACTCAAAAACAAATTCATTTGTCAAGTGTATCTGGGAAAGTATTTGACAGAATTCTAATTGAAAGTATACAAGATTTAAAATTAACAAAATCTGAAAAGGGCAATGCAGTTTTATGCCAGGCAGGAAATATACAGAACAAATTTTGATCTTCAGAACATCATTGAGAAATCTACTAATATGAGAAAGGATGTTGCTGATTTGGAGAAAGTATATGATAAAGGGAATAGGCTAGAAGTATAGAATATGTTATAGAGTTGAAGGTTTATCGTTGAATGCAATGAAAGTTGGTCCTCGATTTAAAACAATCAATTCAGTAACTGAAGCTACAGTGGCACTGTATGACTTATCACAAGTTTTCACATTAAGTCCCCATGACCTCATACAGCATCCCCATGGTCATGTGATCAATATTCAAGTGCTTGGCAACTGGCATGTATTTATGACAATTGCACTGTCCTGGGGTCTTGTGAACACTATCTGTAGCCTTCAAAACCAGCTTCTGACAAGCAAAGTCAATGGGGAGGAGGAGCCAGATTCACTTAAGAACTGCAGTGATTCACTTAACAACTATGACAAAAACGGTTGTAAAATGGGAGCAAACAACTATCTTGCTTAGCAATGAAATTTTGTATTCTATTATGGTCAAAAGCTAAGGACTATCAGTATTTGCTGGAGCTAAAGCATGCATAAAATAAATGGAAAGCTTAGCATATGGTTTAATATTGTGTAGAAAGTAAAAGAAAGATGTATGATATACATATTTGGTTATTTAGTGTATTTGGCCAATTTCTGGCAAATAAATTTATCAGGAATGCTTGCAGTAACATTGGAGATGTGTTGGTCTGGGATGTAAACACACATATACTTTTGTGTATAGACGGTGTCACATTGTTGTCTGAAAATCTTAATAATTTATAATGTATTGCACCATGCAAGGAGCAGCTAGATTCTGAAAATTAAAGTCTCAAAGCACCAAGGTACCATGACTGAGTGACTGATTAAATGTATATGCCTATCATGTCACTATCCAAGTGATTGTTGTATTTGAAGAAAAAAAATAGTTAATATTTAATATCTGCTTTAATATCTGTCTTTTTTAATTTTTAATATTCATGGAGAGAGAGAGAGAGAGAGAGAGAGTAGAAGAATGTGTTTATCCTAAGAAAATAGATGTTAAAATTTCAAGATCTGCAAAAATTGGTAAAAAAAATTGCAGGTACATGTGGTCTGTTTTCAGGAATAGATGTTTGCCAAAGTGCATGAAAATAACTGTAGCAAAGAGCATGCTTATGTTGAAGTGAAAGTTGCTTATGCAGACACAACATGAAAGTAAGTCAAATGCTGTGAGAAAGTGAGAGTGTAAGGTATATGTATAGTAACTTAATAGGAAATAGGGTCAGGAACAAATAGATGTGGAATGCAAAGTAGTAACCAGTATAGAAAAAAATATATTGTGAGATGTTTGTACACATAGAGAAAAGGCATGAGGATTGAATGTTAAAATAAATAAAGGAAAAGCAATAATTCAAGAGCAAAGGTAAAATTGAGAGACTTATGATTGGATGGAGGCAGTGAAGTTGTTGGAGAGAGAACGGAGAAAAATCAAGGCAAAAAATAAAGTCTGAAGATGGATCTCAGTATGAACCATATTGATATGGCTCAATATGGATATCAATATCAATATTCAGAAGGAAAGAGAGCTAAAGGGAGCTGTGTTGATATAAACTAGATTTAGCTGCAATTCCTTTTAAAGCAAAAACAAAACTCATTGCCTTTAATCTATCTGTCTTTAATAATAATAATAATAATAATAATAATAATAATAATAATAATAATAATAATAATAATAATAATAATAATAAGTTGGAAGGGACCTTAGAGGTCATCTAGTCCAACCCCCTGCTCAGGCAGGAAACCCTATACCATTTCAGACAAATGGCTGGCCAGTCTCTTCTTAAAAACTTCCAGTGTTGGAGCATTCACCACTTCTGCAGGCAGGTTGTTCCACTGGTTAATTGTTCTAACTGTCAGGAAGTTTCTCCTTAGTTCAAGGTTGCTTCTCTCCTTGACTAGTTTCCATCCATTGCTTCTTGTCCTGCTTTCAGGTGCTTTGGAGAATAGCTTGACTCCCTCTTCTTTGTGGTAGCCCCTGAGATATTGGAACACTGCTATCATGTCACCCTCACCCTTCTCTTCATTAAACTACACATACCCAATTCCAGCAACTGTTCCCTATATGTTTTAGCCTCCAGTCCCCCAATCATCTTTGTTGCTCTTCTCTGTACTCTTTCTAGTGTCTCGACATCTTTTTTACATCGTGGTGACCAACACTGGATGCAGTATTCCAGGTGTGGCCTTACCAAGGCATTGTAAAGTGGTATTAGTACTTCATGTGATCTTGATTCCATCCCTCTGTTAATGCAGCCTAGCACTGTGTTGGCTTTTTTGGCAGCTGCAGCACACTGCTGGCTCATATTTAAGTGATTGTCCACTACGACTCCGAGATCTCTCTCACAGTTACTATTATTGAGCAAGGTACCACCTATACTATACCTGTGCATTTGATTTTTCCTGCCTAAATGTAGAACCTTACTTTTTTCACAACTGAATTTCATTTTGTTAGATAGTGCCCAGTGTTCGAGTCTGTCCAGATCCTCCTGTATCTTAAACCTATCTTCTGGAGTGTTGGCTATTCCTGCCAGCTTGGTGTCGTCTACAAATTTGATGAGTTCCCCATCTATCCCCTCATCCAAATCGTTGATAAAGATGTTGAAGAGCACTGGGGCCAGAACAGAGCCCTGGGGCACCCCACTACACACTTCCTTCCATGTAGATGCAGTTCCATTGAGGACCACACACTGAGTATGGCCTGTCAGCCAGCTACGAATCCATCTGGTGGTGATGCTATCTAACCCACATTTTTCTATCTTATCAAGTAGTAGGTTGTGATCTACTTTATCAAATGCCTTACTGAAGTCCAAGTAAATTATATCTACAGCATTCCTCTGGTACATTAGTTTTGTCACTTGGTCAAAGAATGCAATAAGATTTGTCTGGCATGATCTGTTTTTGACAAACCCATGTTGGCTTTTAGTGATAACTTTGTTCGCATCAAGGTGTTCACTGATTTGTTGTTTGATTATCTTTTCCAGAATCTTCCTAGGTATTGAGGTCAGGCTGATAGGTCTGTAGTTTCCTGGATCTATTTTTTCCCTTTTTTGAAGATGGGAACTACATCAGCTTTCTTCCAGTCCTCTGGTAGTTCCCCAGTGCTCCAGGATCTTTGAAAAATATAGTTCAGTGGTTCTGAGATCACATCTGCCAGTTCCTTGAGAACCTTGGGGTGTAATCCATCTGGTCCTGGTGATTTGAACTCGTCTAGGCTGGACAGGTGCTCATTACCATTTTCTTGCCTATCTTAATTTGCGTTTCTGTTCTGTTTTTTATGGCACTGGTTTTGGTAGGTTGGACTGTTTTTTCCCTTTGTGTAAAGACAGATGCAAAAAATGAATTAAATAGTTCTGCTTTCTCCCTGTTGCTTGTCACCTTCTTGCCACTTTCCCCCACTAAATATTTCATCTTTCCTTTCAATGCTCTAATATGTTGTTGATCCAAGAAGGAAATAGTGAAATAGGTACCCCATGTACATGTGTATCTTACTCATGGGGGTGTTAATGAAGATTATTGATACGGCTGAACACCTGAGTGGCTTCATTTTTTGGTAAACTGTTGTAGCAGGTAATCTAATTCTTTTCAGCCATATGATTGTATGATAGAGCTCTTTTATATTATTCAAGCTTTGAGCATTTTATTATCCCATAAATTGTGAAATGGTCCTATCTTGAGTTCGAATCGCTGAGTTAGGTGGCTCTATTTATCTTCCTTACTGAACTCATTTCAGAGTGGAGTTCATTTCTGACAAGATTCATCTTTGAGCACTTTGAGAGTTATTTTGGGACTCTCCATTCATGATTTTGTGGTGATCAAAGGTGAAGTGCGCATTAAATAAAAAGAAATACTGTTTCAATAATGGAGGAAGATCAGTGCTTAAATTAAGTTCAGAAGCCCGATTGGGAGTAATGGGCTTGACAGTAAGAAATACTACTATCTGCCAGCTACCTTGCTTTTTCTGAATTCAAGGACAAATTCTAAGCTGTTTATCTCTATGTTATGATCATCAATCAAAGATGGGACTTTGTATCAGATGTTGCCAAAACCTGGCCATTTTGCTTCTTATTTCTTCTCTTCATCTTCATTACTCTGATGCTAAGGAGCTTTGATGTGCACAGAGTTGCATTATATAACTTGTTCTTAAGCATTTGATATATTGAAAATGATAAAGAGCTTTGCTCTGAATTTGGGGATGTTAGGTGTAATTATAAAAACTATAACAGTCATCTGTGAGTCAGTAATGAAAACTCTCACAAAAACCTTGCTATTATTTCTTTTTAATGTTAAATTAATTAAATTAAATTTATATATAATCTAACTACTATCCAAATTTAATAATATGCTTACGAGAAATAACACACATATTATTTTGCTGTCACTAGAGAGAAATATTTATTTATTTATTTATTTATTGAATTTATATACCGCCCTATTCCCGAAGGACTCGGGGTGGTTCACAGGGCAAATTAAAAACAATACAAAAAGAGAGAATAAAATACAATTAAATTAATACAAGCCCACAAAATTAAGATAACATTAAAATTGAAATTTAGAATTAATTTAATTTAGTTTAATTTAATTTAATTTAATATAATTTAAAATCCCTCAGTCCAGGCCAGACAATTCAAACAACCAAGTTTTTAAGTCCCAGCGAAACGAGCGAAGGTTGGGGGCAGTCCGAAGTTCCATCGGCAGTTCGTTCCAAAGGGCGGGTGCACCCACAGAGAATGCCCTCCCCCTGGGATTCACCCGCCGGCAATCTCTAACCGGCGGAACCCTAAGGTGGCCCTCCCTGTGGGCGCACACAGGACAATGGGAAGCTGATGCTGGCAGCAGGTGCTCCCTAAGGTAATCCGGACCCATGCCATTTAGGGCTTTATAGGTCATCACCAGCACCTTGAATCTCACCCAAAGGGCAACTGGAAGCCAATGCAGCTTGCGGAGAAGAGGTGTTACATGAGAGTATCAGGAAACTCCCATTACTACTCGCGCAGCTGCATTCTGCACCAGCTGAAGCCTCCGAGTGGTCCTCAAGGGCAGCCCCATGTAGAGAGCATTGCAGTAGTCTAACTGGGAGGTCACGAGCGCATGAGTGACTGTGCGTAGGGCGTCTCAGTCCAGATAGGGCCGCAACTGGCGCACCAGGTGAACCTGGGCAAAAGCCCCCCGGTCACGGCTCCTATATGATCCTCTGCCTGTCTAGTGATCAACCCGTTCCACTGAGTGCTTCCAACTGCAATGTAAGAATTGCTTCCATGTTAACATATTAGACTTGGATAGCTTAACACAGGTCAGGTGTGTGACCTTACTAAGTGACTTTGGGTCAAACGTGTGGTTTCATCCACATCTATGACACAGGAAAAAATGGAGAAACTCCCCAGAAATAAAGCTATCTCTATTTGTACATCTGTATATGCTGCATCATCTTTAATTAAGTTTAAATGAAATGTTTTATTGGAATCTATGTAAAAAGTGTGCATTTGATGCTTCAAAGTATTAATGTGGCCATAAGACAGAAAAAGTGCTCCAGAGTGACCATGTAAATATTTTATGGACTTCCAAAATTAGCTGGAGTATCATCTAGAGCACAAAATAATGGGCAGCACAGTAGTGGAAGAAATAGCAAGTTTCACTTGATGCTGCTACATAAAATGACAGCTGAGTAACTCAGAAGGAAATGAAAAAGATTGTAAAATACTGAAACTTGAGAATTGAAATACAGAGATTATGGTCTAACATTGGCCATTTTTTCTCATAATTATTGGAGTTTTAGGAGCTAAAACAATAGAATTATAAAAACAGAAAAAGAATGAGCTCATAATATTTAGTTTATAAAAAGCAGCATTCTTTCAAATGGCCTATATATTACCATGGTATTGGGATAATTCTTAGTCTTTGGGATAACACTTAACTTGCCCTTATATTATTAGTATTTGCTGTTTGCTGAACTTTTTCAGAAAATAATACATAGTAGTAGTTTAATAATGCTGTTACTATTTGTAGTACTATAATGATCTCTGGAAACAACAGCAGTTGACTTCTACCACATAAACTTAAACTTGGATCAATGGACTCCATATAAACTTAAACTTGGATCAGTGGATGTGAACCAGCAAAGCTGATAGCATAATTACTAAGAGCTTGTTGGATAATTACTAAGAGCTTGTTGTAAAGTCTAGCAGTGCACAACCTTCAGCAGATTCAAAATATCAGTTTCTTAACTATTCAAAAGTCTTACATTTCTGAAAAGTGTTATTCACCAAAACATATCTGTGTTTCTCTGTTGTGTGAGGGAGAAAAAACTAGAAATATCAACTAATTACAGTATATAAGGTAGAATATTTATTTATTCAATAGATTTCTATTCCACCTCTACTACTTTATAAATACGTCAAGGCAGAGAACCTACATAATAACCTTCCTCCTCTTTTTTTTCTCATAACAACAACCTTGTGAGGTAGGGTGGGCTGAAAAAGAGTGATTTACCTAAGTCACTCACCCAGTTTTCATGCCTAAGGTGGAACTAGAGCTCACAGTTTCCTAGTTTCTAGGCTAGCACCTTAATCACTACATCTGTATAATAAACATCTGGTTTTCATAAAATAAAAATTCATTTTTATACATCTTGTGAAAAACTTTGTGAAAATCAACACTTTGCATATGTTCACTTTAACTGGACCATAAAAGAGAACATTTTATGCATTTTCCGCAAATATATACCCTTTATCAACCCCATTATGCATTTTAAGACTAGCCAAACAGGGTAATGTCCTACTTAGATGCAGCAGTTGAGCATGGCAACTTTAAATCATATCCTATGAATTTCAGAGTAATATTTCATTTCAGAAATTTAATCAAGTAAGTGTCAAGGATGTTCTTCAATTAACATTTCTTATATTTTTGTGGGGTAGTTGGCAGTAGATTTTGAAACGGTACAATGATCTGTGATAAAGCTTTCAGGATATTGTGTCAGCCTCACTGTATGTTGTTAGATGTGCATAAGAGCTTTTTGTTTTCAAACCAGAATACATGATATTTTTCTAACGATTGCTCACATAGTTGCCAGTATCTAGAAGTAAATTTACTACTACAGGTAATTCCCCAAAGAGTTATGCATGCATCTGTTAAGAATGATTGTAGCACACATTAAATAGAAAGTAGAAATGCTTATCATTGAATTATCTCTGAAATGGAAGCTTGGGGGGAAAAAGAGTTATTGAAAATTAAGACTATAAAAAGTGAAATAGCAATTTCAAGGAAAAAAATGATCTTTAAGAATTCCAGGAGCTGTCTACCAGTTTTTTTCAACAATTTACAACACTTGTTTTATTCACATTATAATATTTTAAAAGAATATAGCTATTTAAGGAATATGTTGAGAGTAAATATGTATGCATGTATTTGGGTAGAGTAATTGCTCGAAATGGAGATGTAGAGATGGACATCAAGGGCCACATTGGAAAAGTAACAGCTGTTTTCCAGAGGATGAATAAAATCTGGTCTTCATTGTTTATATCCCTGAAACCTAAATTGCATTTGCTCATCTCTATAGTGATCCCAGAAACCATTTTTGCCAATGAGATCTGGAAGGCATCAGCGAACATTAAAAAGAGACTCAACATCTTCCAACAAAGATGCCTTTGTCAAATCCTAAAGATTTGCTGTATTGTCCATGTTACTAATGAAGAAATGTTCCTAAACTGTTTGTCTTGCAAATAACACTCCAACTTGCAGGTCATATTTTTTGTATGGAGAACAATTGAATCCCCAAGATAGCAATGAGATGCCCCTCTCCATGCTAAATGACCAAAGAGATGCACTCAAAATACATGGCAAAGAACATTCATAGAAAACTTAAAGACTTTAAACATCACATGAGAAGACGCTGAAGTACTCTCCCCAAACCAAAAATACTGGAGATCCCTTGCTGCCCAAAATGCTACATAGCATGGGGGAATCTAATGCTAATGCTAATAATAACAATAACAACAACAACAACAACAACAACAACAACAACAACAACAATAATAATAATAATAATAATAATAATAATAATAATAATAATAATAATAATAGTAATAGTAATAATAATAATAGAGTTGGAAGGGACCATGGAGGTTTTCTAGTCCAACCCTATGCCATTTCAAAAAAATGGTGGTCCAGTGTCTTCTTAAAAACTTGCAGTGTTGGAGCATTCACAACTTCTGGAGGCAGGTTGTTCCATTGATTAATTGTTCTAACTCTCAGGAAATCTTCCTTAATTCCAGGTTGCTTCTCTCCTTGATTAGTTTCCATCCGTTGCTTCTTGTACTGGCTTTGGGGAATAGCTTGACTCTCTCTTCTTTGTGGCAACCCCGGAGATATTGGAACACTACTATCATGTCCCCCCTTCTCCTTGTTTTCATTAAACTAGACGTACCGAATTTCAGCAACCGTTCTTTATAAGTTTTAGCCTCCAGTCCTCTGATCATCTTTGTTGCTCTTCTCTGTACTCTTTCTAGAATCTCAACCTCTTTTTTACATTGTGGTGACCAAAACTAGATGCAGTATTCCAGGTGTGGCCTTACCAAGGCATTGTAAAATGGTATTAACACTTCACGTATGTAAGTGATTGTCCACTAGGACTCCGAGATCCCTCTCACATTACTACTATTGAGCAAGGTACCTATACTGTACCTGTGCATTTGTTTTTTTCTTGTCTAAATGTAGAACTTTACTACATTTAGGCAAGAAAAAACAAATGCACAGGTACAGTACTATAGGTGGTACCTATTAATGCTAATGTAGTGAAATATTTTGAAAGATTTTTAATTATAAATGTGTGAAAAATGTAGAATGAAATCAGGGGGGGGGAAAAGTAAATTATCTCTCCTTCTAGGGAGCCCAAACAAGGAAATTAAAACAACAGGAAAATGAAAAGTACTTTTATTGATCAGAATTTTGCAAGTCTGACTGGGCTTTTCTCCTTCCCCTTCTTATAAACCTATGAATTAGGCAAGTGTCTGTTTGAAGCTCTTCTGAATATTATCAGTTATGGATGCAAAAATATGCTTTATTCTTTTTCACCAGGGAAATGGAGCTTGCATGCCTCCACCAAGATTATCTTCCTTACCATCCACCGAAAGAGGAAGGGGAAGGGGAAGAACCAGCCACAACATTTCATATAAAAACAGGGTTATATCCTGATAACCTGGACAACATGTCCAAGCTACAAAGTCTGTTAAAAAGTACATGTGTGTTTATGCATGCAGGTATAACAATGTTGTGCCTAAAGAAAAAACTTTCATTGTTTCAAACATCCTAATCTGTTAATATATAGTAAAAGCAATTTCTTCTGGTTGTTTTTTTTCTCTCCAAAATGAGGGAAAATTTCAGTGACATCATCATGGCTTGTTTAACTTACCGTACTTGATTTGCAATGTATTAAAAGAATGTGTCTGAATGTTCAATGAGCAATCATTTTCTCTAGGACTTTTAGCATTTCATTTAAATCCAGTACTAATTTAAGGGGATAACCTGCATAACAAAATATAAGCAGTTAGAGAATTTACATTGATGAAAAGTGGAAAAGCCAATCAGTCAACCATGTTTTGATGCTTTTTTATCACAAGTCTGCACATCTGTATGAACACTAGAGTGGATGTAGCACAAAGAAATAGATGCTTTCTTGTAAAAATAAATAAATAAACAACTTAGTGTTTGGCTCAGTGATAAGATACGAAACTAGGATTTACTTTACTCATTATACAAGCAGGAAAGAAGAACTCTTACAACTTTAAGGAAAACATGTTAATATCAGAAAGGATTCTGGGAAAAAGGAGTTGAGTAATGGGTGAGCTGATGGTAAGCTCTAGGTCTAACAATGGCTAAAACGACTAGGCAACTCTAACAGCTAGTAAAGTGAACTGGATTATATTGATTTCTATCTAGAATAAAGTTGACTGGTAAAAGATGGTCTGAACAATTCCCATTACTTAGGATTTATGGTATGCTGGATGAGGCTGAAATAAAATTCATTGAAGTATTTGGAAACATAATTTGGGGGAGGAAGAGAACTGAAAAGGAGCATCATGGGATGCCGAAAATGATGTTCCTGAGGTTGAAGATAATGTAGGACCCAGATTGTTGGGGGCAATAAGCTGACTTTGTAATAATGCCACTTCGGGGGGGCGAAAGCCCTAATAAGCAGGCATATACATAGATTGAAGGCTATTGCTAAGCACATTGATTTGTGCTTTAGATTGTAAGCCGCCCTGAGTCTTCGGAGAAGGGCGGGATATAAATGGGATTAAAAATAAAATAAAAAAAATCAAAGGTTTGCCTGCCAGAAGGCAGCTAGCCTTATCATCTCTCCACTCTAAAGGTGAATGGTATAGATCCAATTAATTACGTATGTAAACTCTTTCCTTGATTCCAGAGTGGTAAATAGAATAATATCAATAATCAGAGACCTGGGTAGATGCACATGTATTAGGAACACACATATACTAGTATATATCCTATTGTGTTAAATTGTGCTTGCTTAGAATGCTTTTGAGAGCAGAAACAGAAAGGGAGAAAAAATGGTTTTTAACTTTAGATAGAAATTTTCCCCTAAAGAATGTAAAAGATTAGAAATATTGTAGCTAGAAAAAAAGTGAAACTATTTATATCCTTTAATAAGGAACGGCTTATATCTGAACTGCTTATTTCTGTCTCTCTAAATTTGATTTAAAAAAAAATCTGGCAACTGTAAGGTTTTGTCCCGTCTCCATCAGATCTTGAGCTTGTGTGTTTATCCTGGTGACATCTGATAGAGAACAATACTTTCTCCTATCTCAGCAGTTTGGTAAAGTTTCATTTCCTGTGTCGCTTGTTACGCTTGTGCCATCTTAACCGTATAGCCATTATACTGTTGCTTTTTATCTTCTGGCTATTTTGAATATACCCAACAAAGCTCTTTTTTGTTGTTTGTACCATTCTTAATTAGCCTTTCTTTGTGACCTGTCCCTCTTTCACATACCATACAATTTATTTGGAATTTATTTAAAGCTTTAGATCTTCTACAAGTTATAAAAGTACCAACACTATTTCTCCTGCAGTCCTTTTTTTCTCTTTAATTATCATTAAATTAAACTGCTTTCTTAAGGTTTATTTTATTTATTTATCTAATTGATATAGCCACCTATCTCACAAAACAAGTGACTCTGGGCAGCATAGAACAAAGTTCTATAATTTGCATTTAAATACATTCAACTTTTCCTTAAGGTCAAAAATTCCAGCAAATTGTTCATGACTTCCATTTTATCTACCAATCTTCCCTATTGGTTAGGATTATGTCAAAGACACCTTATCCCAATGAAAGATATTCTTTCACCCTCTGTTCAAAATGGAACACTAGCTACAACAGATAAGCATGCCAAAGTTACATCTAGTGACCAATTTCCCAAAGAACATAAAATATAAAATGGAATCAACAAGAACTATGGTTAGCATTAAAAGGATAATACTCTGTCTTCCCTTATTGAATCTACTTAATTTGCTTCTTTTTTCAAATGATTCAATTATCTCACTCTATTAATTGTTCAGATTGTTTAACTCTCTGAAGGAAGTCAAAATTATCTCAAAAGCAAATGACATTCCTCAAAACTGTGAAGGAAAGGAGGAGTAACTGAATATGCACACTGATTTCTGTTTAACGTGGTTTGGGAAAAATTGCCACAATTTTGTTTTTGTTTTTTTAATCCCATAAATTCTTATCAAAATTAATAATGTTTGAAAAATCTTCAGAGTAAGAATATTCTTCAAAATCTATTTTCATAGCTATACAATTTATAATTGCATCATATAGATAAATAGATATAGACATTTACATATATTTAAATACTGCATATATATATATATATATATATATATATATATATATATATATATATATATATATATATGTATACATACATGTAATAAATAATATAATGCAGTATGTATAATATTGTTGTTGTTGTTAGCTGCGAAGTCGTGTCCGACCCATCGCGACCCTATGGACAACATTCCTCCAGGCCTTCCTGTCCTCTACCATCTTCTGGAGTCCATGTAAGCTCACGCCTACTGCTTCAGTGACTCCATCCAGCCACCTCATTCTCTGTCGTCCCCTTCTTCTATTGCCCTCGATCTTCCCCAGCATTAGGCTCTTCTCCAGGGAGTCCTTCCTTCTCATTAGGTGGCCAAAGTACTTGAGTTTTAGCTTCAGGATCTGGCCTTCTAAAGAGCAGTCAGGATTGATCTCCTCTAGGACTGACCGGTTTGATCGCCTTGCAGTCCAAGGGACTCGCAGGAGTCTTCTCCAGCACCACAGTTCAAAGGCCTCAATTCTTTGGCGCTCAGCCTTTCTTATGGTCCAACTTTCACTACCATACATTGCAACTGGAAAGACCATAGCCTTGACTATACGCACTTTTGTTGACAGGGTGATGTCTCTGCTTTTTAGTGTGCTGTCTAGATTTGCCATGGCTTTCCTCCCCAGGAGCAAGTGTCTTTTAATTTCTTGGCTACAGTCCCCATCTGCAGTGATCTTGGAGCCCAGGAAAATAAAATCTGTCACTACCTCCATTTCTTCCCCATCTATTTGCCAGGAATTGAGAGGGCCAGATGCCATGATCTTGGTTTTCTTAATGTTAAGTTTCAACCCAAGTTTTGCACTCTCCTTCTTCACCTGCAACAAGAGGCTCTTTAGTTCTTCTTCACTTTCTGCCATTAGAGTGGTATCATCTGCGTATCTTAGGTTGTTGATATTTCTTCCGGCAATCTTGATTCCAACTTTTGATTCATCTAGCCCTGCCTTTCTCATGATGTGCTCTGCATATAAGTTAAATAGGCAGGGCGACAGTATACAGCCTTGCCGGACTTCTTTCCCAATTTTGAACCAATCAGTGGTTCCGTGTCCAGTTCTCACTGTTGCTTCTTGACCCGCATATAGGTTTCTCAAGAGACCAATAAGATGGTCTGGTACTCCCATCTCTTTAAGAACTTGCCACAGTTTGTTATGATCCACACAATCAAAGGCTTTAGCATAGTCAATGAAGCAGAAGTAGATGTTTTTCTGGAACTCCCTAGCTTTCTCCATGATCCAGCGTATGTTGGCAATTTGATCTCTAGTTCCTCTGCCTCTTCGAAATCCTGCCTGCACTTCTGGTAGTTCTCGATCCACATACTGCTGAAGTCTAGCTTGTAGGATTTTAAGCATGACTTTACTAGCATGAGAAATGAGTGCAATGGTGCGATAGTTTGAACATTCTTTGGCACTGCCTTTCTTAGGAATTGGAATGTAAACTGATCTTTTCCAATCCTGTGGCCACTGTTGAGTTTTCCAAATTTGCTGGCAAATTGAGTGTAGCACTTTTACTGCATTGTCTTTTAAGATTTTGAATAGCTCATCTGGAATACTGTCACCTCCACTAGCTTTGTTGTTGCTCAGCTTTTCTAAGGCCCACTTCACTTCACATTCTAGGATGTCTGGCTCAAGGTCAGTGACCACCTCATTGTGATTATCAGGGACGTTAAGCTCATTCTTGTATAGTTCTTCTGTGTAATTTTGCCATCTCTTCTTAATCTCTTCTGCCTCTGTTAGGTCCCTGCCATTTTGGTCCTTTATCATGCCCATTTTTGCATTAAACGTTCCCTTCATTTCTCCAATTTTCTTGAAAAGATCTCTGGTCCTCCCTATTCTATTGTTTTCTTCTATTTCTTTGCACTGTTCATTTAAGAAGGCATTCTTATATCTTCTAGCTATTCTCTGGAATTCTGCATTCAATTGGGTGTATCTTTCTTTTTCTCCCTTGCCTTTCGCTTCCCTCCTTCCCTCAGCTATTTGCAAAGCTTCCTCAGACAGCCATTTTGCTTTCTTGCATTTCTTTTTCTTTGGAATGGTTTTGGTTGCTACCTGTTGTACAATGTCACGAACCTCTGTCCATAGTTCTTCAGGCACTCTGTCTATCAGATTTAATTCCTTAAATCTATTTGTCACCTCTACTGTATATTCAACAGGGATATGATTTAATTCATACCTGACTGGCCTAGTGCTTTTCCCTACTTTCTTCAGTTTAAGCCTAAACTTTGCAAGGAGAAGCTCATGGTCTGAGCCACAGTCAGCTCCTGGTCTTGTTTTTACTGACTGTATAGAGCTTCTCCATCTTTGGCTGCAGAGCATATAGTCAATCTGATTTCTGTGTTGACCATCTGGTGATGTCCATGTGTAGAGCCGTCTCTTGGGTTGTTGGAAAAGAGTGTTTGCTGTGACCATCGTATTCTCTTGACAGAATTCTATCAGCCTGTGCCCTGCTTCATTTTGCACTCCAAGGCCAAACTTGCCTGTTATTCCAGTTATCTTTTGGCTTCCTACTTTAGCATTCCAATCCCCCATGATGATAAGAACATCATTTTTTGGTGTTAGTTCTATAAGGTGCTGTAGTGCTTCATAGAACTGGTCAATTTCATCCTCTTCAGCACTGGTGGTTGGGGCATAGACTTGGATTACTGTGATATTGAATGGTTTGCCTTGGATTCGAACTGAGATCATTCTGTCATTTTGAGGATTGTATCCCAGTATTGCTTTTCCTACTCTTTTATTGACTATGAAGGCTACTCCATTTCTTCTGAAGGATTCTTGCCCACAGTAGTATACCTGATGGTCATCTGAATTAAATTCACCCATTCCTGTCCATTTTAGTTCGCTGATACCTAAGATGTCAATGTTCAGTCTTGTCATCTCTTGTTTGACCACGTCCAGTTTTCCTTGATTCATGGATCTTACATTCCAGGTTCCTATGGAGAAAAAATCTTTACAGCATCGGACTTTCCTTTCACCACCAGACACATCCACAGCTGAGCGTCCTTTCGACTTTGGCCCAGTCGCTTCATTCTTTCTGGCGCTACTAGTACTAGCCCTCTGCTCTTCCCCAGTAGCATATTGGACGCCTTCCGACCTGAGGGGCTCATCTTCCAGCGTCATATCGTTTTGCCTTTTGGTACTGTCCATAGGGTTTTCATGGCAAAGATACTGGAGTGGGTTGCCATTTCCTTCTCCAGTGGATCACGTTTTGTCAGAACTCTCTGCTATGACCTGTCCGTCTTGGGTGGCCCTGCACGGCATAGCTCATAGCTTCATTGAATTACGCAAGCCCCTTCGCCACGACAAGGCAGTAATCCATGAAGGGGATGTATAATATAAATATACATAAATACATATATATTATTTGCATACTCTACTAATATAATATACAAAAATATCTATAATTTATAATATATGTAATTGTATAATCTATGAAGGAATAAAATCCACAAGTAAAGAGAAGAACAATGTACTACCTTTCCTCAATATCCTCATCAGCAAAGAAAATGACAGCAAATTAGAAACACAAATCTATTGAAAAACCATCCACAAAAGTGCTTTATTACCAAATTAATAATCCAACCTCCCATAAGCAGAGCTATGTAAGAACAATATTCAGATGAGCACATACATACTGCAGCAAACTAAAACAGAAGAAGGTACAGAAAGAACAAACCTAGCCAAGGGACTACCAAGGAGAAAACAACACTCTCACAAACATTGTCTGGGCAAACCGTCATCTATAAAACAGAGAACAAACTCCACTCCCTTCCATAGTAGCACACTTTCAAACAATCATGATCTGAAGTTCATTTTACTAGGTGGGTAGTGAATAATCTTCAAGGAAACAACGGAACTCAGAGAGCACCAAGGTGTTAAGTAGTTTACAAAATTCTTACAATTGACTGTGAAAAATCTCTCAAAACCCCTTTTAAAGAATGTGAAGAAGAGTTGGGATTTGAATATATATACACACATACATACATACATATATACATTAAATTTGGATTGTCAACAAAGAGTTAAAGTGTTGTTGTTGTTGTTGTTGTTGTAAGTTCGAAGTCATGTCTGACCCATCGCGACCCATGGACAATGTTCTTCCAGGCCTTCCTGTCCTCTACCATCTTCTGAAGTCCATTTAAGCTCCCGCCTACTGCTTCAGTGACTCCATCCAGCCACCTCATTCTCTGTCGTCCCCTTCTTCTATTGCCCTCAATCTTTCCCAGCATTAGGCTCTTCTCCAGTGAGTCCTTCCTTCTCATTAGGTGGCCAAAGTATTTGAGTTTTAGCTTCAGGATCTGTCCTTCTAAAGAGCAGTCAGGGTTGATCTCCTCTAGGACTGACCGGTTTGATCACCTTGCAGTCCAAGGGACTCACAGGAGCTTTTTCTAGCACCATAGTTCAAAGGCCTCAATTCTTTGGCACTCAGCCTTTTATGGTCCAACTTTCACAGCTATACATTGCAGCTGGAAAAACCATAGCCTTGACTATATGCACTTTTGTTGGCAGGGTGATGTCTCTGCTATTTAGTGTGCTGTCTAGATTTGCCATAGCTTTCCTCCCCAGGAGCAAGCGTTTTTTAATTTCTTGGCTGCAGACCCCATCTGCAGTGATCTTGGAGCCCAGGAAAATAAAATCTGTTACTACCTCCATTTCTTCCCCCATCTATTTGCCAGGAATTGAAAGGGCCACGTGCCATTATCTTTGTTTTCTTAATGTTGAGTTTCAAGCCAACTTTTGCACTCTCCTTCCAGCCATACCCTTCTCTGAGATTCGAACCTGGGCTGCTTGCATGTTAGGCAGCTGTATTAACCTCTAGGCCACAGGCTTTTCTCACTTCGTCAGCTGTGTCAGGGAGAGAGGAGACCCGGGGAGGAGATATATATTAAGTGACTTTTCTGAAGCACCGGGTCTGCCCAAATATGGGAAGGAAGCTTTTTGCCTGTATCAGCCCCAGTCTAGGGGCTATCCCAGGCAGCAGTCGCTACTGTGACAAATCATTGTTATGTTAAATTTGGTTTGCCAACAAAGAGTTAAAGGGAGACTGGTATAGCTATTTGTTATTAACTAGATGCCAAATTTACTGTAGCAAACTACTAGAAAATGAACATCCCTTTTTCTTTGGCTTAGTAGTATTTAAGTGTAGAAACAGAATTGGCCTGAAAAAAAAGGCACAATCTTCCTTCAAATCATTTGGAAGAGAAGGCTGCTGTAAACTGTGTGTGCATGTGTGTTTGCTTGCTTGTTATTGTGCAGATTCTATTGTCTCCTTTGGTACTTTTGTCTTTTTAAAGTTGCCCTTTGTTTGGAAGCTATGTGTGTTTAAACTATGTGTTTAAATCATTTTCTTTTTAAAAATATACCTAACTGGGTTACATTGGAAGAAGAAGGAAGACCACCACCCACCACTTGCTATAGGTCCCTTCCTTTGGTATACATGCCTCCAAATCACTGTTGGAAACAGCTTTTCTGCCTGTATCGCCTTCAGAACCTGCTTCTGAAAAAGAGGAGCATGAATCAGTTTACGTATTTATGATGCAATTTATTTAAGAGGAAAGTTAAGCTTAATATTATCCTTAATAAAATTAGCATGGTTAAAGAATAAGCTCCTCAGACCTGGATTTGAGGAAACTCTTTTTATACTGGTAATAATGGGTGGTTAGACTGGAATTCAGAAGCCTCAGTATCTGACTTTTAATAATTTCCTGACTTTGATTAATCTCAAAATAGCTAAGTAGACTTTGGCTCAATTACTACTTGGGTAAGAATTTAGGAAGTATTTCCACAGACAGCAAAGTAGACTAGAAAGTTCAGAAAATGATCCTGTAAGGAGGCCATGGCAAATTGCTTCCCCATTATTCTCAAAAACACAATGTGGATCTCTTGTTATGCAGACAAACTAATAAGGAAAAATGCAACTGTGCAATATTGGGAAAATAAGCATTTAATGTAAAGAGATGTCAACAAGGGCAATCTGTTGCCCAAAATCTTTCCTTGAATTACTATCACTATTATCTATATTATTATTATTATTATTATTATTATTATTATTATTATTATTATTATTATTATTATTATTATTATTTTCAACTATTATCCTTTATAAACTATGGAGGAAAACAGATTGCATGCAGAAAATCAGCAACCCTTTTCCCCATTGCTGTTCCATTAAGCCAAGTGACAAACATGCAACTACTTGTCAAATTCAGCAGAAAGTATGAAAGGTCAACCTTATCAGAATGCCCTAGCTTAGTATACTCATCTCAGACAGTTCTGCTTTTCAAATTTGAAGCTCTACATTTCCTGGCTTGAAGCTTTTATTCCGTGTAAAAACATTACATTAGAACTGATGCCCTTAAACTAGATCAAAATTGTGTTGCATCAACAGATAAGCCAAAGATTTTCTTTTAAAAAAAAACTTCTATTAATCCTCTTAGCTATCCAGCAGTGCCATCCTTCATGTCAAAATTAGTTAGAATTCTAATCAAACAAATGGCAAAATTTGATATCGAGAAAAGATAGTAAAGGGTGGGTAATGATTATATGCCAGACTTTATCAAAGCAGATATGTAGTGGTCCGATACAAGTTTCTTTTGGTGGGAAAAGGTAGGGAATAGACTGGGTTTATATATTTAGTAAAACTCTCACATTACAATTCTTCTGAGACTGCACCAAGAAACTGCAAATATGGATTTAAAAAAAAATGTTTCTCCACATAATAAACTTTAAGGCAATACAATCATTTTCAGTGGTTTCTATGTAGAGAGTGATTCTTGGTTTCCAATGAATGATCCTTTCATAACAAGTTGAAGGGAAAAGGATAAATGCATTTTGGACATGTACTAGTTATTTTATAGGAGACCCGTGCTAGGAGGATTATACTTGAGTTGGAAAGGAGAAGAATTGCACATTCTACCCAGGAGAAATGTTTTCTCCTTTCTTCAATAAAGTCAAAACTTTTTAGAGTTGATAGCTTGTCTCTAAAATTTGCCCAGAAAAATATGTAAATTTCTTGCTCTTGTAGGGAGCCTCCCCAAAAGGAAAATCAGCTGGGAAGTGGTCTCCCCAAAATAGGAAGAAGTTTCCCCTGAAATAAAAGCCAACTCACATCCTCTTGCTAACAGGGAAATCTCCTGGAGCAGCTTTTACAATGAGCGGAGGGTCAGTGAATGAGACACTCGTGTATCGATTCATAAAGGCAGATGACTCCTTGTGAATGGATACTCAGTATCTGGGCAGCTCCATTCTTAACCAAGCACTGCTGGCTGCAGCTCATTCATAACCAAAGCATTACAGAGCTTTCACAAGGAGTTGAAACTGAGCAGATTAAGGATACAAAGACAATGATACTTAAATTTACATCCCCCTGCTCAACCTCAAGGATAGGGCATGACCTCCTAGCCACAATAGGAACCAATTAAAAACATACATTTAAGCTTATTGCACAACGAACCCAGACCATATAAAAATCTGTCAGCTGTCCCAGAACCAATTGCTGTGTCACTTCACTTCTGAGTCAATAAAGGGACCTCCCTTCCAGCAACTGGCTTCACAACTTTATTTCACTGTAGCAGCACTCTCTTGTTCTCCCAGCTGGGGAAGCAAGCCCATTTACTTCCAACACTCTATTATAGTATTATCATCTTTGGCAATTTGAAGATGTGTGAACTTCACTTCAACTCCCATAATTCTCCAGCTCAGAATAATGCTGACAGTAGTATTCCTTGCTATTCTTTATAAAAGCAGAAGGTGGGTTTTCAAGAAGCCAGATATTTTCAGCCTGTTTTAATTCACTCAGAACACATTATTATCTACATTCTCTCCCGAGGCACTCCTGATAGATACAGAAAGCACAATACGAAACCCCAGAGAACTCAGAGCACAAAACTTTGGCTAGAATACATATCACACTTCTTGAACCAGGCAGGTATGCAAAGGTACTCAGTGCCTAAAGTATTATTCCTGGAAAAACACTCCCAAATGTTTCTACTTCATTTATTAGCAGTATAACCATCTTTTTCTAGGAGGGAAAAAAGTGCTCCGATAAGAGCATCATTAACTGTAGCAACAGTAGAGCTTACTTTCCTTGATATTGCTTTATACAACCAGCAAGTTAGCAGCAACAATTGTATTGGAAAATTTCCTCCATGATGCCTGAAATGTACCATCATTCCAGGATGTTAAATTTTGTGTGTGTGTGTGTGTGTGTGTGTGTGTGTGTGTGAGTGCGTGCGCACACGCGCGTATGCACGCATCTTTAATAAGATTCAAAATGCAAATCCTGGGTGTGTACATGTTGGAAAGAAAAGAATCGAGCACCAGGATAGAAAAATAAACAAACTGTTTAATATGCAAAGCACTTAGCTTTCATCGGCCAAACTGCCAATGTCGTCAGAGCAAGAATAGGAGATCTGGGAGTTTGCCTATATAGCCGGCTGCTTTTGCAGGCTGCTCAGTCACCGGTCTATTGACTTTAGCGTTTCTAAATGTTCCGCATTTCTTCGCATGCTTGCAGGATCAAAAGTTGTTTTCTTATTCATGGTTGCTCCCCTGGTGAGCGTATACACATCAGGGAGCCGATTACCCAGCCGCAGTTGTTTTGTACCTCCTCCCCCCCCTTCTTTGGTCGACCCTGAGCCTCCGTCGGGCATGTTGTGGATTCCTCCTTCCTGGAGATTATTGTTGAGGCCACGCCCTCCAAATCAGGATGTAATACAGGGTATGTCCCAAGAGCAGAATGAGAAAAGAAGGCACATGATCACAAAAAAAGTTCTATCCACAGTGAAAGCGGGACTACTTCAGAGATTTGATTTTAGTACATTCTGACCTGGATCAAGACACAGTTGGGAGTTTACCTCTCCATCAGATATTAAACATTGCAAAGGACAAGTGAAATTCTTGCCTTGATAGGTTTATTTTAAAAGAACATTTAGAAGGGGTTATGTAAGTAAAAGAGAAATATGTAACTTTGGTTGCATGTGCCTTTCCCCCCCCCAAAAAAAAAGAAAGAAATACTTTATTGGCAGGCTCCTGTGATTTTATACATATTTTTAATCAAATTTTAATTGTCATTGAGATTGAATGGCAATTATTTAATATATTACTGATGATGAATGGTATTAATAACTATAGCTAAATTTAATGAAATGGAAATAGATATGCTATTACTTCAAAATTAGTGAATTAAAAGATAGTAATCAATGATTACTGTCTCTCCACTTAAATAATTTTCCTCCAAGTTACTATAGAAAATAGACTTCTGGTTCGTCCTGCCTTGTGGGCTGGATTAGATATTATCTGTGACAAGACCCTACTGACCTGGCAAGGAAGCCTAAATTGCTAGTAACAAGCTGACCTTGACAGCTTGGGCAGAGAGAACGGTAGTGAGAATGGCAGGATCCCACCCAAATTTAAATCCATTGCATTGCATTGCAGGCAGTCCTCAACTTATGACCACAATTGAGCTCAAAATTTATTTTGCTAAGTGAGAAATTTGTTAGGTGAGTTTTGCCCCATTTTACAACTTTTCTGGTCAGTGAATCACATTTGTTAGTAACACAATTGTTCAGTGAATCTGGTTTCCCCATTGACTTTGCTTGTCAGAAAGTTGCAAAAGGTGATCACATGACCCCGGGACACTGCAACCGTCATAAATGTGAGTCAATTGTCAAGCATCTGAATGTAAATCATGTGACCATGGGGATGCTGCAATGGTTATCAGTGTGAAAAATGGTCATAAGTCACCTTTTTAAAGTGCCATTGCAACTTTGAATGATCACTAAGTGAACTGTTGTAAGTCAAGGACTACCTGTACCAGGTATTTAACCATAAAACTAATTAACTATAGGATGAGACTCAAATAGTTGGAGTCCACATTCTTCTGCAAATTCTAATACCTCTCTTCATCTCATCTCTTGTCTTGTTCATTCTGTTGAAAAATCTTCTTTCTAGGAATCAAAAAATATCCTGCAGCTTAAATAACCATTTCAGTCTACACTTTTGCTGAAACTGGTGCACTTTAACTTATTTTTATACATATTAAATTGTCAATTCATTGTTTTAATTGCTCCTCCCTCATTTCTTGGAAGTCTATTTGGCTTTTTATCATTTTCAATAACTTAACTTTATGGGCAAATTTTGCATCCTCCCTTTTTCCTCCTCTGATTCCAGATCTTTTATTGTTTTCTGCTTTCCTCCTTGAGTACTTAATTATGTTACGTGGCATTTAATTATACAAGAGGAAATGCATCCTAGATCTTTTCATACTGGCAATGAAACTGGAATTGAGTTTCTCATATTTATTTATTCATAACTTCTGCATGTGAATTCTAAATGTGATAATGGTAAACAACCGGCCTGGGCTAGTCATCTGGTTTGACAAGAGTAATTGTTCCACTTAAACATTGTAAAGTGATCTACACTGGGCTAATATTATAGCATTTCTATATGCATAAAATGTAGCCATTCTTCTGAGTTCATTTTTTTTTAGCAAAGAATAAATATATCAACTGGTGTAGATGGTTTTTTATGGTAATATTATGTACATACTATAATTTGAGCCATCTTTCACATTAGCCATTTTAAACACACTTCTTGTAAAGTTAAATGTTTCCCTGTTTCTGCTACAGCTTTTTAGACTATATTCTCCTAACTAGAAATAATTTTCATTGCAGACAATCAGGCTGGTGTGGAATTCATCATTGCTATCAAGTGAGTAGATACCTTTGTTCTTTTTGATTGTCATTACTGATGGATAGAATAACTTAATTACATTCCAGACAATTATATCACAGAATGGAATATCTGACTGGCAGAAGTCCAGTGATATTAAATTGAATATAAGCAAATGGAGAAATGCAAGTAGGAACAACTTGCAGAAATTTTACATCTGATATTTCTGTCCTTTCCAAACAAATAATTAACTTATAAATGTTATTTCAGACATGCCATTTATGTTTATTAATAATTAGGTTTGCACTTGCTTCAAAAATGATTCAGAAGAAATGGCTTTAGACTTTCCATGAATGCAGCATTTTTCTGGTATTCATTAATGCGGCCCCAACTTTTGTCTGGCTTTATTACAAGCATAGAGAAAAAAATTGTTAAAGTTAAAATGTATTTACAGTAATGCATCCAGGTTAAAAAAAAGGTCTGCTTCAGTGAATACGAAAAAAGTTTTGTGCAAATGCCTGGTGAAAAGTATTTTTTTTCTAAAATATTGTTAAGGTCTGTGGCCTGGGTAATTAAGAGGAGATATAATCCTTGGGTCCCTCCATTTAAATTTTTATGCAAAGAACCCTTGCAGGAATTGAATATCCATAAAAATGATCTTATTTATTATGTAGATCATTTCATATATATAGAATGACCAAAGATCTATCTATCTATCTATATATACAGTATATATATATGGAGTGGAAATTTAAAAACAATATGCACAAAGGTTTGCAGTACATTATTTTAAAGTTGCATTTATTGGACAAGTAGTACATAGAGATAAAGGTATTCAGATATTTTATAGATAAATAATGATCTATCAAAGAAGATAAATTATCATATCATACAATTTGTAATATTAATCTACTTATATGGAGAAATATTGTCCATATTTATATGGGGAAGCTTTATATAAAGAAGTATTGTCTCTATGGTTGGGTAAATCTAACCTTAGACAAGATAAATTCAACCTTAGGTGAAATCACATTTTCCCTCTTTCTCTTCTAGACTTTCCAATGTTTCTAAGGACATTTACAAGGCTCTAGACACATGGAAACTATATCATCAGCAAATGACAGAAGAATCTATTGTTCCTCTGCCTTATTCTACAATCCTTGGAAACTTCGAAGGAAAACAAAGAAGCATGAGGATTTCTGTAGTTAATTCCATAACAAAGTATAAATCTCTTGTATGTAACTGAAGCAAGCCCTTCACCCTTTTTTTGCTCTTCCCCAAAACTGAGGAGTAAGATGCATCTCCTTAGAGCATCCCAGGGACATGGGGTACATAGAGAACATTTCAGTAGCAACAGCAATAGGATTTAGATTTATATACCACTCCATAGCACTTTACAGCACTGTCTGGGTGCTATACTTTACAGTGTCAGCCTATTTCCCACAACAATCTGGGTCCTCATTTTACTGACCTCGGAAGGATGGAAGACCGGGTCAGTCTTGAACCCATCAGGATCGAACTCTATGTTGTGGGCAGAGTTAGTCTGCAATACTGCATTCTAACCACTGCACCACAGGGCTCCTAACATCTCATATTAATGTGTCAGTGTTGCCTTTTCAGTTGGAAAGGACACTCTACAACACGGGTATTAAACTCACCACGTCAAGTGACATGTCATGACGTATTGCGACATTTTTTGCATTGCCGGAGCTGGGGTGGGTGCAGCCTCCATATGATGCAACCGGCCTACGGGCCAGCAGTTTGACACCCCTGCTCTATAAGGAGTAATTGGATACTAATACCTTTACTATTGTTATGTCACTCTTTTCTACCTAAGGTAAGTTTATGAAGAGTTTAAAATGATGACATCAAAAACTGCTAGGAAAAAAATAATAACCTTACCACATGCAGCAAAATATCTCAGTTTATATTACAGCGTCTACATAATCTTGGTTTCATTTTATGAAATCAGGAGGCCTATGAATTCCTCCTGGAAAACAGAAAGTATAGAAATGTTTCCTTATCCAATCATGTTTTGCCTGAAAAACATGTTTTCTGAACATTGCTTCCTTCTCTATCTTTTGTGACCTACCTGACAATTGCTCAATTTCACCTCCTGACTGGTTTTTAGTTCTGCCTCTGTTTCTTGTGGCTTCTGGCTTTTGGCTATATTGATAAATTGTTTGTTTATATATTATTTCTCTTTGTGCTTTCCCTGCAGGCAAGTAAGGAACTAGGAAAGTATATTGACAGCAAGTGGTTGAGATAAGCTCAAGAGACACTGTCTTTTCAATTATATAGAGCTGGCTATGATGAAAGCCTAACTATAATGCATCTACTTGTGAGAAATTAAATGAATGACGTTCTAGAGCAGGGGTGCCAAACTGCCGGCCCGCGGGCCGGATGCGTCATGTGGAAGCCGTGCCCACCCCGTTGCCGGCAATGGCAAAACCGTCCCGATACGTTGCGTGACGTCTCGTGATGTTGCAAGTTTGACATGTCTGTTCTAGTGCAAGTTTTTTGGGAGAAGGTTTTTCTTGATTTGTTCTTCATTTTCTATTTTAATTAGATGTTGAATTGATTCTATTATTAGATAGAGATCTCATCTGAAATATTTGTTTATATAATACATATTTTTGGTTAAATAAGGATGAGAAAGCTTATAATTATTTGTAGACCCATTATGTAAGGGGAGGAGAATTTAGCAGGCTTTTTTTTAAAAAAATTCTTTCTAGCATCCAGCTGGGGTGGATTTTTTAAAAAAATGTTCAATGTTAGACTTATTTGATGTTTAGGTCATTTTTTTTCTTTTTTTGTACACATTTTTTTTGTTACTGTTGGATGTATGTTTTTCTGTTTTCTCTGTTTTGCATTTTATTCCTGTTGATAAAACATAATAAATATATTGTATTTTTTTTAAAAAAAAAAATTTGGGAGAGAGGTTTTCATTTTTTTGGTTTTTGGTTTTCTATTTAAAAGCAGGCTGTTTATATAAATAGGCATTTAAAAATATCTACTTACATTTATACACTAATTTCTTACATGACTAAAAGCCATGGAATGTGAAAGAAAAGTGTGTGTGTGTGTGTGTGTTCTGACATAAATCATTCTATCAGATTTTGTTTTACTATTTTCTTGGATGAGAAAGGAAATAACGGGCTACAAATTAGGTAAGTGATAAAATTTACCAAAGGTATTCTTCTACAGATTATCTGGACCCATTTATTTCATTTTAAACAAAGAAATAATGGATAATCAAATGAATTAACACCTAACTTGCAATGAATTAAACTTAGCATTTAAGATGACTCATTGTAAATAAATATTAGTTTAAATTAATGGAAAGAGGCTGAAAGTGCTTATTTATTGCATTTTTATTATATTTCATTCAAAAAGTGCTCTATCTTATAGGAAATCAGCCAGTTCTCAAAAGTTTCAACAGATGAATTTGGGAATTTATTATTAGTTTATTTATTTATTAGTTTTTTATAAACCGCCCTTCTCCCGAGGGACTCGGGGCGGTGTACAGAGGAAGGAAGGTATACAGATGAACAATAAAATTTATCTAGTTTTAAAGGAAGAATTGGATTTGGTGAGTCAGTTTGTCATATATTCCTCTTTGTTTTTCTTATTGTTAATCAATCACAGTAGAAGAAGTATGAGTGGGGTCCATAACCATTAAAAAATGTTCCTTTCTTTTTATTGCTAGTGGGATTGGATTAGCAAGAATCATGGAATATTTAGTCTACTGAGAGCTGTCATAATCACTAGTATACCATGAAAATGTCACCTTAAAGCAGACTTGTCGAACTCGTGACATTACATGTTGTCACGTGACCTATCGGGACAGTTTATTTATTTATTTATTTATTTATTTATTTATTTATTTATTTATTTATTTATTATTGGGACTTATATGCCGCCCTATCTCCCGATGGACTCAGGGTGGCTAACAACAATAACGTACAATAAATACAGAAGTTAAAATAAAAATTAAAATTAAAGGCCCCTGTACAATAAATTAAAATTAAAATAAATTAAAAATTAGAGTTAAAAATTAAATACATAATTAAAATCCCTGTCAGTCCAAGTCAGTGAGGTAGAAAAGGAGTGTTTTGAGGCCGCGGTGAAAGGACTGGAGATCTGGGGCCATCCGAAGCTCAGGGGGGAGCTGGTTCCATAGGGCTGGCGCTCCCACAAAGAAGGCTCTCCCCCTGGGGGTCGCTAGCCGACATTGTCTAGCTGACGGTACCCTGAGGAGGCCTTCTCTGTGTGAGCGTACTGGGCGATGGGAAGTCGTTCCTGGCAGCAGATGGTCCTGCAAGTATCCCGGGCCTAAGCCATGTAGGGCTTTAAAGGTAAGTACCAGCACCTTAAATCTCACCCGGAGGACAACCGGTAACCAATGCAGCTCATTCAGGAGGGGTGTGATATGGGAGTATCGGGTTGCTCCCATCACTACCCGTGCGGCCGCACTCTGCACCAGCTGAAGCCTTCGGGTGGTCTTCAAGGGTAGCCCCATGTAGAGAGCATTGCAGTAATCTATACGAGAGGTAACGAGTGCGTGGGTGACTGTACGTAGGGCATCTCGGTCCAGAAAGGGGCACAACTGGCGTACCAGGTGAACCTGGGCAAATGCCCCCCTAGCCACGACTCCAATATGATCTTCAAAACTGAGCCATGAATCCAGGAGAATGCCTAGATTGCGTGCTCTATCAACGGGAGGTAACATCTCTCCTCCTATAACCAAAGATGGAACCTCTTGGACTAAATGAAATGCTGGTACGTAAAGCCACTCAGTCTTGGCTGGGTTGAGCCGGAGCCTGTTCTTTCCCATCCAAATCTGTACTGCTTCCAGGCAATGGTACATCACATCGAGGGCATCACTGGGTTGGTTCGGGGTGGAGATGAAATGCTGGGTATCATCAGCATATTGATGATACCTCACCCCGAAGCCATGGATGATCTCTCCCAGCGGCTTCATATAGATGTTGAACAGGAGAGGCGAGAGTACCGACCCCTGAGGCACCCCACAACTAAGGGGCCTAGGGGTTGACCTCTGCCCCCCTGCCAACACCGTCTGCAAATGGCCCGAGAGGTAGGAGGAGAACCACCGCAAAATGATGCCTCCCACTCCCAACCCCTAAAGACGACGCAGGAAGATACCATGGTCAATGGTATCAAAAGCTGCTGAGAGATCTAATAGGACCAGGACAGAGGAATAACCCCTAACTCGGGCCCGCCAGAGATCATTCATCAGCGCAACCAATGCCGTCTCCGTGCTATACCCAGGCCTGACACCCTATTGGTATGGATCCAGATACTCAGTTTCCTCCAGGACCAAAGGGAGCTGCCGTGCCACCACGCTTTCAACAACCTTTGCAAGAAAGCGAAGGTTGGAGACAGGACAAAAGTTATTTAAAATAGCTGGATCCAATGCAGGTTTCTTAAGTTTAGCCATTGCCAGCAATGGGGTGGGCGCAGTTTCTGCAAGACATGTCCGGCCCACAGGCTGGCAGTTTGACACCCCAGCCTTAAAGCCTGTTGAATTGACATTTGTGTCTGCCTTCCAAATTTTTCCTTCTGGAAGAGATTCAACCATATCTGATGAAAGATTCATGCTCAGTGTAATGCATTGATCTTTGAAATGCATTATTAATAATTTAATGCAGTGCTGAGTGTTTAAATCTCTCTCTGTGGCTTGTGAAATTGGTCACAATTTGCTCCAAAGGTGGCAGTGAACTCACTCTGTCCTTTTTAAATAGAATATTTTATAGTGATATAGTTTATTGTTTGTGATCTCAAAGCCATTTTTAGCCTTATTCCTGCCAAAATGCAAGACATTTGTCCACTCTGTCAAGCACTGATGAACACCGTAAGTAAGTACTTGCCTGGGGTAAGCAGTAAACAGCTAGTGACATTATATTTTCTCTAGCTTTTCATAGGTAGCCCTGTTGACCAAGGCCATTCTTAATTAATTTGGAATAATTATATGCTGTTCTAATATCTAGTGTAATTAAAGAGATGAGTTAATCAAGAAATCTTGTAGATTTGAACTAAAGGTCATTCTTATCAACTATCTTGACACATTAGTGAAGGCAATATGAAAAGGCACCTGCCCTCTGGAAGGAGGTTTATCTCCCCCCCCACCCCATTTATTTATTTATTTATTTATTTATTGAAGCATTCCCCTCTACTGAGTCCTTGAAGAGCTTTAAAGGCCCGGCTTTTTATCCAGTCTTTGGAGATGATGACTGATGTCCCTTTCTTTCTATTACCTTCTGCCATCATTGTTTCTTTGTCTTTTGTTGTTGTTTTTTTATGTTTCCTGTATTGTTCTTTGCTTTAAAATATTTTAACAGTCATGAGCTGTCCAGAGTTTCTGGAAGTTGAGCTACATGTATATTTAATAAATTATTTTTAATTATTATTAAGTTAACTCGAGATTGCTCTTTTCTCATTAATATTCCCTCGGTATTTCTTAGTAATAATCACTTCCTCCAGAGGGATTTACTTTTACCATATGCCTTTTTTCCATAGGGAAACATTCATAAGAACAGCATAAATGTGCCATCTAATCAATATTGATAGATAGCCCACAATTCCACATTTGATTCTAGTGTTTGGGAAGAGTTGTTGTTGTTAACTGCGAAGTCGTGTCCGACCCATCGCGACCCTATGGACAACATTCCTCCAGGCCTTCCTGTTCTCCATCTTCTGGAGTCCATTTAAGCTCATGCCTACTGCTTCAGTGACTCCATCCAGCCACCTCATTCTCTGTTGTCCCCTTCTTCTATTGCCCTCGATCTTTCCCAGCATTAGGCTCTTCTCCAGTGAGTCCTTCCTTCTCATTAGGTGGCCAAAGTATTTGAGTTTTAGCTTCAGGATCTGGCCTTCTAAAGAGCAGTCAGGGTTGATCTCCTCTAGGACTGACCGGTTTGATCACCTTGCAGTCCAAGGGACTCACAGGAGTCTTCTCCATTGGGATTCCAACTTTTTTTTTTACTTTTAATAAAGCATGTCCCATGTTTGGACTGCATTCCTCAATATGATTCTCAAGTAAAGCTCATTTTTCTCTCTCTCTGAATAAATAGATATAGAGGTGGAATATATGCTCTTACAATTTTCACAGTGCTTATTCAGAAATACATTAGTGATCAAATAAAAATGGGAAAAGAAACAAAGGCTGTTGGGACACCTTAATGCACTGCTGCACAATGTCTATGGAGATTCTTAATCATCCAGGTCATAGTTGTCCCAAAGATGCTTTTTCATGGGGCAATTGTACCTTCTTGTTTTTCTTTGAAAACGTTTCTCTTCTCATCCAAGATGCTTCTTCAGCTCTGACTGGATGGTGGGGATTTATAGTCCTTGCAGACAGCTGGTCATTTGCATTCTTCTAGAGAGTCATTGAGGCCACCTGGAGGTTTATCTGTGTCATCAGGGTCACCTGAATAGCGTAAATAGATGTGGAGCCTTCTTGGAACTGTTGAAAGGACTGTATTATAGACTGGAGATAGATGATGTCATATACTTCCCCCTCTGTTGCGAGAGGGCTGTTCAGTTTTGACATAGATGGCCCCTTTGACCCCTCTTTCAAAACAGCAGTTCTCACTGTCCAAAATGTGGATTTGCTGTCTTTAAAAGAGTCAATGGACTGCTGAATCTTGTCCTGATGTGTTTGTTCTCCTTTGTTGCGCCATGAATTTGTGAAGTGGTTGTTTTGTTTCCCCAGTATACAGTTCTGCACATGGCTCACTGCATTGTAATGCATGTATAATATAAAATAAACTGAGCAATGTGGTATATGTTGCTGTGAAGCAAGCAAGAGCAACCCGCTTGCATAAATGCTATAGCACATTGTCATCTTTGTATATTTAAATGGAAACAGCAGCAACAAGAACTGTATTTTGATCACCAAACCTATTGTCAACTTTGTATATTTAAATGGCAACAACAATAACAACAGCAAAGGTTGTACCTTGATCACCAAACTGTAAGAAGACTGATGAAACAGATTACATTGTGAATTATTCATGTGGATTTTGAAGTAGAAACAAAAGTCTTATGCAGGCACACTGCTGTAGATGATCATTCATAACTTTACAAATTGCAGTAATGAAGCTACCATCATTTACCACATGTTGTGACATTGAAGAACAGCATAAAGTATGGCACGTTTTCAAAAGACATGCTAAGAGAAATGTGTGTATGTGACAATATACCACATGTACCTCTTATTTGGTGGACAGGGATAGCAGTACATCCATAAACATATCCATTCTTTGGGTCGGACTATGTACATGGAGTTGCAGGTTTTTCTCTTCATTGGTTTTTATCTCTGTTGCTATATTGTTTTTCTCTTGTTGTAAGCTGCCCAGAGTGGTCATGTAGGCAGACAGTTTTAGAAATCAAATAGCTAACTAGTTATCTGAGAAGTGCAATCCCACATTATATTGGCCAGAAGATGTGCATACAAGAGTTTTGCTTTTCAGCAAATCCTTTAAAAATTTATGAACATAAGAAAGTTTATTGTACATTTGTTGATTCAGAGAAGACATATACAGTAATAAAGAAATTAAGCTATAATTATGGAATGTTTTCTGTGGGTATGGAGTTGATGATTGGTTGCTGAACACCACAAAAGCAGTAATTAGGCAGCCTTATAAATCTTAGCAAATAGTTCAGCAATGAGCAGGGCATAAAGTAAGGGTGCACGATGTCCTCTGGATTGAGGAATGTATTTGTAGATACTGTAAATGTGGAAATTATTTCTGCACTGATATTGATAGTGTGAGTACTTCTGTGTGCTGGTGATGCCAAGTTGTGGACTGAGAACCTAAACAATTTGTGATGAATGGTTGTTACATGTAAAATGATATGCAATGAGCAATAGGATTTCCACAGGCATTTAGGCCAGGAGGTTAGGCTAGCCCTGTTGCTGATGTGTTTATAAGATTTTGAAGGTGCCATTTACCTCTGGCATCATGAGTTATTTCAATTGCTGGGTTTAAAACTTTATATGCCATTCAAAGTCACTGCTGTTAGACAGAATACCATGACTGTTGTCTCTCACAGGAAAATAGAGCGAGATATTACAAGTTGCAGAAAAGTGATGGAAAACCAGACCAAATAGATGAATATGTGAAAATGAATGGAGACATTTCAGGAGATACCAACACTGGTAAAATGTCTGAGTTTGAATGTGGTTGGTTGCAAGTAATGAATGTTTGACAAAAGAAATAAAAATTGTTGTGCAGGAAAGTAGGCTATCCTAAATTTTAAACATAATTGTTGTTGTTAGTTGCGAAGTCGTGTCCGACCCATCGCGACCCTATGGACAATGTTCCTCCAGGCCTTCCTGTCCTCTACCATCTTCTGGAGTCCATTTAAGCTCACTAAACATAATTAAAACAGGTTAAAGATTACTTCCAAATAAAAATAAATCAAAATTCAAAAGGCAAGGAGGTTAAGACAGTGGGAGTAACTTTAGGCAACCAGCAATCCCCAATCCTATATCATACTTTTAGACCTCCATGCTACGTGGCATTTATGAAATACAGGCAGTCCTCAACTTATGACCAAAACCAAACCCAAAATTTATGTTGCTAAGTGAGAAATTTGTTAAGTGAGTTTTGCCCCATGTTATGACTTTTCTTGCTACATTCATTAAGCGAATCACTGCAGTTGTTAAATTAGTAACACGGTTGTCAAGTGAATCTGGCTTCCCCATTGGCTTTGCTTGTCAGAAGGTCCAAAAGGGGATCTCATGATCCCGGGACACTGCCAACTGTCATAAATATGAACCAGCCATCAAGCGTCCAAATGTGAATCACATGACCATGGGGATGCTGCAACAGTCATAAGTGTGAAAAATGGTCATAACTCACTTTTTTCAATGCTGTTGTAACTTCGAACAGTCAATAAGGAAATTATTGAAAGCCACTTCGAACAGTCAATAAGGAAATTATTGAAAGCCGAGGATGCCTGTATCTTTTTCACGCTGTTATTGTGACCTACATATAAGTAAAATAAATACTGCAGATTTGGTCAGGTATCAGGACTTTGCCCTCTCAGCCACAGATGGCAACCACCAAGAGCATATGTGATAATATAGGTTTTGTTTCTAGGTTCTACCTGTGGTTCAGTGTTGCTTTTTTGTGACTCCCTGAGAACAAATATTAAATGAATAAGTGCTGTGGATAATTGACCACTTAACTAGCATTGATTGTCTCCTTTCAGTCTGAATGATTCATAAGAAAGAAAAAAAAAACTGTTCTCCCTTTAACAGGCTATGACAGTTACATACTGTAAGTGGAATCACTTGCATTGTCTGACAGAAAAATGCAGAGATGGACGAGAATTGTTTGTTTAATACGTGAACTAACCAAATTTAGTAAATGTCTTCATAAAGGGTTGGGTGGAAAAATAGAGATGTGTTCTCTTTTTAAATAACAAGTGAATATGGGTTGATGGACACAACTTTTTGCTCAGCTTAGCTGTCAAAGGCATGGGCTGTAAAGCTAATCAATCTCTTTTGTGCTGCTGTATTAGGATCGTTGTGAGATCTTTTCTTCTCCTGACACACTTTAAAATGATGTGGTAGACATCAGGAATATGGTCCTTTCCATGGCAGAGTGGATAAGGATTTGGGTTTTGGTTTTTTTTTTTTTTTTGCATAAAAGAAATAAATTATATCTATTTTCTCTTAAGCAGGGTGGAAAGGGAATTGGCTACAGTCATGGAGCAAATGTTATCAGACCTGCATTCAGGTGGCACTTATATATTTGTCCACTCTGATAGAGTAGCTGAGTGAAAAACAACACCAAAGTGTTAGCATGGCAAAGGAATTGTCTTCCTGAGTTCAGTCATTTCAGCTAAAGGTTTAGGAGGCCAATTGTATGATAAGGATTGATTTAGGCCAGCAATGCCCTATATAAATCTCATAAACTTTGATTCTCCTCATCACAATGAGCTTGATTCTACAACCCATTAGATGCTCCTCAAAAGAAATGTCTGAAAACCTTCTAATCCCTGTCCATTTGAAAAAGATTACAGATCCATATCCATATCTAAAACCCTGGGACTGCACTGATTCGCAATCAGAAAGGCAATAGCAATATCAACATGATACTGTCTAGAATTGAAACCAGCTTAAGAAATAACTGTATATTTTCAAGGTTTAGCAGTGATATTGTTTTAAAATTTTGATTTGAAGGTGGTTATCGGAAATCTAGTTGGTAGATTTGCCTGCTACATGATCCTTTCCATTTGTGTTAAGAAAATAAATGCTTATTTTTTTCCCATGGACAGATCTCTGAGGAATATGGTTCCCATTTGCATCATGATATAGGGTTTCCTGCCTGAGCAAGGGGTTGGACTATTTATCTATTTATTTATTTATTTAATTAAATTTTTATACCGCCCTTCTCCCGAAGGACTCAGGGCGGTGAACAGGGCATATCTTAAAACTACAAAAATACAAAAGTTAAAAAAGAATTAAATTATTGCCCACAATAAAAACAATAAAAATATATATATAAGTATTAAAACCCTAAGTAATTCCCCATCAGGCCAGAAGATCTTCAAGATCCATCACCACCACCACCACCATCATCATCATCATCATCATCATCATCATTATTATTATTATTATTATTATTATTATTATTATTATCATCATCATCATCATCATCATCATCATCATCATCATCATTATCATTATTATTATTATTGTCATATAATTCAACTCCATGCTTGGTGAAGAAGTTGCTTACAATGAGTATTTCAACAAACATGCACAGATGCACCACCATGTTCCTCCATTCTTGCTGCCTTTTGAACAAGAGGAAATTGACAAGCAAAGGTAAAAGTTCAAAAGATGTCTTGTGGTACTGGGTGGTACCTGGCTTGTTTTACTTCTAAACTTCACACAAAAATTGATGTGTGTGTGTGTGTGTGTGTGTGTATGTAGTTAATTTTCTGGCAAAACGTTTATACCATGAATGAACCATTCCACCATCCCATCTGGGATGGCTTTTTAACTGCACAAGAAATAAAACAATGCATTCAAATTTGAATTTTAGATACTCTAAGATCGTTTAATGGTTCCTTTGTAGAATGAGTTGACGGTGTGCTGACATTCTACTCTCAAGCAATTCTGTCATCAGAAAAGCATTAGGTAAAAGGCCTATGCAAGAGACAAGTGGAGTGGAAGATATTGCTTAATGATGCTCATTACAGGATTCCCAAAAAATGCCTAGATGATTATTCATACATCTAGATATTCTGTAGATGTCATGATATAAACTTTTTGCCAGCAAATAAGTCTAAATCAGAAAGATTTGGGTTATTCAGAGGTTGTTATCTCTAGTACAAACCAAATACTAAAACACTACAATATGGAGATGTTAATAGTAGCCATTCATATTTGAAAATTCTTAAAGGTTACTGAATTCAAACAGCACTGGAAAAACAGACCAATGCAGTTACATGTTGATTAATTACCTATTATAGGAAATTTTGGGTTGCTGTCCATGCAGCTAAAGGTGCTGGAAGCAGTTATTGAATGTAAGGTGATAATTCCCTTTTTCATATTATATGTTGGGTGACCTTATTTATGAAGTGATTGAAGCAAATAAGAAGCTTTGATACAATTTGTTCTCTCTGAGTTCCTTTATTTATCAGGAAGTCTCACATGAGTCTACAGAATGAGACACAAACATTTAAAAAAATCCAGAAAGCGGCATATACTACTTCATAGAATGGTAAATCTTCCATTGGATACATCTAAAATACAGACACATTGGCTATGAATATCAAAACCTTATTATTGCTATAATCTTATGATTATTACATTCCCCTGCCAAAAGTAAGCAGCACATGTAAAAGATGAGACAATCCATCATAAAGTGCAAACATCAAGATTCTATAGTTCCTGGAGTTTAGAGATTGGGGGCGGGGGGGGAGGGTGATTTTGTTTTGTTGCTTTTTAAAAAAAATCACACTAGAGCTAACTTTGATTAAAATCATATCTGCTAAATATTTAAATGGAGTTTTCCTAATAAAAGGTAAAGGTAAAGGTTCCCCCGCACATGCGTGCTAGTCGTTTCCGACTCTAGGGGCCGGTGCTCATCTCTGTTTCAAAGCTGAAGAGCCAGCACTTGTCCGAGGACATCTCCGTGGTCATGTGGCCGGCATGACTAGACGCCAGAGGCGCACGGAACGCTGTTACCTTCCCACCGTAGTGGTCCCTATTTTTCTACTTGCATTTTTACGTGCTTTCGAACTGCTAGGTTGGCAGAAGCTGGGATGAGTAACAGGCGCTCACTCTGTTACGCGGCACTCGGGATTTGACCCGCCAAACTGCCGACCTTCTGATCGACAAGCTCAGCGTCCTAACCCATAAAAGCCCTCTAATAATTCAGAATGAATTTACATCTTCCTTCCTTCCTTCCTTCCTTCCTTCCTTCCTTCCTTCCTTCCTTCCTATTTATTTATTTATTTATTTATTGTTGAAATTTGAATTAGAATTTGGCTAGCTAATTCAAATGATTATTTTTCTTTATTCTTAGGGTGGGTCCAGAAAGACAAGTTCTTAGCATTAGTAATCAAAAGGAATTGTGCAGTAATTCCATTTTAACTCTTTTAGATTATTCTATAAAATAGATAATTTTCAAAGTTAAAAATCAAATGATGAGAAAACACAAGACAATGACAAATGAAAAAAACAACAACATTGTTCATAAAATTCCCAATAAGTAAAGCCAAAAGAAACCATGAGTGGCTGATTAAATCTTCTGGGCAAATATGAGCAGTTTCTACTTAGAATTGCTGTATTGAGATTTTGGGAATCAGTGGCCTTCCACATTGAGTGGATCCACCTTAAACTGTGATCCAATATGTTCAAATACTGTAGTGAGTAACAATGAGAGATGTCATTTAGAAACATCTGATGATTTACTGATTTTTCAGCTGATGTCTAGACATGAGGACTAACAAATCCAATGGCCTTTTTTAATGAGTATACAGTGCACATCATTTCCTGTTAAGTAATCATAGGCCTTGTTCATTCCAAAATATCAGGGGGAAAAATTGCTTGTCATACACTCAATAATCTACTGACTTTTTCACTGCAATGTTGTATTTTTTTTTACTTTTTTTCTTTATCTTCACTATCTTCACATTTCTTGTAAATATTATTTGTTGTCCATTGGGAACATGGAAAAAATAAACAATGAAGGAGATATGGTATTCTGATAATAGCACTCACTAAAGCACCATTTCTCATTTTTAAATATTTTTATATTATTTAAATCATTTAAACAGGGCATCCTATGCACTCTCCTCAACTTCTGATACACAAATTTTGACCCACAAATAGGACTGTTCCTCAATCAAGGATTTTTCTCATTGGGCCCTCTTAACATACTTTCTAAATGATAAATAAACCAATACAACTTACATTGATGGTCTCTGAGTGTGGTAGGTTTCTTGTAGCTGTTTTATTACCCAACTACGTAACACTATCACTGCCAGCCTTGAAATGTTTGCAAGAAAGCAGCCAAACTCAGAGAGTAACAAGGACACCACAATTATATCTGTATTCTGAGCCACAAATATTTTCTTCTTCTCGTAGAATTATAAACATGTTTGCTTAATTTAAACTTAGATATGTAGAACAAGTATCAGGTTGGGATTAATGAATTGATTTTTGCTTTTGCAACATGAATAAATAATTTAGTTTTTATTCCAAATCCAGAGTGAACACATTCCTTCTGAAAACCATCCTTCAAACTCTTTGGAATAAATACTAGGTTTCTCCGAATCAGTGCTAAACTGATTTCAGTTGGAAATTCAATCTTCAGAGGTAATTTCATTCAATTCAATTTTGTGCTTCAAAATTCTGAGGCAAGCCAATTTGTTTCAAACTGCTTTGAGAGTCAAGATAGGATTAAAAAAATAGTTCTAACTATAGGTTATTAATGGCAAAAACTCAAAATGCCTGCAGCAGCTACATGCATTCATAGAATGAATAAAAAGAGGGATGACTGATCATTTTAGAGGACCCTAACCCTGCATACTTTCATAGAAGATCATGAAAGGTACAGTGGATTTTTTAAAAAAATATTTCTTCTGTAGCTCTTTTAAAGCCATAATAGTAGACTTGAAAAAACAACATAGCAATCTCCAAACTGGCCATCCGATGGCTCATGCATAAAAGAAACAGTGCTGAATCCATACAGAATGTGTCCTACTTTAATATAAAAAACAAAACAGAAAAAAAAATCTATGATAGCAATTAGGATTGTTAATCTGAAATTTCACTTCATTACCAATTATCCCTTTGTAGATAGGTATCAGAACTTCTGGGAGTTGCTAGGAGGCTCAGAAAAAATGTGCCAAATAAAACAAGTATAGGCAAAGAGGTGCTTATCAAAAGAGCAAGAAATGGCATGCACGTCATTGTGTTGGACTCAAAAGCCAGCTGGGTTGTCATAACACAGTGGCAGGCTAAAGGAAAAGAGGCTGACATTGCTAGTATGACTGTTAAAACTAATAAATATTTGGGCCAAAGATTATTGTTAGGCTTTAGCTAATATAATTAATACTGAGACCAAAACTGCCCTTAACAATTATTTCCTCAAAGCAAATGGAACAAAAAAAAATATCTTAAAAGGACACACTAATTTGTAACTTCTGGGTAAGTTACAAAATTAAGAGAGCTATGCTTAGTGTTGAGCTGACCACCGTAGCAAAAGAGGAGCTGGTAAGTTGACAAGTTTTTTGGGGATTCCTCTCTGGAAAAAGGTGAGGACCTGTGATTGCCCATAGGTACTCCAGACAGAGGGTCCTCACAAGGAGAGTAAAAGAGCAATCTCTGATTAGTTTAAAACTTTGGGAGATAAAGGAACACCATCTTTGCTCAAACCACAGTCAGTGCCTTTGAAAGGATATTGGATTGGTATAATTCCTTTTCCAAGCACTTTCAGAAATTGCTTAATGACAGCTTTTCAGATATTAGAAGCTTTGGATCAACACATTTACAGTACCAGGGAAGTCTCCTTCTATCCTTTGCAAAAGCAATTTTAAATACAAGTCTAAAATAAATCTTTTAAAAAAAATAAACAGCAAAATGGTGATTAGAACTTTTTTTAAAAATTACAAAGGGTCTAAAGGTCCAGATAGATTTAAAATAAGATTTTGAAATTAATTACAAGACTCCTTCTTGTGGAAAAATGCTTCTGTTTTGATTCTTTTTAAAGAAATGATCAGATGGGGCTTTGAAGATTGAATACCAGAGGGAACCAAAAGGAACAAAAGGTTACAATTAAAAGAAAATAGCATTCCTGTTACTAAATTTTACTCCTTGTGTTAAGCTACATTACTACAAAAAATGAAAGCATTAAAACAGCAATAGCTTGTATTTAAGAGACATCGCTATAGATTTTTTTCTATGATAGAGTGTTCAAGATTGCTCAGAAACGTTTTCAGTTAAAGTGGTGTTGACACGTAATTGTAAACTTTCACATGTGTATTTTCTGTCATGTTCAACTCATCAATGTGCATTCTGACTTTGTAGTTGATTAGCTAATAAAGGAGAATATTTGTAGCTCAGGGTTAGAATGAGGGGTCTTTGGTGCTCTCTGAGCTTGTTTTCTTTATTTGCGGATATTTCATTACCCAAACTAGGCAACATCATCAGTATGGATTGGTGATACACTGATGATGTTATCTAGTTTGGATAAAGAAATGTCTGCAAGAAAACAAGCAAGCTCAGAGAGCACCAATGACCCCTACGGTTATTATCTGTTAAAGGGGTATCTCAGGTTCCTCATATCTGAGAATATGATTTAATAGAGGCAGGGCTTTTTTTCTCATAGAACACTCAGAACGGAGTTCCAACACCTTTTTTGGATGGAACCTTGCAGGGTAGGCAAGGCCGGTTGTATGACATGTGAGTTCCGGCACCTTTTTCTTTTACAAAAAAGCACTGAGTAGAGGTGATGTGAAAGTTTTACAGAGTCAGAATTGGAAGATACAAAACAGAACTTTTTTTCCCATTTAATTTAAGTGTATATGGGATGGTTCACCAAATAATCCATAAACAGCCTTATATTTTCCTCTGTAAGATATCTGTTGTCCAATAAATAAACAAATATTTCAAATGACTACTAAAATAAAAATGACTAATTCTAAGGAGTAAGAAACCCAAATGCCATTGAACTGGCTAACTGGTATGTTTAAATCCTCTTAACTTTCCTGGAAGTGCTAATGTTATGAAATAGATATCAATTCTAGGTAGTGACAGATATCGATAGATAACAATATATATATATATATATATATATATATATATATATATATATATATATATATATATATATATATATATATATATATATATATATATATATAATTGCTAGGCCCCAAACATGGGACAAATCTTTATTTCCTGTGTCAGCCTAACCTGAAGGCCATCGACAGGCAGTAGTCACACCGGTGACAGCTCATATTTGTGTAAATTTTAAATTGCTAACATTATATATATATATATATATATATATATATATATATATATATATATATATATATATATATATATATATATATAATATATATATATATGTATATATATATACTATTATATATATATAACTATTTTTAGATTACCTTGCTAGGCCCCAAACATGGGACAAATCTTTATTTCCTGTGTCAGCCTAACCTGAAGGCCATCGACAGGCAGTAGTCACACCGGTGACAGCTCATATTTGTGTAAATTTTAAATTGCTAACATTATATATATATATATATATATATATATATATATATATATATATATATATATATATATATATATAAACGTTTTTCAGAACAGAGGAAAGTAAAGTATTACATGGCAAATGCCAGACAGTGTCTTCTTTTGATACGGCAGCTCAAAATAACTTCCTCAATCTTCAGACTTTTAATTAAGAGGCAAGTGTGGAATGAAGAAAAAGTTTCTTCATATAAGGGGAAGACTGAAGAATTGATTGAAGATTGAGGAAGATTGTGTTCACAAGTCTGGAAGCCACACAAATTCCAGTTTTGTTTACGGGTGTAAAAAAACCTGTATAAAAATTAACCAAATTTACATTTTTATTTTCTTATGGTACTTTTGAGTCAATGTTGAATTCTGGCAATTGCTTGGACTAGTTCCTGAAGGTTTCTTGAAAAGGATTTTTGGAAGTAGTGAGACAGAATGCGTGACTGGCCCAAAGTCACCTAGGTGGCTTTGTGTTGAAAGTGGAATTAGACTCACGGTCTCCTGGTTTCTAGCCAGATTAACCAGGTATACCAAATTGGTTGGTCATAGAACCAGCCAGATGTTTAAATTGGATTTGCCATTTCAGCCCACCTCTCATGTCCTACCCAAGGATCTGGGATAGGGAGTTGATGTTGTCTGATGGTGTTTAAGATATTGTTTGCAGGATATAATTAAAGTTCCAATTAAAGCTGCTTTTATTATTGTTACCGTTGTTTTAACCAGGGATTTAGAAAAAAAAATGATGAGATTTTTCTGAGCAATCTTATATAACAGAATATATATATATATGCTCAGATGGTTTTCAGTACAAACAGGGTGCTCATTTTAAAGCTACACTTTAAATGATAAATTGTTTGGAAAGAAAATTAGAATTTGTATTATTTTACTTGTGGTGAACTCTGATTTGGTTTACCTTTGCACAGAGCCAAATGATAAACACAATAAGAGTGGCAAGGTGGCCTAGAGGCGAAGATGCTCACCACCCACTCAGAAGGTTAAGAGTTCAATCTGCTGCAAACTCCCCATAGGTGTCAGGAAGAGCCCCAACTCAACCCTGAATAAAGGGATTATAGGCCAGTACAAAGGGGAAAAAAGATAAACACAACAACAAATAATAATAATAAAAAATATCTTGAAACTTCATGAATGAAAAATGTGATTCACATTGGTGTATGTTCTATTCTCATGAATTCTATACATGAATTGGGTCTCAGCAGCACAGATTGCCTAAGGCAGGGGTAGGCAACCTTGGCTCTTTGATGACTTGTGGACTTCAACTCAACTCCAGCTGGTTCTGGAATTCTGGGTATTGAAGTCCACAAGTCATCAAAGAGCCAAGGTTGCCTACCCCTGGCCTAATTCAGTAAAAACAACAGTTGGATGGCCTATATCATATTAGAAGTCATAAAGAAATAGGGAATCAGTTGTCTTTAATATGAAGATATAGTAAAAATATTGTCATTTTGGTGTAATATGATTGTTTGATTTCCTGTTCAAAGGCTTAGTCTGACCTTTCTAAAGTAGAACATTTATGAAAATGTGCAATTTTATAGTTGATTAGACAACATTAACCATTAAGTATGGCTACCTAAAATGCTTAGATTTTAATTTTGACACAGTTGATTTACTGAGATTGAGTTTTCTGCCTAAACTGCCAGCTGCCTTTATTTTCTACTGCCAGTGCTTATTCTAATTACATGTGATTTTTTTTCCTTTTAAATAGTAGTAAAATTTGAATGAATCCCAAATTCTGTTGCTGAATAAAACCATTATGTGTGGTTGAATACATATAATTAATTGAATCAAGACTGAAAGTTGCAAGACAAAAATTCATGCATTTTATTTGCAGCAGTAGAAAAACAGATGGATTCTTAACGACGTACTTGTTCTTTTCAGTTTAAAGTTACATAAAAATAATAACAAATACTATGTTTTCATCTGCTTGTTATTGTGGAAAAATGAAACATTCTCAGCAATTTCTGGTAAATTTGCTTATCTATAATGATTCTTCTGGAATAGAATACAGTAAAGAGTAGCACAGAGGCAAAAATGTATCAAACACATTGAAATATCCTCAGTTTAAGAATTCAAATTCAAAAGCATATGGGTTATGGCTAAAATGATACTTTAAATCAAAGGTCACCAATCTTTTCATGCTGGTGGCCCAGAGGGAAAGGAGCAGCTGTGAACAGGGCTGTGCGCAAACAGAACCACGTGCAACCTGTACAGCACTAGCAGCTCCATTTGTACATGCACGCAGGCGCAAGCCACTGCTAGCCCCATGCTCATGCGTGAATGGACTGCGCAACCTGGATGGCGCTAGTGGTCTGTTTGTGCATGCACGCATGCACTAGCCACCTCCTCTGCTAGTGTCTCACGCATGCACAAACAGGCCATGCAACCCATGCATGCTAGCAGCCCTGTTTGTATAGGCATGCAGGCGCTAGCCACCACCACTGCTAGCTCTGTGTTTGCAGGCTCTAGCAAAAGTGGGTGAGTGTGCGCACATACTTGCATGCACTGGTCAACCTGTCCTGTGGCCTGGTGGCCAGTATGCCACGGCCCGGCAGTGAGCTACGGACCATAGGTTGTGGACTCCTGCTTTAAATAGAGAAATTGTCAAGCCACATGGGCTTTCCACTTCAGGGAGGGGGGAGGGAGACAGCTGAGGGAGCCTGCGGTCAGATGGCAAGCTGCTGACATCATCGCCTGATGCCCAGGGAATCCCCCGAGCTGACCACCAAGCAGCTGAGGGTGCCAGTGCCACGCTACCTGTCTCTCTGGCCGCCGAACAGCTGGTGTTTCAGCGGCATACTGAACTGCTCTCTCTCCGGCTGCCAAACAGCTGAGGCTCCTGGCAGCATGCTGAACCGCTGGCAATGATGCTGACGGGCCGGAGAGCTCCTGGGTCCCAGTTGCTGATCATATGGAGCCCTGTTGGCAACGCACCTTTGGAGCAGCACCCAGAGAAGTGGAGGGAGTGGTCCATGCAGGACTTGCATGGCCAGCTGGAGGAGGGAGGTGGAGGCTGGTAATGCTGGTTTTAGGGACAGCCACCGGATGCTGGCTGGTTGAATAGGGGTGGAGCTAAGGGGATTGCCTGTATGTAAGGTGCTGGGAGCAATTCACTCCCAGTGTTGACTTTATCTGCTGCTATTTGCCATCAATAAATGCTGGTCAGAATGTTCCTGCCTAGCCAGCTATCTTGTTGACCATCATTTGTCATCTGTGGGGCCAGGGCTGGTAAGGACTCTGACAGAAATGTATTTCTAAAAAATGTTTAGACTGCTTGATAACTTTGCATTTTACAAAGGTGTGGTAATATTACTATAAAGGACTGTCTTCATTACCTCATGAATCTCGGTAGTTTTCTGATTTCTAAGTTATTTCCTGCAGATACAAGTTTTGTTCCAGCATTGGCTGCAAGGAAGGTATCCAATCTTTCAGTGAACGACAAGAGACTAACAGATGATATAATAACACTACTAAAAGTAAGCTTCCTTAATGGAAAGCTTGGGAATACACATTGCTTTTTACTCACGTTTATACTTCCCAACCCCACCCAAATCTCAGCTGAAAAAAATATGATGGAGTGAGATTAGGGCTTTGGGATCAGGGTGGGAATAAAAAATATCAGAGAAGCATCATGGTCTCATTTCAACCTGATTTATGTTTAATAAAAGCAGCACTGAAATTTCATGCATTTTACTGCCACACTTCAGGAGGGTAATTTTGGGGTCGGGATGGGAGTGGGGATTAAGGTTGTTTGCCAGTCATGGACTGTCCTTTTGTTCTATCTAGAGCAGACATGTCAAACCCGTGACATCACATGACGTTGCGCTTCGTATCAGGACAGTTTTGCCATTGCCAGCAATGGGGTGGGCGTAGCTTCTGCATGATGCATCCACCCTGTGGGCTGGCAGTTTGACACCCCTGATCTAGAGTATTCTTGTCTTGATATATGGATCCAGAAGACAAGAGGTGAAATACATAAAAGGAAATATATTCTTTGATATCATTGCATTACTTCAGCCTATTAGTGAATATATATATATATATATATATATATATATATATATATATATATATATATATATATATATATATATATATATATATATATATATATATATATATTGTGTGTGTGTATGTATATGTATATGTATATGTATATGTATATGTATATGTATATGTATATTACACACATACAGAGAGAGAGGTCTGTTTCAAAAAGGTCCAGAAGGTCAACTATTATTAGCTTTAAGAGCCCCTATTATATTTCACAGATCAAATGGACACTCTTTGGACATTCTGTCTCCAAAGTAAAACAAACAAACAAAAAAACAAAAAACCAGACAGCAATAAAATCAGAAATCCATTTCAAATATACCCTTGATTGACAGAATACTTCCCGAGTTTGGACTTCACCATTTGATACAAAAACAATACACTCACATACACATAGACACACATGGAGGAAGCAGGTGGGTGGGGGAGTTGTAGAAATGAATGTACCTATTAATGCTGTGCCAAAATCTCCTTTGTGATTTCTCAAATGTTTTTTCCCCTGAAAACAACAATTATTATTGGCTATGCTTGAGAGTTTCTATGTGAATCCTCTCAGTTAAGCTGTCCCAAAGTGCTTTTCCAAAAGGCAGCTTTTGGATTTTATTTTTTTTTGTTTATTTTCCTTTAAAAATGTTTTGCTTCTCATTCGAAAAGAACTTCGAAAAAAATGTTTCCAAAGTTAAAACAACAAGAAAGTCTGGTTGCCTTTTGGAAAAGCTCCTGTGAGACAACTATGACCTGGATGATTGAGAATCTCCATAGACTTTCAGTTAAGTTATATATAATTATTATATATATTTATTAACTTATTTTATTTTTATTAAGTAAGTTTTTGATAGAATAGAAGCAATACCAAATTTGATTTGGAAAGAAAAAGAAAAGGGAAAACTAATGAGTGAAAAAGTGAAAAAGAAATAGACAAAAAGAAATAGGAAAAAAAAGAAATACTATTATTTCGATGTTATCAGCGTTGACAAGTTATTATTTTTTCAGTGACTTTTTGAGCTTACAGTGCAATCACAATTCTTTGAATTTGTATTTAGTGTGCCTCAGATATAAGAACTATTTTTACTACAGACTTCATCCCCAAGGAATCAACTGTTTCTTAAGCAGTCTGTATAATTCATGTAATTTACAACATTGATATCACTGATAATATTTGCTTAATTGTGCAACTCCTTCATGTGAATTGATTGCACAGGTATGTAACCATGAAAATGATGTAAATCAATGCAAATTAATTTAAAATGTCACATTATTATACAAAAAAAGCAAATGATGTGAAAACATCAGTAACATAATTACACAAATCATATCAATTAGTTAAATTTGGGTTTAATTAGCCTAAAAATTGCACCCGTTCACCAAATGGCCTGTTAAACTGAAGTTTCATTATACTTTATTTTTGGAAATAACAGAGGGTGCTATAATACTCTTATTCATTTATGTTATTCATCCATCAAACTCTCTAAAGCTCCTTTCATTGCACAAGCTTTGGGGAAGGGGGGAGAGCTAAATGGAAAAGGATAGCTGATTAGAGTTTTCCTCAGGATTTACCTAAAGGGTGAAAAACCAGGATTGTTCCAAACGGGAGAATTACTATCAAAAAGATGGTTGAAAGAAAGGCAGGATGCTCATACACACCTCTTGATTACCTCTTACCAAATCAGTAGAAGACTACCATAGTTGACCAATGAGAATTTTACTGAGATTCTCTTATCCTTGGAAAGGATTATTAAGATAAGATTCTCTCATCAGATTGAATTACAACTACAGGAAAATAAAGATCCCCCCCTGCATACTATTAGCATACATGGTAACAAAAAAGACTGGAAGCAATGTACGTTACAAGAGAATCAGTTATAAGCAGGGCTTTTTTTCTTATAGAATGCTGAGAACGGAGTTCCGGCACCTTTTTTGGGTGGAACCTAGTAGGGTAGGCAAGGCAGGTTGTATGACATGTGTGAGTTCCGGCACCTTTTTCTTTTACAAAAAAAGCACTGGTTATAAGGCAATTCGAACCAAATGAAACAGGCACTCCTAACTATGATTCCAAATGTCAGGAGATCCTGCATGTTTCTCATTTTATGGGATAAACATGACATAGGAGGAGAGCCTTTTCTGCCCTCACCCTCTTGGCCTTCCAGAAGAGGCTCAAAACCTGGTTTTGCTGATTGGCTTGAGGGAATGATGGTGGCAATTTATAGTGGAGATGGCTGGTGGAGTAAAGGAGAAGATTCCATGTCCACACTGTTTCCTAGAATAGAATAGAGTTGGAAGGGACCTTGGAGGTCTTCTAGTCCATCCCCCTGCTTAAGCAGGAGAACCTTTACCATCTCAGACAAATGACTGTCTAGCCTCTTCTTAAAAATCTTCAGTGATGGAGCACCCACGATTTCTGAAGGCAATCTGTTCCACTGCTTAATTGTCTTCTTTGTTAACTTTAGCCTTTTTATATTTGTGCACTTATGGTAAACTGCCAAAGTCACTCTGGACAGTGAGATGGGAGGCATATAAATTTAATATGCAAATAAATAAACTTGGGAATGTTTCTTGAAACTGGAGCTCTATAATAATTCTTATCACTCCTAAATCATGTCTTTCATGTGAAAGCATTCTTTGAGGTCTACCTCTAGAGTGTAGTATAGCCTCTTTCAGCTCTTTTTATAGTGATGAAATACATAAACTGTGGGAAGAAGGAGAATGTTGTCTTGCACAAGTCACTTGTCAAACATTCACATCTAAATACTGGCACTTCATACAGTGCAGCAATATTGCTTTTCATGTTCACTGAGCAGCTCAGTGACCTTTGGCAAGTCTCTAAGCTTCCAGCCAGCTCTTGATTAAAAATAAAATGTGTAGCTCTATTATGTGATGATTTTAAGTCTGCTGCATTCTTAAAAGTTAAAAGTTCATCAATGCCTTAATACCAGGCATCTTATTACTGAGAATGCTAACCAAAGCAAACAAGTGGAGAAGCAAATCTACTCAATTCAGTGAATTTTGATAAGTCAGTGACATCCTCAGCAAAGGGTGTTACATGACAAAAACCTTCATGAATGCTGTCAATCATCATGGTTGAAATTTCCATAACAAAATTTGATGACCCTCCCTTAAAAAGATCCTTTGCATCCTAGAATTTCTCAGTCCTAAATTCTCAAACTTATAAATATATTTCCTGACATTTTTGCATGCTAATTTGGCACAGTTAGAAAACTGATTGATTGATATTTAATCCACCCATTGAAAAAGAAAGTTCAGCACTAATTTTATCATTAGATAATAAAGTGAAATCAAGTTAATCCTGGTTCCCTATATCCTGGCTTCTACCATGACTTGAAATGCCTCTAAAGAGATTCCAATCATGTCTTTGATATCATCCATTCTCATAATATACAGTACATCAGTTATACAAGTTATGCAACCTTTTTCCATATTTGGTGATGTAGAACTATTACCACCTAATTGCATGGGTATAATGGGTATAAAGCCTTGGTGGAGCAGTGGGCTGATGCCTCCTTAAGTAACACCAGCTGCCTGCAATTAGTGCAGGTTCGCATCCCACCAGGCTCAAGGTTGACTCAGGCTTCCATCCTTCCGAGGTAGGTAAAATGAGGACCCAGATTGTTGGGGGCAATAAGCTGACTTTGTAATAATGCCACTTGGGGGTGTGTGTGAAAGCCCTAATAAGCAGGCATATACATAGAATGAAGGCTACTGCTAAGCTTGTAAGCCTCCCTGAGTCTTCGGAGAAGGGCGGGATATAAATGGAATTAAAATAAATAAAAATAAATAAATAAAATAATTATAACTTTCCCTTTGGTTCGTTCTGCGTCTGTGCATGATATTAAGCTCAATCATTCACTTCTTTGTTTTTGCTTTCCCAGAATACCTAAAGAAAAAGAAAACTGGAGAGGAGTTTATCAAAAGTTCAATTTGTTTCAAAATAATTATTTTTTTATGTATAGCTGAGGACCAGTTTCACAAAGCTATCATCAAAACTGAGTCAGTATCGAGAAACTGGATACATTTCATCACCAAGATTTCAAATAAATCTCTCAGAAATTACCATTTTTTTTATATTTATTTCATAGATATTTATTTCATAGAGTAATTCTGAATACTTTCTGCCTAGATATTCATGCTGAATATTCTGAAATTGTCCTATTGCTACAGAGCTTTAGTTGTCCACTCTTGTCCTCCTCCATTTAAACTAATTTTCGCCTATCTCAAAGGTCTACAAAATTTTGTAACCAAAGTGCAATATCTCTGTGGTAAAAAAAAAAGAATATATACTCAAAGGACACAAGATCCAGTACTGAAGACAGTTAGATTCCATCATCAAATGAGCAACTCATTTCTTAAAGAGTTTGAAACATGGCAAAAATCTGTATACAGAAACAGAATCTGAAGGCAGCAGCTAAAAGAAAATGTATGTGTATTCATATTGCTTTTGCTTTCAGTTCTCAGTACAGGTATTCCTTGACGTACGACCATAATGGAGCCCAAAGTTTCCACTGCTAAACAAGACAGTGAACTTGCCCCACTTCACAAGCTTTCTTGCCACAGTTTAAGTTTATTATATTTGTATATTATATGAACAGGGCATATATAAAAATACAAATTACAAAAGTTAAAAGAGAATTAAATACGAGCCCAAACTAAAAACAGTAGAAAAATGTAAAAAAATCCCCAATAAAAACCCCAACGCATCCCCCATCAGGCCAGGCCGGCTTGTTCAAATAGGTAGGTCTTCAAGTTGCATCGGAAGGAGCGAAGATCCGGTGCCATCCGGAGCTCAACCGGCAGCTGATTCCATAAAGCCGGGGCGCCCACAGAGAAGGCCCTCCCCCTGGGGGCCACCAGCCGACATTCTCTGACTGGAGGCACCCTGAGGAGGCCCTCTCTGTGGGAACGCACAGGGCGGAGGGAAGTTGACGCTGGCAGTTATTAAGTGAATCACTGCAGTTAAGTCAGTAACAAGGTTCTTAAATGAATCTGGATTCCCCATTGACTTTGCATGTTAGAGGTTTGCAAAAGGTGATCACTTGACTCCAGAACACTGAAGCCATCATAAATACATGCCAGTTGTCAAGCATCTGGATTTTGATCACATGATCATGGGCATGCTGCAATGGTCATAAGTGTAAAACATGGTCATAAATCACTTTTTTCCCATGCTGTTCTAAATTCAAATGATCCCTAAACAAATAGTTTTAAATCGAGGATTACCTGTACCTTGTATTTTGCAAGTCCTCATTACAATTCTCTAGGACAGGGGTGTCAAACTCAATTTCATTGAGGGCCGCATCAGCATTGCGGTTGCCCTCAGGGGGCCGGGTGGGTATGGCCTGGGTGGGCGTGGCCTACTGCATGGGCGTGGCTAGAGTGTGTATGGCCTACTGGGTGAGCATGGCCAGCTCTACATAGTTTGCATCAAGGGTGCCTATGGGGGCCTGGGCAGGAGTGGGACAGATCTGAGGGTCTCTGGCAGAAGGAGGGTCTCTGGGCCAGGGCCAAGGCAGTGGGGGCCGTTCCCTCACTGTTTCCAGGATGGCTTCACGAGCCACATGAAACCACTTCGCGGGCCGGATCTGGCCCCCGGGCCTTGTGTTTGACATGTCTGCTCTAGGATGTCAGAAATGTCCTTTCCGATACCAGGGGTTAAGATTGTTCACACAACATTGTTGGAGACAGACCTGAAGCTTAAACAGCAACAATATGAACTTATTCAAACAACATTTTCACAAAATCATTAATTATTGTAACCATTTAGTGTTCCTAATTCTCATAATGCAGTTCCACACATGAACAAGCAAAAACTGAGTACACTGACTAAAAGAACAATGAATTGGAAATTACCTTGCAATATATTTTGTCTTCAATTTACGCTTGCTCAATAAAAGCAGAATTGCTACTTTTACTTTCCTAGCTGAGCATATCAGTTGCACTAAGATAGCATGCTCCAGTGTGGTTGGGCTGTCAATGGAAATATACACCAGTAAACTAAAGTGGAAATTTTGATGCCAGCCAATGTTTTTTCATCAGATTTAACAGATCAATCTAACAAAAGTATTAGTTTAATTCTGTGATTTTAAAAATCTTCCCTCCAGATTCTTTAGACTTAAAAGAGAATAGATTTATACCACTGATATGTGTTTGCTCTCTTGTTATTAGCTAAATAATCCTATATGCCAGTGGTGGCGAACCTATGGCACGCGTGCCAGAGGCGGCACTCAGAGTTTTCTCTGTGGGCACGGGCACTGTCACCCCAGCCCCGCCTGCCCCCGCAGCCTCCTCCTCACCAGAAGCCCCCCCAGAGCAGAGTCGCCCACAGGCACAGCCCGTGTGGAGCAGCGCAGTGAAGGACATGGCAGGCGGGCAGCAGGGACAACACTCTGCCCTCATGCCCTGTTGCACACAGATGATGCTGCAGGGCACGGGTGGAGGGTGTGGCTGCCATGGCGCTGCAGGGCCACCTGGCCTATCTGCTGCAATGGGCCATGGAGGTGGTAGGTGGCCCTGAGGGTGGGGTGATTTTTGGACGCTCGCTGTCTAAAAGGTTTGCCATCACTGCTATATGCTTACTTTATATTATATATATATAATAGTCTATTTGGTCATATTCATCTTGCCAAACCTAGAGTAGCCAGCAGGAAACAAGAGAGGACAGAGAGGAAAAGTATAGGTACAATTATATCCCTGGCAGCTGCAGATGAAATGTTCTGTATGAAGGCAGAGCTTCTGTACCCTTTGACTTGTTTTCTTCTTTTCTTACTGAAATTTTTCAAAAGCCTATAATTCCACTGTGTTCTCAAAGGTCGACTTATTTTGATTATAGCTGTCAACAAGCTGGGTTCGCCATGTTATTGAGTCTGGCCTCATTGCTGATTTTACAAAAAGGTCATCTCAAATAAATACATTTCTAATAGTTTGTTTCATTAGACCTGGCATACTTGGGCAGTTATTTTGGTTCTTATTCAGCATTTTGCCTGGCATAATATCAGTGGACTTCTGATCGCTCAAACAGAAAGTCACCATCACTCATCACACAGTTGTCTGCGATTATAAGATTCTTTGCTCTGAGACACTAGGTGAAAATTATAGCTTTTATTAGCCATAAATTGGCATACAATCAGTAGCAACCTGCAATATCCCTTCCTTCTATATACTGATTATAGTATAGTTGATCCAGTATTCTAGGCAAGGAATACATATCCAAGATAAAAATAATTATGACGCTAGTACTGTAATCTGCAGAAATTAGTAAGAATTTCTGATGGTGATAGGAACATTGATGAATGAACATACTGTGATAACGATGTAATTGCCTTCCAGTACATACAATAGAAGAGAAATGGGAAATGGAAAAGAGTTGGATTGAATGGGTTGGATTGCAAATTAATATAGCTTTAAGATCAAGGGATGTGGCTTTCTTGCATGTGCCATTGAGTTCTAAGAACAAGTCAATAATCAATGAAGTTTTAAAAAAGCATATGAAACTTTGAATAAAAACTTTCTTTGCCTGTATCCCACATACCTTCAAACATCTTTGTTTATAGATTATTTTTGAAATGATTGCTGATCAATTTATTAACTGTAATTTCTTGTTCCAACTCCCTGAGATCTTGTTTTCAAGACTATTCTTAATTGTGGGCATGTTTGGAACTCATTTTATCAATAAGGCTATTGCTTCTGCTGCTGTTTTTGTTTGTTCATTAGCCTTTTGGAGCTTATCCTTGGAAAGGAAAGGCAGGATAGATTAAACAAACAAGCAAATCCTGATCTCCCCTTAAATAAAAATTGGGTCTCAGCTGCAGCTATTGAGGCAGTTCATTAACTAAAATCACCACTGGCAATCTTAATTTTTATAGAGCAATAGTGCAAAGTCTGCATTGCTGCTGCAAATGAATGGCTGTTGATCAAATAAATAATTGTGGTTTAGAATGCTGAAACCCTAGTAATCAAACAACACTTATACAATTCTGATTGGAATATTCTTACCATCTGAAGCCTGATATATGTGAAACAGAGATCATTCGGATTTTAGGATTGGAATTCCCTTGCCATCTAAAACTAAAAAAAAAATACTTTTTTTAAGATTACTCAGTCTCAGGAGGATGAAAGCAAGTTGAAATTAAATTGAGCCAATTTGGAGATTCTGTTGATAACTAGGAAACTAGATTTTGAGATCAAAGTTCAACCTGTTCTGGATGGCATTTGTAATCCCCTGAAACAGGAGGTCCATGGATACTAGATTCAAAGCTGGCAGCCCTAAGTACATTCATGATTATTCTTGAATTATGGAGTTCTTTTACAACCAAGCTCAGAAAACATCAAGGACTCCACAATTCAACTCTGAGCTACACATATTGTCTTCTATTGGTATTCTTAAATCAATCAGATTTGGTAACACCTTGATTACATACTTTACTATTATTGTATACTTACCTGGCACTATCTATGAAAAATGTCTGGAAGTTGCAGTTGGTGTAAATAAAAACAAGCTATTTCCATATGTTATTTCCATATGCAACGTACAGGATTCAAGTATTGCTTATATGGAAATATGTATATTGGCTACCAACTGTTTATGGGGGATAAACTTTACAACTCTAAGCTCAGTACATGACTGCTCAAGAAGCATCCTTTCCTTGGAAGTCGGGGAAGGGGGAGGGCGAGGGGGGGTAAGAGGGGGGGAGGGGGAGGGAGGGAGTTTATGCTTTTAAAATGTATTCTAAAGCTTTTCAATTAAAAAAAAGAGGCATCCTTTCCTAAGCATTAAAACACCTGGAGGAGCCTTCTGATGATGGCCAGTTTGTTAAAAGCCTACCTACTAAGTATGCAGAACATGGATTTTTCCTGAGTCATTTCAAGCTATGGAATACCTGCTATCAAGAGTTGCATAAAGGTCTCATACTGTCTTTGGATAAGATCTTGCTAGTCATTTGATTGTTGGTTCATTTTAGCTTAGACTTCTATATTTTTCCATTTTAGATTTCTTTCACTGTCATCTGCTTTGAATACTCGTTTGAGTTGAAAGATAGATTATTTTAAAAAAAATCAAACCACCATTGTCTTCATTATAATCTTTGGGGAATTTAAGGATAGCCATCATTTTGTCAAGCAAATTGCTTCAGTAATTGAGACTTTTTTTAATTGATCCATTGCTTTTCAATGTGAATGCCTGCTGACTTTCTCCTTTCTTGTTTCTCAAAGACAATAAAGAATAGCTTTTTATTGTCACTGGTGTTTTCTATATTTTCCCAGACACAGTGTCAAAAGTTAAGGCTAAAGTAGTACAATTTCCTGCTCCAGAAACCTTCAGCCTTGATAATAATTTGGCTTGTCCCAATCAAAAGAAGTGATTTGTTGGCTTTTATCTGTTTCTAAAGCTCCTCTGTGTTGACTGAATAGTGCTAGCGAGTTCAGTGCTTTATCGAACAGACAAGAGAGCAGGATTGGTAAATCTGTTACTCCTGTGGAAAACAGCTCCAGGCATGACTAGGAGACAATCTTGGATATATTTGATGAACATGGCTTGTAAGGAGAGATTCTATTTATGTCAAAATATCTGAAACCTAGAGAAACATTGAAATTATGTTGCCTACCTTTATGGCACCATAAAAGAGGATTTAGAAAAGATCTTCCAGTTTTTAAAGAGAAAGTCTCACCTTAGTGATTAAGACTGGAGATGGATGAGCTCTAACATCTGAATAGCTCACTGTCACTAATTAATATATAGGCTTTGTCTCCCTTCTAATTATGCAAGTTTGCATGTATAATGTATGTATAGCCCTCCAGCTAGAGAACAGTCTCCTAAATCACAACACAAGTCTACCTTAATGTGAATTAGCTAATCACTACCTGTAGTTCACTAACAATAATAATACTTAGGAAAGATTCAGTAGGGGGAATATAAAAACCAAGTCCAGTCTAAACATCTGATGACTATAACCAACCATAACAATGAAAACAATACACTTTAAGAACAATTTATTACATGTACCCCTAAAACTTCAGCATCTGAATTTGTTATATGTAGAAATTATGAAAAATAAACATGTTTTCACTTATGAAACATGTTTTCAATTTTAAAATTATGTATATTTACATCTATTTTTTTATTTTTTTTATTTTTATTGAAAAGTTTTAACATACAATTTTCCTTTAAAACCCCCCTCCCCCTCCCTTCTCCCCCCCTACCTCTCCCCCCTCCCCCCCTCCCCCCCCCCGACTTCCCAGAGCTAAATACAAGGTATATATATAAAAAGCAATCATAAACAATCATATACTAACAACTATAAACTCTAAAATCCATCACTCTCTAGCTTATATAGGATAAAACAAGCCTTAGTAATATATAATATATATATATATAAAGAAACTAAAATAAAAAAAGAAAAAAAAAGAAAGAAGACTTATTCAAATGCTACATAAAACTTCTTAACCCTATACTTGTTCTGGATAAACTCAATCCATTTTCTCCATTCCATAATATAGCGTTCTTGCGAGTGATCTTTCAAATAGGCCGAAATCTTCGCCATCTCAGCCAGGTCGGAAACCTTTAAAGTCCATTCTTCTATGGTCGGCAGTTCCTCTTTCTTCCAATACTGACCTATGAAAAGTCTTGCTGCCGTAATTAAATGCAACATCAGCTTGGTGTCCACAACTGTAGCATCTGTAATTATTCCCAACAAAAAAAGTTGCGGACAAAACTTTATCCTCTGTTTAAAGATCTTCTGCATGTTCCACCAGACTTTTATCCAAAAAGCCTTAACCTTTTTACATCTCCACCATATGTGAAAATATGTTGCATCTTCATCACCGCACCTCCAACATTTAGGCTGATAATTTGGATACATACTTGCAAGCTTTTTAGGATCTAAATGCCATCTGTAAAACATTTTGTAAAAATTCTCTCTTAGATTTTGAGCTTGTGTAAATTTTACGTTCCTCACCCAAATCTTTTCCCACGTATCCATTATGATAACTTCCTGGATGTTTTGGGCCCATTTTATCATACAATCCTTAACAAGCTCTGTTTCTGAGTCAATCTCTATCAATGCAAGATATATCCGTTTGATATGTGCTGGACCCTGATTTCTAATTTGCTTTATCAAATTTTCATCAGTCATTGTAAAACCATTTTTCTGGTCTTCTTTCCACCTGGCCCGTAACTGAGTATATTGAAACCAGTTTTGAACAACCTTCTCTTCTCGCAAGAGGCTATATGATTTCAAACACCAGACATTTCTTTCCAAACTTAGGATCTCCTTGTACGTAGTCACATCATGTTTGAAACCAGCATGTATATTTTCTATTGCATGTTTTGGAATAGCCCACAGTGGTATCTTGCAATCTAACTTATGTCTATACTTCTTCCAAACTCTCAGCAATGCCTGTCTTAAAATATGCACTCTAAACACATTGTCTACCTTCTTATCATACAACAAATATGCATGCCAGCCAAACAACAAATCATGGCCCTCAAGATTTAATAATCTCTCTTGTGTCAAATTAATCCAATCACTTATTCCTACTAATGCAGCAGCTTCATAATATAGTTTAAAATTGGGCATTTTAAGGCCACCTCTCTCACGAGTATCCTGCATAATCTTAAGTTTAACTCGTGGCTTTTTCCCTGCCCACACAAATTTATTGATACCTCGCTGCCATTCCTCCAAATTAGAGTCTTTCTTAAGGATAGGTATCATTTGAAATAAAAATAAAAATTTAGGCAGGACATTCATTTTCACTGCTGCGATCCGTCCCAACAAAGACAATTGCAATTTTTCCCAACTCTCCAATTCTTTTTGAATTTTCCCCCATAATTTTTCATAGTTATTTTTATATAATTTTGTATTAGAGGGTGACAAAAACACCCCCAAATATTTAACCCTTTTAACAATCTCAAATCCAGTTAACCCTTCTAAAAGGGCCTTTTGCGATGCTGTCATATTTTTAGCCAAAATTTTAGTTTTCTGTACATTAACTTTAAATCCAGAAACCTTCCCATATTGTGTTATTATCTCCATCAGGTCCACAACAGAATTCTCTGGCTGGGTCACTGTAACAACCAGATCATTTGCAAATGCTCTCAATCTATAGTCCTGATCTCTAATTTGTATCCCCTTAATTTTTTCCGAATTCCGTATTTTAACCAATAATATCTCTAATGTTAACACAAATAACAAGGGCGATAACGGACACCCTTGCCTTGTGCCCTTCTCAATATTACATGCTTCTGTCAGACTATTATTAACTATAATTCGGGCAGTTTGTTTTTGATATAATGCCCTAATCGGTTGTAAAAAATTTTCCCCAAAATCCATTTTGTCTAAAACTTTCATCAAGAATTGCCAATTCAATTGATCAAAAGCTTTTTCAGCATCTAGAAAAATTAGCGCCGCAGGGATCTGGTTGTTCCTTTCCAAAAACTCTAACACATCAACTATATGCCTCACATTATTTTTCATTTGCCTACCACTAATAAACCCCGTTTGGTCCCCATGAATCACCTGTTGCAGAACCCTCATCAGTCTATTAGCCAAAACCTTAGCAAATATCTTGTAATCTGTATTTAAAAGCGATATCGGTCTGTAATTTTTAACTTGAGTAGCATCTTGGTCTTCCTTCGGAATCAGGGAAATAAAAGCTGTTCTCCAAGACGGTGGCACCTTTCCCCCCCTCTGGATTGTCTGGAACAGTTCCTTTAACGGTTTTATCATCTCTGATTGCAAATTTTTATAATAGGCCTCAGTCAGACCATCCGTACCTGGTGCTTTATCCACCTTCAGTTCCTTAATTGCTGTAAAAATTTCTTCTTCTGTAATCAATTGGTTAATCCCCTCTTTTTGTACTTGCGTAAGAACTGGGATGCTAGCATTCTCCAAATATATATCAATGTCTTTTTCATTAATTTTCTCCTTAGCATATAATTTAGAATAAAAATCCACAAATGCGTCCTTGATAAGGTCCTGTTGAAACACAACCCTTCCTTTATGCTCAATCTTATCAATATTAGAAGCCCTTTGTTTTTTCCTCAATCTATAAGCTAACCATCTACCTGGTTTATTAGCGTTGCAAAAAGTATTATGCCTGGCAAACCGCAAATTGGTTGCCACTTGGTCAGCCATTAGTTTATCAAATTGTCCTCTTAACAATTTAATAGCCTCCTTAATCTTCACATCCTCTGAGTTCAAAATCAAAGCCTTTTCTTTTTCCTTTATTTCATTCTCCAGTTCTTTCCTTCTAGCTTCCACAGCACGTCTATGTTTATTATTCATATATATCAACACCCCTCTCATGTAGGCCTTGCTAGCATCCCAAACCATATCCATAGAGGTACCCTTGTTCATATTAATTTCAAAAAAATCCTTCATCCGCTGTTTACATTCTTCCACATTTCTCTGATTTCTAAATAAGTTCTCATTTACGCGCCAGGAGCGCCTGTCCCTTTTCTCTTTATCAATCTCTAACCAAACTGGGCTATGATCAGAGATAGTTCTTGCGCAGATCTTCACCTTTTTAGTCCTCAAAAAAAAATCATTAGTCAACAAAATAAAATCAATCCTCGAAAAAGATTGATGTCTATCAGAATAAAAAGTATAATCCTTTTCCTGTAGATGTCTCTCACGCCAAATATCTCGCAGTTCCATCTATTTTTTTCTCTATCCATGAAGAACTGTCAGGAGCAAGAATAGAGTTCAAAAGTACAAGAAGTTTATTTCATGCTACCTATACACAAGATTCTGATCTCCTAGTGATGAAGGCAAATTGGTGAATGATAAGAGTCAATGGAATTCCGGGGGAGGGGGAGGGGGAGGGCTGGAGTTAGGTCCAAGTAGCAATTCCAAGCTGATTTAACTCCATCCTTGGTTCAGCCTGGTTATCTCCTACAAAAGACTAGAAAAAGCAGATATGTCTTTCAGAAATACACAGAAACAAATACCCTGTACCTTTTAGATATTAACTTTAAATTGAAGTCCAATGGATAGGAGGCATCACTGGTAAATCTGATAACTGACCCAGGTTATTGAGGGCCCTACTCACGAGGGGGATCATACTCTCGACCTGGTGTTCCTGTCTGGACAGTGGTTGGATGATCTGGGAGGGGGTTCTCCATCTATCACCCCTCTGTCATGGTCAGATCATTACCTCCTGAGGCTGGTTTTCCGTCATGCCATCCCCCGCCGCTGGGCGGCGGAACCGACCAGGTGGTTCCGCCCCAGGCGCCTAATGGACCCGGACCGGTTCCAGAGGGCGCTTGGGCCGATACCTATCACCCTTACCCACAGCCCAGTTGATGCTCTGGTGGAGGCCTGGGAAACGGCTGCCACCAGGGCACTCGACTGCGTTGTACCCATGCGACCTCTGATTCGGCGCAGATCCCGTTGGGCCCCATGGTTCTCTGTGGAGCTCCGGGAGATGAAGCGTCGGAGACGAGGTCTAGAGAGCGGTTGGAGATCCAGCCGATCTGAATCCGACCGATTGCAGTTAAGAACCTTTATAAGGTCTTATCTTGCGGCGATAAGGACGGCGAAGTCTAACTACTTTGCCGCCCTTGTCGCATCCGCAGATAATCGCCCGGCCGCCCTGTTTAGGGTGACTCGCTCCCTCCTTAACCAGGAGGTGAGAGAGGATCTCTTGCAGGGACGAGCCGAGGAGTTTAGTCATCACCTGGCGGACAAAATCGCTCGGATCCGGACCGGCCTGGACTCTGACTGGGCAGAGTCTGATGTGGAGGAATCAGGCGGTCTTGAGCATGTTATCTGGACTGAGTTCGACCCTGTTTCCCCTGATGATGTGGACAGGATCATGGGGAGACTGAGCTCCACCACCTGTTTGTTGGATCCGTGCCCCTCCTGGCTAGCTTATGCGGCTCGGGAGGGAACACGAGGCTGGTTCCATGCAGTAATAACTGCTTCTTTGAAGGAGGGTGTCTTCCCTGCCGCCCTGAAGGAGGCGGTGGTGAGACCCCTCCTCAAGAAGCCTGCTTTGGACCCGGCTGTTTTAAACAACTATCGTCCAGTCTCCAACCTTCGCTTTCTGGCGAAGGTTGTTGAGAGTGTGGTGGCGCATCAGCTCCCTATGTTCCTGGAGGAAACTGATTATCTGGACCCGTACCAATCGGGCTTCAGGCCCGGACACAGCACGGAGACGGCATTGGTCGCACTGGTGAATGATCTCTGGAGGGCTAGGGACAGGGGCTGCTCCTCTGTCCTGGTCCTATTAGATCTCTCAGCGGCTTTTGATACCATCGACCATGGTATCCTGCTGCGGCGTCTCAGGGGGTTGGGAGTGGGAGGCACCGTTCTACGGTGGTTCTCCTCCTACCTCCAGGGCCGCTCGCAGTCGGTGTTGACAGGAGGGCAGAGATCCGCCCCGAGGTCTCTCGTTTGTGGAGTTCCTCAGGGGTCGGTTCTCTCGCCTCTCCTGTTCAACATCTACATGAAGCCGCTGGGTGAGATCATTCGTGGTTTTGGGGTGGGGTATCACCAGTACGCTGATGATACCCAACTTTTTCTTTCCACCCCGAACCAACCCAGTGATGCCCTCTCCGTGATGTCCCGGTGCCTGGAGGCGGTTCAGGTCTGGATGGGGAGAAACAGGCTTCGTCTCAATCCCGCCAAGACTGAGTGGCTCTGCATATTGGCGTCTCGGGTTAACCATGTTATTCCACCTCTAACGATGGGGGGTGAGGTGTTGCCCCCCGTTGATAGGGCTCGCAACTTAGGCGTCCTCCTGGATTCACGGCTCAATTTTGAAGATCATATAGGAGCCGTGACCAGGGGGGCTTTTGCACAGGTTCGCCTGGTGCGCCAGTTGCGTCCCTATTTGGACCGAGACGCCCTACGCACAGTCGCTCATGCGCTTGTGACCTCCCGTTTGGACTACTGTAACGCTCTCTACATGGGGCTGCCCTTGAAGACCACTCGGAGGCTTCAACTGGTGCAGAATGTGGCCGCGCGAGTTGTAATGGGGGTTTCCCGATACTCCCATGTAACACCTCTACTCCGCGAGCTGCATTGGCTTCCGGTTGCCCTCCGGGTGAAATTCAAGGTGCTGGTTATCACCTATAAAGCCCTACATGGCCTGGGTCCGGGTTATTTGAGGGAACACCTGCTGCCGGCATCAAACGCCCTTCGCCCAGTGCGCTCCCACAGGGAGGGTCTGCTCAGGGTTCCGCCGGTGAGAGATTGCCGGCGGGTGACACCCAGGGATAGGGCCTTCTCTGTGGGAGCGCCTGCCCTCTGGAACCAGCTGCCAGTGGAGCTGAGGACTGCCCCCGACCTCCGATCATTCCGCCGGGGCCTGAAGACCTGGCTCTTCGAGCTCTCGGGCCCAGACTGAGGAGGAATTTTTAATTTGGGGTTCTTTTTTAACTGACTACAGGGTTAATTTAATTTTTTTTTTAATTTGGTTCTTAATTTTTGTATTTTGGATTTTTAATTCCCTGTAAACCGCCCTGAGTCCTCAGGGAATAGGGCGGTATATAAATACAATTAAATAAATAAATAAATAAATAAATTTGTATTGTAACAAATAGTTTCAGAAACCATTTCTTCAGTGACAAAGGAATTTAAAGTTTCTAGTATCCTGAATAATAGATATTGTTTTCAACAATCCTTTTTAAATAGGAGAGTTTTTCATGCAACCATGTTACCATCATCATCATCATCATCATCATCATCATCATGTTTCTTGCATTATACACTAAAAATCAGTGGCTGGAAAATTTATTTATTTGCAGGTTAATTACCTGAATGGCAATAACACAAATTTCCAAACATTGAGTCTACTATGGTGCTACTATTTTCAACTTTGTAAGCTTGTGGTATAGAAAAATTATACATTAGTATAACATATCAGTCATTTTTTTAACAAAAGCCACTGATTTTGTTTCAAGACATCATGCTTACTTATAGACCATAACATTTTTTCCATTTTTTCCTGTTATTTCCAACAATAGAAATGTACCAGGAAGGAAAGCAAAAATGTAGTGATTATAACCTCAGTCATCAAAAAAAAAAAAATGAGAAATTTGTATCTGAGTAGATCTTTAAAGATTTAATGAATTCAGAAAAAAATGCTTCCAGCATCAGGTGACCTTTTCTGAAAATGACAGGAGTCAGAACATTCTTTAAATTAGATGAATTGGGAGATGTTTGGGAAATCACTTTAATAGGCCAGGGTGCCAGACTGACTACATTTGTCTGAACATTTGAGAGATTTAGTTTGCAAAGGCTGACATTCTCAGGAGACAATGGCAAAGCTTTTCAAAAATATTAAAGGATTGCTTGTCTTTTTGAGTGGCTTAATTTATAGCTCAGCAACTGATGAACTTGACAGAACACTTACCAGATCCCATATTTAATAAATAACTCAAGATGTAAACGAAGAGAGAGAGTGACTTCTAAATTGTTTCTGCCAAATAATGCAGCAAATAACCAAGGACAGATCATAATAAGAATGAAGCGTTATGTATAGATCTGAATTCATGCAATTAGTAAGTCTCTTTCCCCAACAATTAACACTTTTTAAAAAACTTTCCAGTTTACAAACCTCCCAGTGTTCAAGAGGAAGATGGAAGAATTTACATTTTTGTCCAGAAATTTTGTTATGGGAAACATAACAAAAAAAAAATCTTATGGGAAAGCTTCTCGGAAGTCTTGTAGTGGCAGCAGTCCTAAAAAGGATTTCATTTATCAATTCTTATTTAATATTTAATCCTTCTATCATAGCTCTCTAAGGGAGTTACAATCATTTAAAAGACACTGTTAATAATAAGCAATATAAATGGTACAATATTTTTATAAAAAGAAAGAAGTAAGTTGCTGATTTGTTATTGGCTCTACTCTGTGAAGGGAGTTGAAACCAGGTTAACTTCAGACTACCAAAACTGAACACTGATAAGGCTAAGGTTGTTAGGTGAATACAATTTATTATTGATATGTTTAAGTATGTTATTTTGAAATCTGCCTGGTTATAAACTCACAAGGTTTATCACCCTTGGCATCGTTAAGATGGATGGAATTCTGGGAGTCGAAGTCCATCCACCTTACATTTTCCAAGATTAAGAAACACTGGTATAGAGACAATTCAACATTGGACGATAATGAAATGATGCCTACACTATTAATTAGAGTTCCAATTATTTAGGTGCCAACTTCTTCTCCTGTAAAGTAATACATTTCATTAAATACCACTTAAGAAACCAGTTGATTCATTAGCACATAATAAACATTATGAAAATGAGCAGTTTGCTTTAATTTTAAAATATTTTTAAAGGGCTATCAAAATACACTGATATCTCAATAGAATATTTAAAAACCCCACATTTTGGCTGATTAAATTAATATAATAGCTCTAAAATAAATTATCTGCTTGATTTCCAAAACAATAGATTCCTACAGAATGTCACACGAACTTTGAAGTGGAAGTTATCTATGATTATTAGGACATAATGGCAACATTTTAAAAAGAACACCTAAGTAGGCTTTTTCAGTGTGAGCTAATGAACTAAGATTTCCCACCATAAAAATCCTGCATTCAGTGAGTTGGAAAATGGTCTGATTCACCCAAAATTAGCTTGATTATGCCTATTAGCCAAAATCTGAATCTTGATTCAGAAACCCAAAAGAGCAACTGTGCAATCTCAGGAATGGAATAAATGTTTTAATAAGTTGAAAACTGATGCTACATTCATCCCCTGGCCTTCAGATCCAAAGCTTTGCACAGCTCAAATGCAAAAATGCTGTAGTGGTATGTGAGAAAGACCTTGAGAGAAATGCTGCCTAGGGAAAAGTCAAACAAGAGAAGACATGGACAGGGCATAATAAAGAAATAATCTGTTTTTACTGTTTTTAATTGTTTTAAAATGTTTTTGGTATTTTTAATTACAATGTTTTTTTTTTATTGTAAGCCACCCAGAATCATTAAGATGGGCAACTATATAGAAATTGAATGAATGAATGGATGGATGGATGGATGGATGAATGAATGAATGGATGGATGAATGAACAGTCCTCAGCTGGATAATGGGTGGAGAAAGAGGCTCAGAAGTGACCCCCCCACCACACTATTTTCTTATGCTATAAAGGAGATGAGAGACTTCTAGTTTCAGGCTTGCAAGATTTTGCAAGAAATAGATTTCACTCATCTAGTCATGTTTCATGTCTGGTCTACCTTGGAAGGCTGACATCAGTTTTACAACCTTTAAAGTACAAATCTCCCTCTGTTTCCTTTATAGCCTGAGAAAATTCACCTCATCTCTCACATATCATTGTATCTTCATAGCTGCCATTGAAAATCAACTGATCATTCCCTCTTATTTGTGAAAAGATTCAGTAGAATTGAATGACCTCAATGTTTAAATGTTCATTCTGTGGACATGAGGCCTGCTTAACAGCAACAGACAGATACATATATTTCCCTACTATAGTTTGGTAGGCTTCAAACTCCTAAAGTTACCATGACCTAGCCAAGTGATTTAATGCTGATACTTTCTTATGATTTTATTATTTTCTTCTTTAGCAGTCATTTTTGCTCTTGGAATATGCCATAGAAACTAGCTGACATAGCCAATGGGAAGAGCAGCAAGTGGCTAGTTTTGTCATTGACAGATGGCTTGATTATGCTAACTATTCTCAATGATGAGAGCATCACTTTGATTGCTCAGTTACCAGAGTCTTAGTTACCAAGACTCTGCTTTTACATCTTTTTTCCCCCATTATCAGGAGACTACTTGATAATCTAGTAAATCTTCCCAAAGCCCTCTTTTCTTTTAAACTATGTTTTGTGGGCTCTCCTAACCTGCAGAAAAAATATTGATGTATTTTACAAGAGTTCAAATGGTGGAAATATGATATTTATAGAATAAGAAAAAAAAGTACTCATTTAGTTGATGCACCTTGTTTTGGATATTTCTAATTCAAGAGAAAAGCAACTGGAACACAATGGACAATATGTACTCTACAAAAACTCTTGTTGGCATAATGTCAAGAGTGAAAATCTGGCAGCTACATGCCTTATTGTTTTCATCTTGTCATTAGAGTAAGGTGTGGGGGTGTGAGAGATGAGGCGTCAAATGGGTTAGTTAGACAAATGAAACTTCTCCAGTTCTGCAGATCTTTGTTGAGAAAAAATATATAGAAACTTTTCAAAGGCATTCTAACTGCTGTGAAGAAGATAGCAGACAGTTCTCAAAACAATGAGAATATGTTTACGTGAACTATGTGTATATCTGGCAGGTTTGGCTGGGAATGTCATTGTTATATGCTTTGGTTAGATGTCTTGGGATTTTAGAGTTAGTTTTCCTTCATCTATACCATGTCATGTATTCAATAAACCAGTAAGAGTTTCAGAAATGAAAGAAATCCTGGACTTTATTTGGATATTCAAGCTGGAGGTTGACACATAATCATTAACTTTTGTGAAATGGTGCATCATAGGGCAACAATTTTTGAACCAAGACACCACAAATGGGCTAATAACAGAATGCATCCATAACCCAGTACCCATGACTCCCAACAGAATGAAATTTGGGAAAGTTGAAGCTGCTTCGGTACTACTAATTGCTGTTGTGCTGGTGCTGTAGTCGTGTGATCTCCATTTTCAACATTTTGTGACAGTTTCCTGTCCAGTTTCACAATCCCTTGACTCTCATGCACCCTTTGCAACTGATGCAGCAAATCTTGTACACATCTACATACCATTCCTGTCCACCACCCAGACACCCATTTGCACTATCCAGCAGCAACCACTTAATTGCCTACTAGTCTTGGGCTTGCAATTTTCTGCTTGCTTCTCCACACTTTCTCTCTGCAAGTTTCTCACAAGCAAAGTAAATGGGTAAACTGACAGTAATTCAGGAAAGGGAAAGGAAATGGGGAGGGGGAAAGGGAAGGTGAGGAGGAAGGTAAAAGAAAAGGAAAAGGAAAGTTTCTAGACCAAACTGGCTTATATAAAGACACTAGAAGGGGGATGTCTAATATAAAGATCACCACTTCCAAAAAAACACTTTACCTGTTGAAAACTACCCAGAGCTGTGCATTTGAAATGTGCAGCTATATAAACCAAACTTTCAAATAAATAACTACTGTTTTCCCCCCTCACAATTATCGAAAACTAGTGCCTATTTTTGAGGCCACAGCAATTGCATGTCTATGTGTTTACCCATCCGATTTCTCTCACCATTTCATCTTGGCATCGCAAACCCCAACTGAATTGTTGATGTGACAATGGATTGTATGTGGCATTTCCTGACTGAAAAGTTGGATTGCTGAGCCCAACCAATTAATCACTCTGAGTTAGAAAGCAGAAGGAGACAAAGGATTGTCAGCAGTGATGTTCCTTGAATATTTGTTTATTTATTGCTAGTGCAAAGTTCACAGTTACCTGTAAAAGAATTTGAAATCCATCTGGTTGATGTGGACATGTTAAGCATCTTGATTTATTTGACAAGGATTGTGTTAGCAGAACCAGAGCTGTAATATCTAGCAGACTTTTCCAGTTCAGCTTGAAAGGCAAGTGCAGAGCTTTACAATCTGCCACTGATGTAATCAATAGTTATTGGCATACTATCAGTCCCCAAATTGTATGAATTAGTTTAGGTCATTTTGGCTCATCTGAAACATTTGGACTTTACTTTAGGTGTCCCATTTTAATCCCCACTTTGTGCTACTGCATGCATTAGTTTGCTTAGCTGCCTTCCAATTTGAATGAAGTATTGGTACTGTTGAAGGGTCACTAAAGTAATAAAAACTGGTTTTATCGAAGTGCACCTGGTGAAATACCTTTTTTCTTTCATTTTACTGCAAGCATCAATGGAATAATGTACAGGTAATCCTTGACTTACAACAGTTCATTTAGTGATCGTTCAAAGTTACAACAGCACTGGAAAAAGTGACTTATGACCTTTTTTCACAGTTACAACCTTTGTAGCATTTTCCCATGATCAACATTCAGATACCTGGCAACTGGTTCATACTAACGAACATAGCTGTGTACCAAGGTCATCCCTTTTGCAATCTTTTGACAAGCAAAGTCAATGGGGAACCAGATGAGTTACTAACATCAACTGCAATTGTTCACTTAACAACTGTGGCAAGAAAGGTCATAAAATGGGACAAAACCCATTTAAGAAATATCTCACTTAACAGCAGAAATTTTGGGCTCAATTGCGGTCGTAAGTCCAGGACTACCTGTACCTCAATACTCTCTTATAGATGACACCACGGGTGAAGTAAGTTCTACTTGGTCTGAAATGTTTCTCAGGACATTAATAATTCATGATGTCTGACATTCAGGTTTTATTCTCTATAAAATTAATTACAGTCCATGTGTCACTTCCCAAGCGGTACCGTACCTTCACCTTAGAGCACTCTTGTGAAGGAAGCACGCTTGTGAAATGGGAATTGTCCCAAATTCTACACATAAAGGAAGCACCATTGAAAGTACACACTTCAGTATTTGATTTTTTTTATTCAAAACCATAAAGTGAACCTGTTAATGTTTACTTTTGTAAATGTGATTCTTCTATGTACTCTTATTTAGCTAGCAAATCTCAAGACTTCACTCTGACCTACACAGTTCCTATCTCTAAATATGAGATATTTCATCCCTTCTTTCTTCCTCCAATTTGATTTTCCCACTTCTACAATTTAGCCACCCTTTAGAATGCTACATTTATGGGAAAAGATTTTGAAATTCAAATTGCAAATGTTCATTTAAAAAAATATGTCCTAGTCCTGATGGAATTTAAGACCTTCCTGGAAAAAAGGTTTTAAATAAAATTGTAAAAAAGACTTCCAAATTTGCTTAACTGTAAAAGTATCATGATATCTTACAGTCGATACATTCATTTTTTTTACAACCCTGTAATCCCTTTTTATGAGGGTGGAGTCAAGGTGACTGAATGGAGCTGAGCATTTACTGGCTGGATGCCCTTCCTGATACCTATTTGGAGTTTGCAGCAGATACTTCCTGTTTGTGCCCTGATAGAGAAACTTCTATTGCTGCCTAGGATTGAACTCTCAGCCTACTGAGTGTGAAGCAAGCATCTTCAGTGCTAGGCCAATTGATATATCCAATACTACAGAAATATTTAACACAACCATCACACACACACACACACACACACACACACACAGACACACACAATAGATTAGTAGCATTTCATCAGCAACCCTTTCCTTCCATTGGTTGTTCTGTTATGATTCTGTGTCACCATTTTTTCATTTTATATTTTCTGCTACATATGTTTTAATGTTATGTAGGGTTTTGGGGATTATCATTTGTGTGTGTGTGTGTGTGTGTGTGTGTGTGTGTGTGTGTGTGTTCCTGTACATCACCTCCATCTAGATGTTTAAACTGAAGTATTGATTGCATAATAATACTCATTTAGACTAATAGGAACTCTATTAATTAAAAGATGAAAATTGTTGGGCCTGAATTGTATCTATTGTTTTCTATATCTAATAAAATTTCCCTACCATTTTGGGCTGTTAGTTTTCTACTGTTCATTGTTATAAATATTAGTCCTTCTGAACTGTAATGCATTGCTAAGAATGTTTTAAAAAGTATCTATACAATCTCTCATATGTGATCTTCTCCAGTTTAAATTATTTCACTTTTGTCATATAATTATGTAGATCAAGGAGGTGATGCTGTGTCATGAACAGCCTACATGAAATAAAATGACATAGCAAATGGTGGATAACTTCCCAAGATTCCAAACTAAGTTTGTTACAGAAAAACCAGAGTAAAAGTTGAAGTTAAAATTTAAATTGTTCAAACATGTTCTCCTACAAGATTAATCAATTAGTTCCTTGTCCTGTCAATCTGTTAAATATATTTTCAGTGGGTAAAATTAATGTCGTTCTCTACAGAAAAGCTAAAGAGGGAGCTATTGACTAAGCAAGATATGGTAATGTTGAAAATAAAAGCCTTCAGCGACACGGAATGAAAAGGCCTGAATATCTTACTGTTAATGATCAATTAAGACTATTTACTTGGCTCTGTGCATGGCTGGAATTCAGTGAACTACTCATGGCCAAAAAAAGTGAAACTTTTGACATTAACATTTTACCTCCTTTAGGGAGTAACTTGTTTTTGTTTTGAGTTTTTTTTTTTTTTTTTTTTGCACTGGAGGGAAGAACTCTTAAAATGAAAACCCAGCGTTCTTTTGTTTAGAAAAAAAATAGTGGTTATGGGTGGTTGCTTAATCTTTTCAACAAATTTAAATTTCTTTCTGGCCTTTGATCTACTTACTTGCTCATAGATATCATGATTAAATGTTAGTAAACATAAATGGGTATTATGGATTGAATCTTGTGGTGCTCTTATAGTTGAAAAAATAAATGTTGGAACAGAATTTAATATATATATATATATATATATATATATATATATATATATATATATATATATATATATATATATATATATATATATTATTTTTACCTCTTTAAAAACTAAGTGAAATCTCCAGTTCTTGGAGATTTAAAATTACTCCTTAATCCTTTTGAACCCTCTATTTGTTGGTTTACAGTAGTTGTGGATATTTCTGATATTAGAACAGGAAATGTGTGACCTTGCTTATTCTCTTGGAGTTCTTAGTGCTTTCCATCACCACTGATAATGAGTTCTGTTTTTTGTTTTTTTTGTTTTGTTTTTTTATAGACTCAGTGAGTCTGGGAATTTATGAAATGGTTGGACTATTTTTACCTGCAGAGTCATTTCCAGAACTTAATAGTAAAGGATTATTTCTCAGCACCTTAATACATGATGCATGAGAGCCTGCAGGTTTCTCTCTTAAGTATTTTTTTAAAAGCAAATTTATGAAAATACTAGTAGGTTCTTAAGTTCAAAGTCTGCACTCTCCTCTTGAAGGTTTGAATAAAAAGTAGCATATAGCAGTTGTCATAATTTGGGAGACCTCTCAAACGGAAAGAGAAGGGAGGGAGGGAGGGAGGGAGGAAGTAAGTAAGTTTTTTTTGTTTCTCTGTTTAGATGTAGGAGGGAGGGAGGAATAGGGAAGAACTCCTGCACAATCTTCCCAGCCAACATTGCCTCCCCCATGCTCCCCTTGATCCATGCTATCCCCCTGTGAAACTTCTGTGACCTGTATAACACCTCTTGCACATCCCCGCACACCCTCCTAGAACTGTACCCCCCTTGCATCTTCCCCAACCCATGACACACCACTGTACACTCCCACACATACTTTCTGCTCTGCACCACCCTGTCATGCACCCTTCCTGATCATACTTCACCCCGATCACCCTCCCTTTCCCCACACTGCCCCCATGTGCTGTCAATAAAGATGTTTATGTTAAAACTAATGTGTGCATTTGTTAAGTATTCAGTTCTTGAAGGCATTAAGTGAGACGAAGTGTTCAAACAGCAGCAAGTTTATTCTCAGTCAGAACATAACAGAAGCAAGCTAATAGCTGCTGTGCAGCTATTTATACGGCTGGCCTCTAGGTGGCAACCAATAGATTTCAAGTAGCAGTTTCCCGCCCCAAACCTACTTAACAGACTGGAGACAACAAGTCTAGCTCGGCCAGCAACCATTACATAACATACAAAAGTAGGTCAGCCATTAAGCAAGCAGTTAAACATAAAGCAAGTGATTTAAGCATTAAAGACCAATACATTACAAAATTTATCTAAAATAACATTCTAAAAATAATTCAAATGTGAAGGCAATTTTAGTTCATGTCATCATTTTTGGATAGTGATTTTCCCAGACCAAATATTTATTTATAAATGACCATAACATAATTTAATATAAAATATGTTCTAGTACAAAAACACCAAATGTCATACATTATTAAATAATATGCTACATAAATATTCAATCGCATATTATTCTGCACTTTGTTAATTATATATAATTAGAGAATATAACAACATTCTCTAAATTGAGCAATGTTTTGTATATGTTTAATAAAGATTTATCATGGGATGAATAATGTGCAATAATTATTTCATTCTTCCATTGTTTATAGCATATTGCTATAATTATAATAAAAAAAGATTTGCAATTACTTAGTTCAGAATTCTGTTTTTTCTACATCATAGGAAGATTCAGGTTTATTTCATTTTCAGTTGTGGCAGACAGAAAGAACATTGGTGGCTAATGGTGCCCTTTCCAATCACATAGATAAGGTGACTTATAGATAAGGTGACTTATCTATGTCATGAAGAAGAGTGATACATACTGTGCAGTAACAATCCACGCAAGGGTATGGGGTTTCTTTGGGGGGAGGGGATGACAGTATTATTGGACATACATCATACATGGTTGTTATCTTCACTCTACTACAATATTGGGTGTGGTCAAGTTGATGAACTCTATTAAAGTTCTCCCACCAGGTATGATTACAAAATGAGGCTCTGTACAAAAAATAATATTTTTATTATAAATCTATTGGTCCATCAAGTTTTGGACACAATTGCTGAATAGAGCAGATACCCCAAGTGGACAAATCAAATTATGTTATTCAGCCTTTGCGTTCAGTCATAACTTATTCTGATGTTTCTCAGGGAGACAAAACCTTACTATAGTAATCTGCTACAATAAGTGTGATGAACTTCTATAATCAGAAAATAAATTAAAGAACAATGATGGTAATATATGTAGTATGGAAAAGTAAGCATTGTACTGACAGCTAAGTCTCAGAAGAAAATAACAAAAGAAGAATGAAGTTAAGGAAAAAATTGATTTCCTTATTCACTATTCCTTTAAGTCAGGGGTCTTCAAACTTGGCCCTTTTATGACTTGTGGACCTCAACTCCCAGAATTCCTCAGCCAGCATGCCTGGATGAGGAATTCTGGGAGTTGAAGTCCACAAGTCATAAAAGGGCCAAGTTTGAAGACCCCTGCTTTAGGTAAAATGCAGCCATGGACAAAAGTCTACCCAGCTGCCAAGGTAAGAAAAAAGCTGTTTCATTTTGAGGAAGCACAAGCTAGCCAAACATGAAGCTGATATGGGATTTATTTTTATTTATTTTTATTTTTTTGCAATATACTGCAAAATCTAAAATTTGGGACAGTCTTTTTTAAAAATATCATTTTTTCCGACTTAAAATACTTCATTGTTTGTTTGATTCACTCTTAGGCTTCTTTTCATTTATGTTCTTGTAAATATGAAATGTACTAGGCTTTAAGAAATACAGGGAAAGTATTTTTCTAGAATAGAAATAGAATAAACTCATAAAATGTAGTTCTGAAGATGAGAATTTATTTTCTAAGGATAAATCCTAAATGAAAAGTATTTAAGGTAGAATTTCGACCATTAATTTCATTAATTTGAATTGTAAGTGCTTTAAATCTTTTTACAGCTATATTATTATTTTTATTCAAAACTTAACTGTAATAGACTTTGTTCTAGTATGTAAAATGATTCACATGTAATCATCAGGTTATTCACATCTGTGCTAAGCATAGAAAAGTTGCAAGACATAGTAAGCAAAGGAAATTAAAAACAAGAATAGAACAGAACAGAACAGAACAGAACAGAACAGAACAGAACAGAACAGAATAGAATAGAATAGAATAGAATAGAATAGAATAGAATAGAATAGAATAGAATAGAATAGAATAGAATAGAATAACAGAATTGGAAGGGACCTTGGAGGTCTTCTAGTCCAACCCCTGCTTAGGCAGGAAACCCTATACTATTTCAGACTAATGGCTGTCCAATCTCTTCTTGAAAACTTTCAGTGTTGAGCATTTACAGCTTCTGGAGGCAGGTTGTTCCACTGATTAATTCTAAATGTAGAACCTTATTTTTTTTCACCATTGGATTTCATTTTGTTAGATAACACTGTCAAGATCCTCTGTATCTTAAGCCTATCTTCTGGAGTGTTGGCTATTCCTGCCAGTTTGGTGTCGTCTGAGGCATTGTTTACCTTAAAAGTCCTTTATTAGCCTAATACACCGGCAAATGCTTGCTCAAAGGAAGCTGGAATCTGAAATCTCCACCCCTTGCACAATATATTAAAACACAATTCTCCACCTTTCTAATTTTGTCATTAATCATATTCTCCAATTAATTTAAAGAATCAGTTTCCCTTCCATTAGAAGACCAGCCAAAGCCTTATCTTCTTAGTTAGAGATGGCCTTGAAAAGTGCAACCCTACTCATCCCCACTCCTAACCTTAAACTAAAACAATATACAAGTCTTAAAGCAATACACAAGTTTAACATATGAAATAGCTACTTCTTCATCTCTTGTCAAGCAATAACATTCGATGTTAGCAGCGTTGACAATCTGTTTTTGACAAACCCATGTTGGCTTTTGGTTATGACTTTTGGTTTGCCTCTAGGTGTTCATTGCTTGATTATCTTTTCCAGAATCTTCCCATTTATTGATGTCAGGCTGATAGGTCAGTAGTTTCCTGGCTCTATTATTTTTCCTTTTTTGAAGATGAACAAACATGAGATGAACAAACAACTAAAACTAATTTACACCAATATCATTCATTTTCTGTCTCCATAGTTCTGTATCCTTCCAAACCATCCTTCATATATTGCTTTTTCTTCAAAATTCTTACCTGCCTCTTTTGAAGGATCTCATCAACTCCATCCAACCCTGACTTTCTCTTTTTCTCAAATCATTCACTCTTCTTCATTTTTTTTTAACTTCGTTCAATGAAATGTTTGTGCTGGTTACTCATTTATGTATTCAGATGGCATTAATTCACCACCTATTTATTTTTGATTCTATATCTACTTGCTTCTACACACATGTCTCATAAGCAAACCCAGACCTACAGCAATCTATTTTTCAACTGACATCCCTAGCTCTTACTTCAATAAAATATAATGCTCAGATAAACATGTCATTTCCACTTTCAACAAACATCTGTTCCTTGAGACAAAACCACATACTATTCATTACATTTCTTCCAGCATTTGCACATCTTCTTCTCATTTTCCAAACATTATTAAAAAATTTATTTTAGCATATAAATTCATCCATTCTTTGTTTTGCAATATGTTTGTAACTTCCAATTGTTCTTTCTATATTTCTTATGAAATAAAAGTATCTTGGTCTTTGAAATACTAACTTGTAAATACTTACTCTTTTAATCTATGTAAAGTTTATTAGAAGGTGTTTTTTTTTGTTCTTAGCTATCAATATAGTATCATTTATTTGATTCATGTTTTTAACTAACAATTTATGATTAATTTTACATTTTTAACAAAATTTGCACACCCTCATCCAATTTTCCCAATGTTATTAAAAATTCTACCTTAACACATAAATTCATCCATTCTTTATTTTGCAATATATGTGTAACTTGCAATTGTTCAATCTATATTTCTTGTGAAATGGAAGTATCTTGGTCTTTGAAATACTAACTTGTAAATACTTCATTCTTTAATCATGTAATCTATATAAAGTTTGTTGGAAGCTCTTTGGATTCTTAGCCAGCAATATAGTAACATCCGCATACTAAAGTTCATTTATAAATTCATGTATCTAAACAACATATTTATGTGTTGCTGTCCATATTTCTTACACATTTTTCCACAAATACTTAACAAAACAAGAAGACATCATACATTTTTTTTTACTCTTTGTTCAAGGCTGAACCATTTAATAAGCATTCTATTGATTCCCTCACATGTTTTACTCTCACCATATACCACTTTTATGACATTCACCAAGCAACCTTCAGATCAATAGACTTCCTTCTCAGATTTATACATTTCTACATATCTTCCTGAAGATAAATCTAGGCAACCCTTCCGCAAAAACCATTCTACATTTCCCAAGTTTTGCACATTCTCAACTCTTTTACCTCAGGCAGAATTCTGAAAAACAATTCATACTCTACAATCTAGTACACTAAGAGCACAACTTTTTGTTTATAACGATGCCTTGACTTTAAAAGCTGTTTAGCCTATGTTTCTGAAAGCCATAATTTGTCTCCTTGCTCAAATTTAAATGTCCTTGTTTGGCTAGAGTTTGGTTGCATTTCTCTTGAGATCTGCCAGAGACTTTCTCATTTCAGGTTTTGCCTGAAACAAATCCTTTGGGCGATTCTCTGGTTCACAACACTCTATTGAAGAAGTTTTCCTCATCTCTAAGGAAATGAATTGATTCTGAATGGACATATTGTTACCTCTTGTGCCTGGAAATATTGCCTCTTAGCCCAGATAAATCTTTAATAAAACCTAAGCAGGGAAATTGGGATTTAGACATACAAAATGGCAGGGCCAAAATTATCCATCTCTGTTATACTGCAATCAGATTCAGAATGTTGTACTTTTCTCCCCCCCCCCCCGAAAACACATCTCCAGCTCTACTATTATTGCCATTCATTTGAGTATAAATTTTGAGTATAACTATTATCAACCTATGGGTTCCTACATTCTAACAACCAAAATGACACCAATTTATACTTCTGACATATATTTCAGCCTTTGGTTCATAATTAAATCTTTACTTTCATTTCTTTGCCCTTAGTGCTTTCAAACCACTGCATCATCACAGCTAAAGTTAAAAGCTGAATCTGATTGCAGTATAATAGAGATGGATAATTTGGGCCCTGTCATTTTGTAGGTCCATGCTATCCCTTTTGTATGTTACATCAACATTGTATGCATATATAATTGTGCAATCATGTGTTCACTCTTCTGTTTTTTGGTTTTTCTTGACATCCCTGTATGCCAGGATAATGTAATAGTTAAGTTGTTGATTATAATTCTTAATCTATTTTTACTGGGTTTCTTTGCACCAATGATTTGTCTCAGTCCAACATACCTCATTAGGTTTCTCTTGTAAATATCAAAAGAAGCAACGTCCCAATTTAAGGCACCTTGAACTCTTGAAGGAAAAGCAAAAAATCAATTAATTACCCAATCAAATAAAAAATAAATAAAATATTACTAAGAAGTGCATGCAGTCCACTGATATACACTAAGGATGCATATAAAAATTATGAAAGTGTCTCAGTAGGTTAAAACTATCACACCTCTTAATAATATTGATGGATGGTAACATGTTGCAATTGTCTCTTTTAACGAGACAGCTGCTAACCACATTAAAAAAAGGGATCAATTTCCCCAGTTTTGTTTGAATTGTCTGGTTCAAAAAGTGTTGATTGATTCTGCTCAGGAATAGGCTAGCGTGAGTTATTATCACATGCTTTGCAGACACTGTACAGTTTCACGCTGTACAAAATTTCTGTGTAATATAGATAATATACTGACTTCTCATTAAAGAAATTCATGGTTTTAAAAAAAGATTTGTCATAAAATTAGAAAAAAAAAAGATTACTCAGTAGAAGTAATAAATTCAGAGTGTGGGCTTCTTCACAAAAAAGCTAAAGTTAGACTGGAAATTTGAAATTATACCTTCATGCTAATATAACAGAGGTGTTTTAGTTACAAGTGTAGCAAATATATAGTAGTCTGTAGATAACAATCAATCCTAATTTATACAACAATCTAATGACTTCAGGAATTTATGAATGTATTTAATGTAGAAGATGCTAATTCAACAATCTATTTTGCATGTTTATAGTAGGTGTGCTGCAGAAGGCCATAATAAACAGATGGAGCTTCCTTGCATAAAGAAGCTCTTCCAGTTTAATCAAAGCTATAGTATCTGAACTCCAAAGATCAAAAATGGGACCTGTGCATAGAGCTAGATTTAGGTTTTGTGTATTTCTTTGCTGCCAATTAGTTGTGTAGATTTTTGTATCTTAACATGGTGCCCCTAAGTTTAATGCAACAGAGAAGTGGCTGATCTGCTTGCTTTTACATATAGATGATAGTTTCCATCCATATGTAATGAGCTATATTTCACATGAGCCAATTATATTTAAATGCATAATTTAAGAATTGTGATTGTAATTGTAAAATTTAATACAATGTAACATTCCTTCTATGTTGCAAATTAAATAACAGGTACACAATATGCCAGCTGGGGTTACCTAATGTCCCAGCCCTAAAATCAAGTCTTTGAAAGCCTTATCGAAGGATATCAGCTTTTGGACCATGGGAATCTACTATGTCAATAAAGAGACCCTGCCTCATATACACCACGTTGCAGTAATCCAAACAGCAAGTGATTAAGATATAAGTGACCATGATGATGGCTGCCCATTGAGAAATATGTCCAATTGGTACATAAGATGAACTTAGTCAAGGATGCCACCTTTTGTTCAAGCGCAGACTGTAAATCCAAGAGAACCCCGAAGTCTACACCAATTTTAGTTGAGTGAGCTGAACCAATTTAAAGTTAAAGATGAAAAGTCTCACCTTGGGGAGGCCTCAAAGTCCACAGCCACTCAATCTTACCAGAGTTGAGTCAAAATTTTACAAGCTCTACCCACTGAGAAAGAGCCATAATAGCAACACTTGGCCAACTTGCCCTGTTCACCGCCCTGAGTCCCCTGGGAGAAGGGCGGTATATAAATTAAATTAATAAATAAATAAATAAACTTGAAACAGGGATGTACAATTGGGTATTATTAGTATACTACTCATGTATATGTTCAATAGAAGCAGAAAGAGAGAAGAATTCTGCAGCATCATGCAAAGCCTAGAGCTAGATCTATCCTCTCCCATCTATACCAAATGGAACCAGTCCTGGAGAAGGGAGGAGAACCACTATAGCACACATGTCACACTTTTAATCTCCTCAACTATCCAGAGAATATCATGATTGATGGTATCCAACAATGCTAAAAAAATCAAACACAAAACAGGAATATAAGCTTTCCCTTGGAATTACTAGGGAATATAACGTGGTGTCTGCATTTTCTCTGCTAAGTTTGCCCTATATCAAAGAGAAATGTAAAGCAAGGTTGGGCAATCCAATGAAAACAAAAGGGATTGATGGTCATCTCTTATCCTTGATTATTTAAAAGAAAATATAGAGTTCTTTGGATATATTATCAGCTACAGTAACTGAGTATAGGATTTCCATTTTAATATGGCTGAAATAGTGGCATAGGAGAGATACTTTGTAGGTCTCTGAAATAGAGAATTTTGCATGCACTAAACATCATTTAGATTTGATTCTATTTAACAAATGTATTTAATAATTATATAGGTTGCCCCAGTCTGTTAAACAAATGAGCAATTTTATTCATTTTAATCCTCCTATTTGTTTTAATGCCATTTAAAAAGAGACATTAGATTGTTGTTTTTATTAAAAAAAATGCTTCATGCTTCTCTTGCCATCTCAGCTAGGCTTAAGGAAGAGACTTTGACTCAAATTAAGTTCTAAAGCCAAATATAACAAATCAACATTATGTATCGGTGTTCATTTGTCCAGGATAGACAGACAGATGCAGAGAGACCTGGCAACACTGTTACATACCAATCCCCTGGGAGCCATCGGTCCTAACAGGGAAACCCTAACCCGGCAGCTGTTGACAGTTGACAGCTGTCAAAAGGCTGCCGGAAGAAGTCACGCATGCGTACGAGCCAATAGGCAGCCATTGACAGTGACAGCTGTCAAAAGGGCTACCGAGAGCATTCATGCATGCGCCAAGACCGATCCAGCTGACAGCCGCCGAAGCTGTCAGAATGCCGGTTCCCAAACAGGTCCACCAGCCAGCCTGCCGGTCAGCTGGCGGATTCCCCAAGCAGCCGAGCAAGCACAGCCCCCAGGAGCTGTCAGACTGCCGGAAGGCTATTGGCTGCCGCCCTAGTGGCGGGAAAGCACGGTTCCCTGATTGGTTGTTGTGTTTGACAGTTCTCTATATAAAGCTGGTTTTGTGCGCCTGTCAGCTGTCCGGAGCTGAAGCCAAATAAACGCCTGAAACCCTGCCTGCCACCTCCCTCTCGTCTTTCGTGGAACAATTCAAACACTTTTTTGTGACAAGAGTGTCAAGGGCATGATGATCATCTCCTTCAAAGAAGACTTTTTCTTCTCCCATTCCAACTCCTAGCAGCTTTTATATTTCTAGGAATAATTTACAGATCTACAAAAGGCAGGATTTAAGAAATAAATGCTCTGAAGGCCACCACAACTCTAGAATTGTGCAGGGTGGTGATGATAGCATGAGGATGTTAATTTGGGAGGCACTAAAAAGCATTAAAACATATAAATAACTTTGTAATTTGCTCCTGGTGTATTTTCTTATGGTGTCAGCATTGACCCTGGGTCCAGATACTGATTATCACAGGTACTATCGATATACAGGACTAACAATATCTTTATCTTAATATTCCAAGGCTGTATTAAACAGCATGGCATTATTGTTAAAGCTAGTGTCTTGACCCTTCAATGGCATATTTATAACAGCCATTGCAAGATTTAAAGGAATAGCATTTGGAATTCAGGCAACCCATCTGTATTCTGCTGTCAAGTGTAGCTTTGTAACTCTTGCGCTGAATGAATGCAAACTCATGCCACATACACTGCTGGTTCAAGTCTCTGGAGTACTTAAGATGACCATAAGCCAAATCTGTTCTTCTGCTGTTAGTTTCACTATTTCCATGACTCAGCCTTTGCCTGTTCTCTATTTCCCCTTCCAGAATTTCTGACTTCCAAAGCAAGAACCCAGCCATGCATTAAATTTTAATGTTGGCTACAATTTGTGATTTTGCTTTGGTGCCACATTCTTCTTTGCAACATTTTCTTTCCCTTTCCCTGATTGCTCTCAGGAAGTAATACTGGAAGATTGGCTGTGAACAGCAAAAGGAACTTTTCTTTAAGTAGCACTTTGCACAAAATGCATTGCCATTTTAGCCAGGGGTGTACAGATTTCTTGTGGCCAGGGCTGCTGTAAATATTCCCTTGGGAGCTTGTCCAATTCAATAGCATAGCAGTTGCCTCCCTGGAAAATGTGAGACTGTATTGTTTTCCAAATTGATCTATCTTTATTGGGCTTACAAACATTTAAGCTCACTGCTGTCTCAACATAATCTTAATTGATCTAGGTATTCTTTCTCTGCTCTTAGCATTTTGGTTTTCTGTTCTGTTGAAAGATGGAAGGAAATGGAAGCAAATGGCAGGAAAACTTTCTGAGTGAAGTGGCATAAGAAGGGCAGAGGCATCCACAGAGGAGAGCCCCCCCAAATATCAAGATGGTTTTGTGAGCTTGTGATTGAAAGCCTGCCACTGTTTATGTACATGACACTGCAATATATGGCTGACAGGCCGTACTCAGTGTGTGGTCCTCAATGGAACCGCATCTACATGGAAGGAAGTGTGTAGTGGGGTGCCCCAGGGCTCTGTTCTGGGACCAATGCTCTTCAACATCTTCATCAACTATTTGGATGAAGGGATAGGTGGGGAACTCATCAAATTTGCAGACGACACCAAGCTGGCAGGAATAGCCAACACTCCAGAAGATAGGCTTAAGATACAGGAGGATCTGGACAGACTCGAACACTGGGCACTATCTAACAAAATGAAATTCAATGTTGAAAAAAGTAAGGTTCTGCATTTAGGCAGGAAAAATCAAATGCACAGGTATAGCATAGGTGGTACCTTGCTCAATAGTTGTAACTGTGAGAGGGATCTCAGAGTCCTAGTGGACAATCACTTCAATATGAGCCAGCAGTGTGCTGCAGCTGCCAAAAAAGCCAACACAGTGCTAAGCTGAATTAACAGAGGGATAGAATCAAGATCACGTGAAGTACTAATACCACTTTACAATGCCTTGGTAAAGCCACACCTGGCATACTGCATCCAATTTTGGTCATCACAATGTAAAAAAATGTCGAGACTCTAGAAAGAGTACAGAGAAAAGCAACAAAGACGATTGGGGGACTGGAGGCTAAAACATATAGGGAATGGTTGCTGGAATTGGGTATGTGTAGTTTAACGAAGAGAAGGGTGAGGGTGACATGATAGCAGTGTTCCAATATTTCAGTGGCTGTCACAAAGAAGAGGGAGTCAAGCTATTCTCCAAAGCACCTGAAAGCAGGACAAGAAGCAATGGATGGAAACTAGTCAAGGAGAGAAGCAACCTTGAACTAAGGAGAAACTTCCTGACAGTTAGAACAATTAACCAGTGGAACAACCTGCCTGCAGAAGTGGTGAATGCTCCAACACTGAAGTTTTTAAGAAGAGACTGGCCAGCCATTTGTATGAAATGGTACAGGGTTTCCTGCCTGAGCAGGGGGTTGGAGTAGATGACCTCCAAGGTCCCTTCCAACTTCTTCTTCTTCTTCTTCTTCTTCTTCTTCTTCTTCTTCTTCTTCTTCTTCTTCTTCTTCTTCTTCTTCTTCTTCTTCTTCTTCTTCTTGTTGTTGTTGTTGTTGTTGTTGTTGTTGTTGTCTCTGTGAGTTGAGAGTTGTTGCACCATATTTCAGTGCTTCTGTTATTTTTTGTGTGAATGGTTGCAGAAGATAGTACTGGATGACTGTGTCTGTCCACCCGGGCATATATGATTTCATGTCCATAAGACATGATTTTTGTCTGAATGCTAACATTTATATGAAGCCATCATTTATTAGGCTTCATTAGTATGCTGATGACTGTCATGGTCAGGGTTGGTGTTCAGACATTTTCACCACTGAGGGATCAGGAAGAGCTTCTTCTTCTTCTTCTTCTTCTTCTTCTTCTTCTTCTTCTTCTTCTTCTTCTTCTTCTTCTTCTTCTTCTTCTTCTTCTTCTTCTTCTTCTTCTTCTTCTTCTTCTTCATCTTCTTCTTCTTCTCATTATCATTATCATTATCATTATCATTATCATTATCATTCACTTGCTTCAGAAGAAGGGCCATGTAGTAGACCCCATCTGTTAAGAAACTTGGGCTGGTGGGATCCAGGAGAAGAACATTTTCAGCTGTGGCTCCCACCCTCTGGGACATTGTACCCCTTGAGATGAGATCTGCCCCACTCTGTTGGCTTTCCACAAAGGCCTTAAAACCTGGCTTTGCTGACTGGGCCTCAATAGGGGCATTTCACACTCAAGATGGTTAGTCAACTGAGAAGACAATTCCACCTTGACCTTATTTATATATTGGTTCCTAGCTTATCCAGTTTTTTGTGTTTCTATTTCTGTTTCTGTTTTAATGATGCTGTAAGACCGCCAGAGTTGCTCAACAGTGAAAAGATTAGTGAAACAATATAAATTTAAAAAACAAAATAACATAAGATAAAACAAAATAAAATTATATGTGTGTGTGTATGCATGAAATAGAAATGGGCTGTACACATAGCAAGAAGAACTGATGGCAGGAGGCAGTCATAGAATGGATCCCACTTGATAAAAAGCATTTACAAAAGAGACCTTAAACAAAATGCATGACATCAGCAAGTATTAAAGGCCCAATTGACAAAAAAAAATAGGTTGGAAAAATGCAGAAAAGGCCTTCAGCCTGCAGTGGATAGACAATGGCTAAAACATGATGATGATCCGTGTGTGTGTGTGTGTGTGTGTGTGTTTGAGTGTCTGTGCTTCTGTGTATGTGTAGGCATGATCTGAAACTAGAACCTGATCAAGGTGGAGAGTAGCATTTGATCACAAGCCAATTCAGCCTGATTGTTCAGAGTTTTCCTTCCCTTGAAGAGGCAACTCATGTGAGCTCTCTTTAAATCGTTCCCTTCTGTTTTTAGCACAGAGCAAATACATTATGCAGGTGATTAAAAAGCCAATTCTACTTAAACCATTCTAAAAAAAAAAGTCAAAGGAAATCAAAACTACTGTATAAAGAACTCCAGTTAGTTTGAGTGCATTGATTAATGCTTATTTGACAACCTCTGATTTGACGGAGACCATTTCTACATTAATATGTATAATGTTTTTATTTATTCATTTAAGTGTGTGATAAACTGATGAAGAATTGAATACTGGCTTATTATTTGAAATTCTTAATTATGGAAGGATTTTTTCCCCCTTCATCTGTCATTTCAAAAAATGACAAGCAACCAATCAAGGGTATCTATACCGCTCTGGTTCATGCACTTTCCTAACAACACTCTTAAATTATCATAGTTTAATAATAACATTTATATTATGTCAATCTTTTTTATTGTTGAAATACAGGAGTCAGACTGTTGTCACACATGTGATTCGCTTGAGAAAAAGAGCACCTCAGAATATACATAATTTTATACATTGAGCTTTAACATTTCTAATAAAATCGTGATTTAAGTACTGTATCATTTAGCTTAGAAACTGGCTAAGTACACATCAGTCCTTGACTTACAACCACAATTGGAACCAGAACAATTCAAAAGTTGTTGAGTGAGTCATGCTGATTTTATGACCAATTTTATGTCTACAGTTGTTAGGCGAGTCACACAAACATTAAGTGAATCCAGCTTCCTCCATTAACTTTACTTGTTGGAAGCTGACTGGGAAAGTCGAAATGGCAATCACATGATCCCAGAAATCTGCACCTGTTGTAAATATATGCAGGTTGCCAAGCATCCAGATTTTGATCCTATTACTGTGGAGATGCTATGATCATCATAAGTGTGAGAATTGGTTGAAATTCATTTTTTTCAATGCCATTGTATTTTCAAATGATTGCTAAATGAATGGTTGTAAACTGAGGGCTCCCTGTGTGAAACCAAGAAACTACATTTATTGAATGGAATATTTAAAGATTAAACATATTTTTAATTATGGTAAAAAATGGAAACTTTTTGGAAATAAATATGTATTAGCTTAGGAGGAACATGTGTTTTAAGTAGTATACTATTTTTTTTACTATTTAAGTCTTATTTACTCCTTAAGAAAGGTAAAACTATTGGGATGGCTTAAATGAGAAAAATAGACTTAAATGTTTAAATGTCATTAACTTTGAGAAAATCTTAACCAGTAAGAATGTCTTGAACATTAGGGGAAAAACAAATGTAAACAAGAACTGTAAACAAGATCTATGATAAGGCAACCAGAATGACTAGATAAATATTATATTAATGTGATTCTTATCTGTAGAAATATTAGAAAAAAATAACCAATTGTTATCTGTCAAAACAACAAGAATTGTAATAACTTAAAGTTGGCAAAAGAGAACATTATGGGAAAAAGAGGAAATCAAGTGAAGTTATTGTGTGAATTATAGATCATAGAAAATAACTGTTTTGTTGTTGTTAGCTGCGAAGTCGTGTCCGACCCATCGCAACCCCATGGACAACATTCCTCCAGGCCTTTCTGTCTTCTACCATCTTCTGGAGTCCATTTAAGCTCACGCCTACTGCTTCAGTGACTCTAACTGTTAGTGCCTGTTTTTTAAATGTAAACCCAGACAACACACTGTTTACTAAATATTAAGGTGGCTATGTTAAAAAATCAATAAAATATATTATAAAAAAGAAACTATTTTTTTCAATGCCATTGTAATTTCAAATGGTTGCTAAATGAATGGTTGTAAATTGAGGACTGCCTGTATGAAACCAAGATTTTTCAGCTAAGTTCTGTTGAAAAATCCTTGGAAGCTCATTTGTCATATCATAAAATACTACATCAAATTAGTTTGCATATTGGACTAAACTGTTATTCACCATCCAAAAACATAAGAGTGTCACCAAATGAAGTTATAGCGCAAGGATTCAACTGGTGCAGCTCCATCTATCTTCTGCTCCCTGTGTTGGCTACACAACTACCTGGTGCTTATGGACCCCATGGAGCAGTGGTGTCAAATTGCCGGCCCGTGGGCCGGACACGTTACGATGAAACCACGCCCACCCCATTGCTGGCAATGGGGAAAAACTTCCAATACCTCACATGATGTCACATGACATCGCAGGTTTGACATGTCTGCCATGGAGGGAGCGAGCAAATGCCTTTAAAAGGAAGGAAGGCTTCTACCAAACTTGCCATTTTGATTTCTTTGACATCCTTTCCCTTAATAAACACTCTCAAATGTTCATACTTTAGACTTGCAATGTATTAAGCTGAAAAACACAGCAGCAGAAGACTGTGGATGGCATCTTTTATCAGTTGTTCGTTCCTGCTTTTCAAATTACCTTTCCATTCCCGAAACCCATTCTCCACCACCACCTACTAAGAGATCTCTGTATTGAGGAGCCCTACAACTTCCTATCTCAGGATCTCTACAGTGCTGGAAGGGAACAACTTTTCTTAGCAGATGAGGAGAAACTGCCACCATGTTTTGAAGATCCTGTTCATAACCTTTAATAATAGATATGAAATATAGAATCTTGAAATCTCAGCAGCATGATTCTGAATCCCATCAGAGTGTTATAGGCATATTTCCTTTCCTATTATTTTAATAGCTTTATATAAAGTATCATATTAAAGCATGGGTAAAAAGCCCTCCAGCAATAATTTTTTTCAGGCAAATCTCTTCCCCACCTTACTACCTCATTTGCACTTTCTTTCTTTCTTTCTTTCTTTCTTTCTTTCTTTCTTTCTTTCTTTCTTTCTTTCTTTCTTTCTTTCTTTCTTTCTTTCTTTCTTTTCTTTCTTTCTCTCTCTCCTCTCTCTTTCTCTTTCTTTCTTTCTTTCTCCTTCCTTCCTTCCTCCCTCCCACCCTCCCTCCCTCTTTCTTTCTCTCTTTCTTTCTTTCTTTCTTTCTTTCTTTCTTTCTTTCTTTCTTTCTTTCTTTCTCTCTCTTTTCTTTCTCTTTCTCTTTCTCTTTCTCTTTCTCTTTCTCTTTCTCTTTCTCATTATTGGGAGCATGTCTTGAAAAACAATCCATGTGAAAGTTTGGGAGTTTGTGTTCTCCTACCAAAACATACTTTTTCTATCACTGATCCATGATCAGTTACACTTTTGCTCTCCAGCAGTAATTACTCTCCAAGAAAGAACATTAACATGCCAGGTCGTTTGCAGTAGCTGTAGCTTAAATGGCAATTAAGTATAGTAATTGGAACGGCAAGGCAGATTGAGTATGCTATAAAAGTCATTGTGTGGTCAACCAAGAAAGAGAACTCAGGCAGAACCGAATTAATTCAATGCATCAAGTCAGAAAAGCTGCAGCCATCCTACAAAGCAAACCTCACCACATGCCTTAAAGCCAGTAATGGCACCATAAGTGAAGATTGGCAATCAAAGCAGAATTTTAGACATAAACCAATCAATCCAGATTCGTTACTACCTTATTACCAGATTACTCCAAAACCAGAAATCTGCTTAGGAAACCTCTAAAGAAAGACCATTTACATTTGGTTGTTTTCAATAACCCCAGAATGAGGATGAATTACAAGATGCCTCTGGCAGAGATTTCAGAACTGTACACATGGCTGATGAAGAATTTATACTCTGATGCTAATTGCTCAGACTCTTGGTCTCCCCATCCCTTTTGCAAACTACAGCAGCTTTCACCATGAGCTCAAGTGAAAATGTCATCTTGTTCTGAAGACAAAAAGAACAATTTTAAAATCCTGTCTACCTTTAGAGTGTTAAAACGCTCTGATCCCCCCACCAGCAGAAGTGCAGTATTGTGCCCAGGTTATAGCTCAGCATATAATATGGGTATAATCATTCTGTGTGTTCAAAATTGGCAAAAGATTCCTGCAGAGTATCCATAGGCATGTGCTAGTTGATACTCACCTCCATATGCTAATCTTCTTTGACTGGCAAAAAAGAGGGCTTTCCTGAGGCTTCAACCACACAAGCTATGGAGATATCCACACAAGCTATGGAGATGTTTATGAATACACTTCTGTAATTTCCCTCAAGCTATTTTTGACACCCACTCATAGAATATGTTAATCACTTACCTAAGTATTGCAGCCATGATGCAATCAAAGGAAGAAGGTAATTAAATATTTTTGGCCAGTCTGTCTATTACTCTGACAATGAAGTGTTACCATAAAACATAGATAAGAAGTGCTGTGATGTGTTATAAATCATTGTATCATTTCTGAAAAGATAGTTCAAAGAAGACAAGTGTGGGTAGCGTAATTTTATTTCTCTTTCAAGAAAGGCAAGAGAAGAAGGAGGCATTACGTTGTGTTGCCTTTCAAAATGTGGTAGAGAAACTGAAAAGTTTTCCTTCTACAACAATGTGGAGCACAAATGTCCCTGGGTAAATCCATTCAGTCCTATTGCAGATTATTGACTAAGAGAAATAATACAAGAAAGGATTAATGTACTATGATGTAGAGCAGTGCAGTGCAGTGTAGCATCTGTTCTGTTCTGTATTGTTCTGTTCTGTTATTTTATTGCTTCTAATCCTGATTGGCTTGTATAACTAATAGTGATCTGGTACACATAAGGAGAGGTCCAGTTCATGTAAGAGAGCAGGGTTGTTGTTGTTGTACTTGTTAAAGGTGCTGGCCTAGCAAACAGGCATGTAAGCCAGCTGGGTGACTTTGGATCAATCACTCTTTCTCATTGTTATGTATCCTGTTGCAGGCATCTGCATAGCAACAGCCACTAGGGGGCGTTGGCCTGGATGGTTTTGGCGGGAAACCTAGTTTCAGCGGGAAACCTAGGGCCAAACCCATTGGCTGGCCACCTTCCTGGCCGGGTATATAAAGAGGCCAGGTAGCCCTTGTTCCTCAGTACACCCCCCCACACACACAATAAAGAGCTGAACACGTACTCCGGCTGGCGTCTCTTCCTTGTGTCGGACCCACCACATTACACTCATCCCTATTGCTGTAGGAAGAAAAAGAGGAGGAATGAGTATTGGTTATGTTTGCTGTCTTGAGTGGGATATGCAAAGGCGAGATAAAATAATAAATATATAAATGAAAAGAGTAGCAATTTCACTGAGTTCAGTGAGACTAGTAGTAATGCTTGCATGAAAATGGTACCTGCCTCTCATCACTTTGACATAAAACAATGATACTGGCTGGAAAATCCAGTGTTGGCCAGAGATCAGAATCAACAAATGAGTGTACCTTCCAGACTGATGCTGGGCAAAGCAGCAGCAGCAGGAATTTCCCAACTCTTCCTTTTTATTGGAACAGTGCACTAGCCTAAGTGGATTCCCTGAATTATTCTTCTATCTCAGATATATGGAGGATGCTAATACATAATCAGCACTACAGGAGAGATTCAACTGAAAGTCCAATCATCTTCTTTATCTACTTTCATATTATCATTTGTCTCAAGCTACAAATTGCCTTGCAGTGTGTGTGCTGGGCTTGAGTTTATTTCTTGAGCCTTTGGTGTCTGTTTATGGTAATACAAACAGATACAAATAGATATAGAGCTGGGGAATGGAGTCAGAAGCTTGTTTCAAATACAGTAATGTCAGCTGTTACCTCCTGCTTGCTGTGTTTCACTGTTATGTGGGGACGGGATGTTTGGAGAATCGAAAGTGGAATTTGTACCAACTAGAGACATTGCTCAAGGTCATCCAGCTGGAAGAAGAAGGGAGCTGCATTCCAAGCCATTCTTGGACTGACCATTATGAAAACATCTTGTGTGGATTTGATTGTTTACACTGGGATGGGCAACAAGAGACAATTGGGGGGGGAGGGATAGAACTTAAGGATTTTGGCATGTGATTCTCAGTTTTGACAATTTCAGATCATCATTATTGAATCAAATTTGGGCACAGAAAGCTGAAAATGAAAAACGAGACCCAGAGGTCAATGCCATGATACCTATTCTGATGGTTGAAGATATTGCAAAAGAGCCTTGGTGGAGCAGTGGGCTAATGCCTCCTTAAGTAACACCAGCTGCCTGCAATTAGTGTAGGTTCGCATCCCACCAGGCTCAAGGTTGACTCAGCCTTCCATCCTTCCGAGGTAGGTAAAATGAGGACCCAGATTGTTGGGGGCAATTAAGCTGACTTTGTAATAATGCCGCTTGGTGTGTGTGTGAAAAGCCCTAATAATCAGGCATATACATAGAATGAAGGCTACTGCTAAGCTTGTAAGCCGCCCTGAGTTTGGAGAAGGGTGGGATATAAATGGAATTAAAATATTTTTTTTTTCCTGAGAACAGAAAATAGAATATTACCATTATAAAGAGAGTACATTTATATTATGCTCATATTTGAATTAACTCAAAGTTGCTGCTCAGAAGTGAACACACTATTTTGCATAGGAGAATAAGAAGAAAAGAAACAAGCTAGTTAACTCAGTTCAAGAGTAGGATGCTTGTTAAATGACAGCCTCCCTCCTCCCCCAAATTTTCAATTTTGTTTTCTCTTCAGCCTGTTAAAGACAAAGTGCATTTCTCAGAGCCCTGTGCCTACCCAGATAATTCTTGAGCACACAAATGAATGTACAGCTAGTCCTCAATGTATGAAAACAATTGAGCCCAAAAATTTTGTTGTTATGCAAGACCGTTATTAATTTTGCCACATTTTAGGACCTATTCTTAAGTAAATCACTACAGTTGTTATGTTAGTAACACCATTGTTAAGTGCATCTCCATTGACTTTGCCATCACAAATTTGCAAAAAGTGATAAAATGATGCTGGGACACTGCAACTGTTATAAATGCATGTAAATTTTGATCACATGACCATAAGGATGCTGCAACAGTCCTAAGTATGAAAAATGATTATAAGTCATTTTCAGTGTTGTTGTAATTTTGAACAGTCACTGAATGAATGGTTGTAAATCAAGGAATACCTGCACTCTTAATTCTAGATCAGGTGTGATATTTGCTTGGCCTTCCCAAGACATTCCAGGTCTCATTTTTACTTAAGCCTAGATATTCAGACTCCATCATGGAGGGTGCAAATCATAGGCAATACATTGCATAAATGTATTGGATATGCTTCAGAATTAAAAACAATTCAACACAATTCACAAATCTTTAGAAATGTAACACAGCAGAATTTAAAGCACTAATTAGTTTCTTTAGTCTCAGAACTGATTTGTGGATGCTGTATTTGTTCCAGAAATTAGTGTAATTGATGGGGGGAAGGTTGATTCTGAGCCATCTTAATGGGGTAAGCAAATGAAGCTGTGTTACTAGGACATCCATATATACTGTAGGCTCTTAGCTAATATAAAATCTGTGCATTCTAAGATAGGATTTAAACCCTTATAAACCCTTTTTCTGAAAGTAAGCCCCAGTGAATTTATTTATTTATTTAGATTTATATACCGCCCTTTCCCGAAGGACTCAGGGCGGTTTACAGGGCATTTAAAAGAGAGTCAATACAAACATTAAAACAAATTTTAAAAGATTAAATAAAACCCTGAGAACAGTAAAAAACCCAATTAAAATTAAAATTAAAAAATTCTCAGCCTGGGCCAGAGAGCTCGAAGAGCCAGGTCTTCAGGTCCTGGCGGAATGAACGGAGGTTGGGGCCAGTCCTAAGCTCCGCAGGCAGCTGGTTCCACAGGGCAGGCGCACCCACTGAGAAGGCCCTACCCCTGGGTGTTACCCGCCAGCAATCTTTAACCGGCGGCACCCTGAGAAGACCCTCCCTGTGGGAGTGCATTGGACAAAGGGAGCTTGATGCTGGCAGCAGGTGTTCCCTCAAATATCCCGGACCCTCGCCATTTAGGGCTTTATAGGTCATCACCAGCACCAGAATTTGGTGGAATTTTCTTTTGCATAGACATGTATTGCATTGCCACTGAGCCAGTCTTTGAAAGGAACTATAATTGGGTTTTACTGGGTTAAAAAAAAGACAGAAAAAGAGAATTGATTATTGGTACACAAGTCAATTGCAGATCTAGATTAGCCTGAATAAAGTAAATGGACTCAGAACAGAGGGACAGAATTTCTATACAGCCAATTTCCGTTACTTCCATAAACCTGAGTTCTTCAACCTGGGAATTGTTCAGCTGTGAGGCTTAGCTCTTAGATATCTCTAGCTTCTATGGTCATTACTAAGAATTCTGGGAGATAAAGTTCATTCAGAAAAAGTGTATCCTGAAAGAAGTAGTTGTAATTTATTTCTAAATCTCATCAGTTTCCTCAAGAGTAAAAGTTAAGGCTCAAAAACAGTAACTGTGAGAGGGACCTTGGAGTTCTAGTGGACAAACACTTGACTATGAGCCAGCAGTGTGCAGCCGCCGCCAAAAAAGCTAATGCAATCCTGGGTTATATAATCAAGATCATGCAAGTATTAGTAATGCTTTATAACAGACATGTCAAACTCACGATGTCATGTGATGTCACATGATGTATCGGAACTTTTTCCCTATTGCCGGCAATGGGATGGGTGCAGTTTTATCGTGACGTGTCTGGCTCATGGGCTGGCAGTTTGACACCCATGTTTTATAAGTAGTACTTATAATAAGACCACACCTGGAATACTGCAACCAATTTTGGTAACCATACTACAAAAAATATGTTGAGACTTTGGAAAAAGTTCAGAGAGGAGCAAGTTAGGCCTGGAGACTAAAACATATGAAGAATGGCTGCAGGGCTTGGTTTTGGTTAGTCTAAAGAAAAGAAAAAATAGGGGCAACATGATAGCAGTGTTCCAGTATCTGAGGGGCTGTCATAAAGAAAAGAGGGTCAAATTATTCTCCAAAGCACCAGAGAGCAGGACAAGAAACAATAGTTGGAAACTGACTAAAGAAAGAAGCAGCCTAGAATTAAGGAGAAACTTCCTAACAGTGAGGACAGTTAACCAGTGGAACAGCTTGTTTCCAGAAATTGTAGGTGTTCCATCACTGAAGGTGTTTAACAGTCACTTGTCTGACATGGTAGTTCTCCTGCTTGAGCAGGGGGCTAGACTAGAAGACCTCCAAGGTCCCTTCCAGCTCCATTCCATTTCATTCCATTCCATTCCGTTCTGTTCTATTCTAGTGTCATCATAGCTCATAGTCACATAACATAACCTCTGGGTTCTTAAAAAATGTGTGTGGTTTATGTCATATCAAAAGATCAGAAAAGCCCCAGGCCCAGATGGAGTAATTCCTTTGAAAGACTTTGCTGAACAACTGGCCCCCATCTTCACTTGGACTTTTAATAAATCGCTGGAGATGTGTTATGTCCCTTCCTGCTTCAAATACTTACCATCATCCTGGTTCCTAGAAAAACCCTCCATCAAGAAGCTGAATGACTCCTGGCAGTTGCTCTGACACCTGTAGTTATGAAAACCTTTGAGAAGTTAGTGCTGGCCCACCTGAAAGTCATCACGGATCTGCTGTTAGATCCTTGTAATTTGCCTACTGAGCAAATAGACTACTAGCAGATGATGCTGTCAATATGCTCTACAGCTTAGAATGCCTTGAATTTCTGGGGACCTACAGAGTCTTTTCTGTAGGCTTCAGCTTAGCATTCAATACTCCATAAATTCATAATTCCAGAAATTCTTCAATCTAAACTGATTCGGCTCACTGTGCCTGTCCATAATTGTAGGTGAATTATTAGCTTCTTGACAATAGGGAGCAACAGGTGAAGCTAGGTAAAATTATATCTAATACCCAGACAATTAGCACAAGCTAATTGGTGGAGCAGTGGGCTAATGCCTCCTTAAGTAACACCAGCTGCCTGCAATTAGTGCAGGTTCGCATCCCACCAGGCTCAAGGTTGACTCAGCCTTCCATCCTTCCGAGGTAGGGAAAATGAGGACCCAGATTGTTGGGGGCAATTAAGCTGACTTTGTAATAATGCCGCTTGGGGGTGGGGGCAAAAGCCCTAATAAGCAGGCATATACATAGAATGAAGGCTATTGCTAGGCACATTTGTGCTTTAAATTGTAAGCCGCCCTGAATCTTCGGAGAAGGGCGGGATATAAATGGTTTTTTTAAAAAAAAACTACCCCACAGATTATATATATATATATATATATATATATATATATATATATATATATATGCATATTTTTAGGGATCCCTCTGTTAAATTAACTAAGTTTGTAGATGATACACTAGTAGATAGATGATACACTAGTATTGTAGATGATACACTAGTCATTAGCCTCATTTGCAACAGCGATGAGTCTGCATGTAGATGGGAGGTTGAACCCTTTGAACCCAAACCCTTTGGTGCAGCTGGAACAATGCAGACCTGAACATGCTTAAAACTATAGAGATGAGAGTTGATTTTAGGAGGAGCCCTTCTATTCTGCCTTTTCTTACTATATTCAACAGCACAGTATCAACAGTTGAGTCCTTCACGTTTTGGGGTCATATAATTTCACAGGACTTGAAATGGATATCTAACATTAGAAACATCATTACAAAGGCACAACGAGGAATGTTCTTCCTGGTCAAGTCAGAAAGTTCAGACTGCCCCAGGAGCTGTTGGTACAATTTTACAGAGTCTATTGAGTCTATCATTTGTACTTCTATAACTGTCCAGTTTGGTATAGCAACCAAGTAGGACAGGTACAGATTCCAATAGATAGTTAAGACTGAAGAAAGAACTATTATTTATTTATTTATTTATTTATTTATTTATTTATTTATTTATTTATTTATTTATTTATTTATTTTATTTGTATACCGCCCTTCTCCCGAAGGACTCAGGGTGGTGAACAGGGCAATACATATTAAAAAACAAGATACAAAAATTAAAAATGATTAAACAAAATGCCCATGAATAAGTTAAAACACATTAAAAAATAGGTTAAAACAGATTAATAAAACCCAACCCCATCCCATCAGGCCAGGCCAGCTTGTTTGAAAAGGTAGGTTTTGAGATCGCGCTGGAAGGAGCGGAGGTCAGGCGCCATCCGGAGCTCGACCGGAAGATGGTTCCATAAATCCGGCGCGCCCACAGAGAATGCCCTCCCCCTAGGGGCCACCAGTTAACATTCTTTGACTGGTGGCACCCTGAGGAGGCCCTCTCTGTGGGAGCGTACTGGGCGGAGGGAAGTTGATGCCGGCCGCAGGTGCTCCCCAAGGTATTCCGGACCCATGCCATGTAGGGCTTTGTACACCCAGCCTGCCTTCCATACAAGATCTGTGTATTGCGCGGGTCAGAAGGAGGGCTGACAAGATATCTACAGATCTCTCACATCCCTCATATCCTGGACATTAATTGTTTCAACTCCTCCTTTCAGGACAGCGCTATTGAGCATGGCATGCCAAAATACTAGACACAGGGACAGTTTTATTATTATTTATCTCTGAGATGTTTGCACCAGCTTAAGACAGTTCAGTGTAGTGGTTAAGGCACCATGAGTTTTAGTCCTGTTTTAATCACAAAGCCAGCTGGGTAACCTTGGGCCAGTCACTATATCTCAGCCCTAGGAAAGAGGCAATGACAAGCCACTTCTGGAAAAAAAATTACCAAGAAAACAGCACGGACTAGTTCAGGAAGTCACCAGCAGTCAATACTGACGTAAAAGCACACAAATGCACAAAAATATCTCAGCTCAGTCTGTTAGGACTTAGATTGTGCTAAATGTGTTGTGCTAAAGTTCTGTAATTGTTAAGTAGATTTGTTTGCCTACCTTCACTCTATATATTTTTAAAATTACATTCCGTATTATTTCAACGACCATTTTGTTGGCAATTTATCAGTTCTAAAATGTCATAAAAAGAACTTTAAACAATAACCAGATGCAAAATAATATTACAATATTTCCCACCACCCACACCTTTGAACATCTGCCTTGTTGGCAGCTTTTGAAGAGGTCTTAAATGACCCATTCTAAAATTTAAAAGCATGAAATTCATAAAGGTGTATATATATCGCGAGGCTTTATTTTAACGTATTAGCCAAGTCAAAGGAAAGGTTTATATCCATGTGACCAGGTACCCTTTTGCCCAAAAAGGTCAATTTACTATCCTTATCATTTAAAAGCAGGCTAACAGCTCTTCATTAAAGAGACTCAAGAGAATTACATTGAGATAAATGTATCTTTCAAAATACTCAACCAAAGAACTGGGAGATAGTTTATCAGAAAAAAACAAAATAACTGTATTTTTCTAACTACTTTAGTAGGCTAAAATATTGGAAATAATTTTTTCCCTTTTCTTTTCTTTTTTTCTCCCTCTAAAAAAAATCTTCCTGTGCCGATCCATACATTCATTTCAGAGAGGTATTGCAACAGCACAGTTTAGGAAACAGGATACCTTTTAGTTCTAACAAAAGAAAAAGAAAGGATTGAAATTATTGGTGGTTAGGTCTCCATGAATTCATAGAGCAAAATGGACATCACCCCCAGATTCATAGTGCATCGGTGTGCTTAGGAAGGTACTAACTTTTTTTAGCCCACCTTAACTATGTTTCCTGGTAAAATACATGGGAAAAATCCCATTGGAGGAGAAAACCACTTAGGGTTAGGGTTAGGTCTCAAAGAATTCAGAGAGAAAAATGGAAATCACCAAAGAATTCATAGCACATAGCTATGCTTAGGAGGTTTAACTCTTTGAGTCTGCCTTAACTAGTTTTTGTGGTTAAACACATGGGAAAATCTCATGGGGGGGGGGGGGAGAAGCACACTTTAGGATTAGTTTTCCATGAATTCAGAGAGCAAAAGACATTTTGAGAACAAAAGACATTGCCAATGGATTTGTAGTGCATCAGTATGCATACTTGGACAGTGACTTTTCAAGCCTGCCTTAAGTACCATTGGGGGAGAATTCCACTTAGGATTAGGGATAGTTCTCCTTGAATTCAGAGAGCAAAATGAACATTGGTAATAGATATATAGCACATCTGTATGCTTAGGAGGGCACTGACTTTTGACAACTTGCTTATCTATGTTTTCTGGTAAAATACATGAGAAAAACCCATTGGTGGAGAAACACACTGAGGGTTAGGGTTAGGTCTCCATGAATTGAGACAGCAAAATGGATATTCCCAGTTTATTCATAGTGCTTCGGTATGCATTGGAGGGTGTGACATTTGAAGCCTGCCTAATCTACATTTCCTAGTAAAATACATGAGAAAATCCCATTGGTGGAAAACCCACTTATGGTTATTGTAAGGGCTCCTTGAATTCAGAGAGCAAAATGGACATCGCCAGGGACTCATAGCATATCAATATGCTTAGCAGGGCATTGACTTTTTGAGCATGGCTTGACTATGTTTTCTGGTAAAACACATTGGAAAATCCCATTGGGGGATTTATTCAAGGAAATAAGAAGAGACATGCTAGAGAACATGCTGATACCTTCATGTTTATTTAACTGAAGGTCAGAATGAATGAACTAAATTGTAGGAAGAACTTGTTAAAAGGGATGTGGTATTTTTTTTTTTCTGAATTGACATTGTTTCCTGCTGGCCAGTAAGGCAAGAATATGACACAATTGTGCCCATGATTAAACACAAATTCATTGGAGCCAAATATTTTGGGCTAGTGGGCACAGGTCTATTGCTGAAAATTAGTAGCACTAAAAATAATACAGCGTGATGCCATCAGCATCCAAATTTGCCCATCTCCAGGAAGTAGATTAACATTATTTTGAGTTTTTCAATGTTGTAGGAAAAGTGAAAGTAGCTCCCTTCATTTTCAATAAATGAGAGATTAAACCCTACTTGGCACATGCACGTACATCCATTGTCTCAGAACTTTTTTTAAAAAATGGCAAAACTCCTCATTCTTCACACTTTAAATTGATAATTCTTGAACATCTGACTATGATTTTAATACATTGGTTTTATTTTTTGCCTTGTATGTCTTACTGTTTCAAGCTGCCTTCAAGAAACAGAATGGTGGGGTATACATTCAAGGATTAATTCAATAGAGAGTCAATTAATAAATAAATTCTCTCTGTGTGTGTGTGTATGCATGCACAGTTTTGTGTTGTGTGATTATGTGAGACAGAGAGCAAAAGAAAGAAAGGAATTGTAAAAGACTCATTCCTGCAGGATTATGTAGTATAGGAATTGCACACTTAAGAACTGTGTTTGACACACCAGGCATTCAGGTGTGAAAAATAAGGTACATAGCATATGGATGCCTAATAATGTCTCTGAGAAGTCACATTCACAGTCCCAGTCAGCAGATTACCATTTTAACAAGTTGCTGCTCCCAACGGGATTATATCCATCCAATGGCTGAGAAAACACTTCAAGCTGTGATAAGCAATAAGAAAACCAGGAATGAAAATCTCTCCATGTTAGATCCTTTAATACTAAAGGCTCCATTGCACTTTATTTGAGAGTAATGCTCATCATGCAAGATATCATTTATGAGAAAGATGGGAGGTGGAGGTAGGAATGAGGGCAGAGAGAAAGTAGGAAAAGCAGAGTTTGGGATATACCCGTTGTTAGCTATTCAGGGAAAAAAGAAGACACGGTTTGTGGTTGCCAAAATGATTTCATTTTACATCTTAAAGTGAAATTCCACATACAATTTGGATATGTGAGAGCCAGTTTGGTGTATGAAGCCACCTGATGACCTTGGGACAGTTGTCCTATCTCAGCCCTAAGAAGGAGGTAATGGCAAACCACTTCCAAAACCTTGTCAAGAAAACTGCAAGGACATTTTCAGGCAGTCATCAGGAGACAACAGTGACTCAAAGGCGATAAATAAATAAATAAATAAATAAATAAATAAATAAATAAATAAATATTTTTAGGAGTTCTGGAGAACTTGATCTGGAGTCCTTAAAATGTTAGTCTCTGCACCATACTGTAATATCAAGGCAGAAGATATTAATACAGTAGAGGTAGACACTAATAGAACACCCAAATAAAAGGGAGTAATCCTCACATTGAATGGGAATGTATGGAGGGAAAAGCCAGAAGACCCCCATATTTTCATATTTACCCTGTGAACATCTAAAATCTTCTTAATGTATCTGCAGCTATTATGAAAATAGAAATGGAGGTTTTTGTTATCCTTCTTCCCTGTTGCCTGAAGGGCTTCTAAGAGCTCTCTCTGGATCACTATCACAATTCCCACCATATTAATGGTGAAGTAATGAGTTCATAGCTAAAGCTGAGGAAGAGGGAAAGTCTTTGGTAGGGCTGCTTGATCTGGGCTGCAAAAATCCAGACAACAAATAGAGGTTAGAAGAGGAAGACTTTCCTATTGCTCTGATGTTATTTGATGGTTGTACAGATTGTCACAGATAGATCTGACCACCTTAGCTTTTGGTTCAGATTAAAAACAAACTTATTCCCAATTAGTACTTTAGATAAAATTCTATTTGCAGCAATACATGGTGCACAATATAACATGGTCTTACAAGCATTGATGAGAAAATTTTATGTAGTTTCCGACATTCACTTCCTAGTAATTATAAAATCACAATAGGCATGTGTATCATACTTGTAGGCATTCCATATAGGGCCCCACTGGAACTTTTACCTTCCATTTCAATAGCTTAACTCAATATGAATCCACCATTATTGTGCTAGCTCTCTTTCTGCTACTTCATGCTGTTCTTTATATTGATAGTAACCTCACTATCTAAACATCAAATCACTTTTCTGACCTCCTTCAGCATTTTAGGGGTGAAGCCTTGCTAGCCCTACATGACTTTTATCAAAGATGACCTCTTATAATTCATTAAGATAAGTTAAAGGTCTTCTGTAGAAACTGTATGTGTCCACTCGATAGAATATCTGTACTCTGGTGCTGGGCTTGCTGACTATGAATTCACTTTCATCTCAATCCTTTGAAGATTTACTAAGAAATCCTGGATGATTTTACTGAGACATGAAACCTCATCTCATGTCAGACCTGAACTGTGCCATTTTACAATTAAAAAAAGGAACGTTAGCTTTCTAAAACTAAAAAGGTGAGGCTGAAAGAAAAGCAACTCATTAAAATACTGTACTGCTCTGTTCAAGGGCTCAAAACATAATCTGAAATGTGTTATGTAATTATATGAACATCTACATATGAATACCAACACTAACAAAAAGTCTATAAAAAGTCTAATCGCCTGGTTTTAGGATGTTCTGTTTTCTGCTCATTCATTAGATGAATCTAGAAAACACTTGCCAATTAAAGAACAGATAAGAATAAAGAACAGACCACTGTAATCCTTCAAACTAAAGACTACTATTATTTTATATTTATGGGAGGAAAAAATAATGCTTAAATATTACCATTTTAAGTAAAGATTTTAATAAACATCAGATGCTGTTGCATAAGAAAGAAATGACTCATTCATTTGGAGAATTAAAAAGAACAGATTGATGTTTGAAAAGGCAATCTTTCTTAAATTTTGAGGAAAATGACATTCATCCTTTAGCATAAGATTTACAGATTGCTGAGACAATGGAGTGTCTTAAATAGAGAAAAAGGGGGAAAATGCATCAAAAAGAATGATAATTTTGATTGCCATGTCACTGAGATAATGGGGAAATCTTATCAACATTCCTGAATGGATCAATGTCCACAATCCTAAGAATTTCATGATGGTGAAGCATATAAGAGTTTGTTTATGGGAGATTCTCAGTCCAGAGCTGAAGAAGCTATTTTCAAAGAGAAAATAAAAAAATACAGTTGCCTCGTGAAAAAGCACCTTTGGAATAAGAGCTTGTTATACACATGGTTACAAAGGTAACTCAAAAGTTGCTGTCCTATTGAAAGAAAGTTCCCGGGAGTACCATAATCTTAGAAACATAGAAAACTGATGGCACAAAAAAAAAGACCTAGTGGACCATTAAATTTGCCTTTTGAAATTTTTTTGTTGTTTATTCTGCTGTTTTATTATTTTCTAATTATTATTTTTAACAAAATTGTTGGATGATGGACATGATTTTATCCAAAGCATGTTTAAACTTAGCTACTGATGATTGACTCACTCCTCCACTGGAAGTTGTTTCCAAGTTTATACTACTTTTTCTGTGAAGTGGTACTTTCTAACATTATTTTGAACTTCTCTGCTGTCAGTAAATTTATTTATTTTTTCAATCTCGTCCTCACCTTGTCCCTTCTTTCCTCCAGGCTTTACATATTCAGTTCCTCCAATCTCTCCTGATATGTTTTGTCCCTCAGACCTTGCACCACTTTTGTTGCCAGTCTCTGGACTCACTTAATCTTATCAATATCTTTTTTTTTTAAAGTGAGGTCTCTGGAATGGGACACAGTGTTCCAAACAAGGTCTGACTAAAGCCCTATATAGAAGGATTAGGACCTCCATTTCCCTCTAATGATGCATCCCAGAATTTTGTTTGCCTTCACAGCTGCCTGGCCACACTGTTTACTCATCTTGTAGTCATCTGCTAGGAGGATACCTAAATCCTTTTCTTCTGTTGTTCTTTCTAATACTGTTGCTCCAATAATGTATACTGCCAGAGGATTCTTTTTCCCCCAAGTTCTTCCATGATAGAGGCACATTCCTTCTATGGCTGAATTCTGTTTTTCTAAATCTCATGTTTGCCTTAAATATTCAGAGTGTTTGCTCTTTCTACAGCATAATCATGTTGTAGCTCACAAAGGCTTCACCTCTAATACAGTGACAATGCTGAATGTGTGTTTAATGTACAGGTAATGCTCATTTAGTGAAAATGGCTCGGATAGCAACTATTCATAGTTATGATAGTGATGAAATAGAAATTTTGCAACCACTGCCCGCATTACAATCTTCACAGTGTCTCTCTTTCTCTCAATTAGGTATTCACAGCTACAGCCACTAAGAATGCATTGTCCTGACCTGTTTTTTTTTCTTCTCCCCTTGCAGAGCAGAGAGAGTGCTTTAACAAGCAATCTCTTCCTGAACTGTTTTTTTTTCCTCCACAACACAGAGCATCCCTAAAAAGTGCTAACTGGAAGTTAACAAGCTGAGGTCTGTGAACTTAATTAGCCACCTCAGAGATGCTACTTCAAATTTCACACTGAAGGCTTTCATCTGCTTCCTAAGCAGCTCATGGCTCATAACTGTGAGCCCAATAGGCAAATAGCCGATGCCGGTGCATTGCTTTCATTGTATACCTGCTTATTCTTTTGACATCCCTTCCTCTCCAATGAGCCATTTTCTATGAGCTGGGCAGCCATATTCATTTGATTAATAAATAAAAATGAAATGAATGCATGTAAATGTAAATACAAATATCAGTTCTGATCTTGCTCATTATCATAGTCCCAAGGTAAGCATTACAAAGGGTGGGGGACCAGAGAAAAGGGGCTATAAAATTTGTCATTTTAACCAGCTTTCTCCTTTGCCATTTGGAGTGTTTGGGATCGTATTCTTCTGATGCTAGAAAGCAAAGGAAAGCCCAAGTACAATTGTGATCGCAGTCATGATCATGAGATGTTTCTGTCATGGTTCTGATAGATAAAACCCATCAAAAGAAACTTTGAGGCAATATTCTTCCATAAAGAACACTTATTCAGGAAACAAAATATAGGCACTACATAGTTGAACCCCAAAACTAAATTCCCTTCCCCCAGATAAAAAAAAGTAACAAAGTACAATTCTCACCCCCAATAAACTGTCATAAAGCACATTCCCCAATTACCTTAAAGCACGGGCTTTCTCCTCAGCTCCTCAGCCTGCCAAAATGTTATCAGCTTGTCCCACAGCAGCGTTATTATCATGGCTAGCTGAACTTACATCCCAACAAACACACACACCCCGCTGCACTTGATTTCTAAAAGCAAGAAAAACCATGTTAAAGGAGAAGAGAAAATGGCTGCATTTTCGTGAGTTGTCAGAGCAGGAACATCCAATGTTAGCAGCATTGACAGTTTCACTTAGTGACTGATTTGCTTAATGCCCAAATTGCCTCTTCTAATTATGGTTGCTAAATGAGAATTACCTATATAGTATTCAGAGGTGCCTAGTAGACAGAATTAGTTGCTTAGAATGATAAAAGAGTTGTGGCACATGATGTCATCCCCCCCCCACTTTTATATGCATGTTGTGAGGCTGTGTGGATATGTGAAAAGAATGGAATTCTGCAGCACAATGTCACAATGCTGTCTTCATCATCCTGACTAAAGAAGCATGACAGCATTTACTGTATAATTTCAACTGTCAAGAACTGAAATGAAATATTGCAAGTGATGGCACTATTTTCAGACAGCAAGCGTTCCTTTCTACCTTTTTAAAAACTCCCTGAATTGTCATATGGAACACTGAATCTTCCAAGATTTCAGAGATTTCATTTTAAAACCTTGGAGACAGTTCCGCCATTCTAAAAGTCTTTTTTTGGGCCACGGATGCCATCCAAGGATATCCTGAGCAATGTGGCACTTGAAGGTGATGAGCTGATAACTCTGGAATTATCAGCACATGAAATGGAAAAGTAAAAAAAAAAGGAAAAGAAACAGAACAAAGAGCTGAATAAAACTGTTGGTGTTTGCTTTATTTATTAGACAACAGTTTCTACAGCATGGGTAGAAACTGCAGCCAACAGCAGTACAGTATATCGTACAACTCGTTGTATATATCTACAAACATGCTATTCACTTTACATTAGTAAGGGAAGGGATAGCAGAAGGGAGAAAGATGGAGAAGTCAAAGCAGTTGTGCTTGGTTGGTCAGGAGAGAAAGAGGGGAATCCTTTTCCAATTTGTGTTCTTCATATTCCTGCAGGCAGCAGCCAGCTTTGTGTGAAGGTGGCACCGCAAAAGACTCGTTCCTGAGGAATAGGGTGGAGGGCTTGGTTCTCCAACTGACTGATTTTCCTGCCATCTCAAGGATGGAAGAAAAGCAGATTGACAGAATGTATAGATGAGACCCAACAATCACTGCAAATCATTTGAATTCTCAACCAATAATGGAACATGCTCTGCATACAAAAGTATGTGACCAATCAAAAACAAAAATAAAACTGAATCATGTGTGGCCGGATCAGCCTTTTTATAGCCTGAATGTGCCATGTGATTAATTCTAAAACTTGTAACTGAGAAATGGAAGGATTTATGTTTTCCTGTGTGACTTGTCATCTCATGAACTAAAAATCCTCGAGTCCCTTGTTATGCATATGGAGGGAGGAAAGGGACGATGAACATATTACAGGCTGCAGCACATTCTAGTCTTTCTCACTTGTTCACAATGACTGGTTATAAATACAAATCAGGCAGTCGGAAATATAAGGAAACAAAACAAAAGGTCATCAGAGAAGTTGGAGGCCAATAAATGCTTCAGTTTTAAGGCCTTTCTGCAGTGTTTAGGCAATTCAGAAGTAGGGAAGAAACAAAGACAAGATGAAAATGATTTTAATAACGACTCTGGCAGTGGTAACAAATGATGAAAAAAATGCTTCTATCATTTAACTATGATTCTTCAAGTCATAATTAGATAATATGATTATCACTACTAGCATTAGCACACTCAAAAGAAAAAGGCAAATCTTTTCCTGTATCTGATTCAGGCTTTTTCAAAGTAGTTCAAACTGGTAATAGAATCTAACTATATTGTTCTATCTGGTGTGATTATTTTTTTTTTAAATTCAGAATCTGGCAATTACAAAACTGTGGGTAGACATACATTTCCTTATTTTTTTTTCTCTTTCAAACATTATTCCCAACACAAAGGACTCTTTGAAAGACTTCTATAAAATAGTCAACAATGCCTATCAGTCTGGAAAAGGTTATTGATGGAAGCCAAAGATTGCATTCTGCAATCAGAACTTATACCAACTGTGAGGCATGAAAGTAATAGTCTCACGGTTTGGGAAGATGTCACTGCCTCTGGACCTGTATGACTTACCATCATTGAAGGAATAACTAATTGTGCTTTGTGTCAAAGAATTCAACAGGAGAATATCAGCATCTGTCCATCAGCTGAAGCTGAACTATAAGTGTGTCATAAGATAATGTTCTCAAATATATAAGCAAGTCCACAAGAATGGATGAAAGAATAAATCCAATTTTTTAAGCAAGCAGTTCATGCTAGAAAAAATCTGAAATATTTCTGTTGAAGCAATTGCCCATGGAGAAATGAGCTGAAATTCTACACATCAGTGTGACACTAATTCTGCACATCTACCTGATACATCACCAATTATGGTGAATGCTTTGTTGCAACTATTTCAGTTAAAGGTTGTACAATCAGTTATCAAATCTAAAGACAGATTACTTTTCACACTTGTAAACTCCATCTGTGGGATGAATTGTTTATGAAATAAATGAAGGAAGCACTGTCACCCACATCATCTTTATAAATCAGCAAGATCCACATAAAATTTTGATTGATTGGAAAAGATAGGGAAAAAGTCAGGAAATCTGTGAGGAGTTGATTACTTTTTGACAAAATTGTATGATAACTTGAATTATGGAATCTTTATGAGAAAATAGAGTTGAGAGCTGGTTCCTGAATGTGATAGGAGCAGCATATAATGAAAGTAAAATATCTTATATGATGCAATTAGGAGCATGGATCTGAAAATTAATGATTCAGTGACAGTAATTCAGTAATGATTGCAGTAATTCATAAATGATATAAATAAATAAATAAATAAATAAATAAATAAATAAATAAATAAATAAATAAATAAATGCAATTAGATGATTTTTGGCGCTTGTAGATGTTTACTAACTTGTAAAATGGATGGAGAAATTTTAAGACATGCAAGTTAGAAAAGTTGGTGATGGCATGTGGTTTGTTACTAAAAGTGAATATTTGTTAAAGAAAGTAAAAAGGTTTGTATGCCAGTGTGCTTTTACTTACTTTGTTATATGAAAGTGAGATTTGGATATGTTAGAAGAAACAAAAGTTGAACGCAATAAGAGTACAATATTTAACTACATGTGTACATTAAAACAAGAAGAGATAGAATTGATAATGAATAGCTGATGAATGAATGTGGACTGAATCCTAAAGCAAATGGTCAAGACAAAAGAAATATATTGCGATGGCCTATCCATAGACTGTAGTGTTCCTGAATGAGAATCAAAGTGCAACTTGGTGTTCCACAAGTCAGGCCCCATAGACAATGTATTATCTAATAAGAGAAGGGAAGTTTAGGAAAACCCTCCTTCGTAGATTGTGGTGTGTACAAACTTTACTCCAGCATCCTGCAATCTCTTTAAATGTCAAATAAAGGCATTGTGAAGAAACTACACTTATTGGGCTTTATTTAGATGGACAATATAACCAGTTTCAAAGTGATGCAACAATAGTTATAGAAAGCATTCCTTGCTAACCTCAACTATAGAATAAGTTCAAAAACCTCATCAAAAGTTTTAAAAATTCTCAAGCACCCTGGAAATATGGTAGAAGATCAAAAGTTTCTTGCACTGTGAAAGCAGTCTCTATTTTAGAGAAAATGCAGAGATCTTTCTGGTAGAGTATTGATGTACGGAAACACACGTATTATTCAACTGCTTTTGGATCCATGCCCTTGCAGTATTAGACTTCCTTTGTAGTGATTAGGTATTCTTTTTGGGATGTGATTAAATTCAGCTCCTCAAAATTTAGCATTATATCAAGTTTGTAAAATGCATTAATACAGACATGCATCTCATCCGTATATGTCTTGGTAATCATATGGAACTTCTTCAGAAGTTCTAATTTATTCTTTTAATTTATTTCAAGGAGGTCATTGCTTGTCTTCCTTTATTTCTTTTAAATAAACACAGACAAATCAGGTCAAATAGTACAGTTTAAATTTTAGAACATTTTCAGCTCAATGAAATTGGCATGAAGATCAAATAAAATAGTATTCTTTTTTCCAAAATAAGTACAACATATTTATTACATTTGTAAAATACCATTTTATGGAGGCACAATTACCAGGCCAATATTTGATATTTATTATTAACCAGAACTAAGCTGTATAAATCTAGCTTTTATCATGTGTCCCCAAAGAGAGGAAAAGTCTTATAATTTACCATTATCCAGTTTTCATGCTGACAGATATTTAGTAGAATATGTATTGTATAATATAATTCATTCCGAGTTCATATTTCTTTAGGCATTTGAAAGCTCTAGCTGATTCATTACCTTCCCTTGTCTCATCCGTTTGTCCTTATAATGCACTCATGAAAAACAGACACATTTCCAGGGGGAAAGTATAATACTGTAAAATAGCTTTAAAGAAAATGAAACATAAATGAAAGCACACCATTATTGTTAGAATAATACTAGAAAAAGTTGCTACAGAGAATTTTACTGCTTATCTCCATTTCAGCTTAATTAGAATCATTTTTTTCAATCTTTCCCCATTTACACTGGAGATTTTATTTATTTTCCTACCCATCTCGTGTCAAATGACTCTGGGCAGCTAAAAATTATTAACAAATATAAATCAGTAATAGCTTAAGCTAATTTCTGAACATTCCATGCCTGGCAAAAAAAGCTCCTATTTTTGGCAAGTGAATGCTCAAGGATGTGTTGATATATTTTAAATTACTCCTCCTCCTATTGGGTGACAACCAAAGGACTTCCACAATAGTTTGTTAAGTGTTTCTTCAAGAACTAATTTTTTCCTATAGAGAAGAGATTCAAGAGTCTCTGTCATTATCTGTCTATCTGCTCTATATACATCCAAGGGGTATATTGTGAATATTGTGAACTGGCTGCATGCATTGATTGCCACTTAGATTGTGTCAACCCTGCTTGGTAGACCAGACCAGGAAATCAACTCCATAGGAAGGTTAAATTATTTAATTTAGATTGGCTATAATGACAGAATCTTGTAAGTATGATTGTGCTGTCCTTCTTCATCTTTTTTACAGTTCAGTAAATAAGGGAGTTGTCTGCCTGAACAGCTTCTGATGTTAGTTTTTTGTTCTGGAGCTAAAAAAAAAGATTACTTTTTTTGGCTTAGATAATGCATATCTCCATCAAGGTCATCTTCCTTACTCTATACGTATTGGCTAATAATATTAGTAATAATAATATATTAAATTTAACTGTTGCTCAACTGCCAACTCTAGCAGTGAAGCCAGGGCTCAAGGAGAGAAGAATTCTAACTCTGGTTTAATTACTGCCATGTAACTGGATGCCGACAATCCTAGATTTTCACACAGATGATCATATGGGAAATCCATCCATTTCAGGGGAGCTATTGCATCTTTATTAGTCTCTTTCCAAACTCATGTTTGCTCCTAATCTATCAAATCCTAAAAAGAAAGATAGTAGTGAGGTTTATGACAAAGAATCCAGATTCTCATTTAAAAAATAATAATAGAGGGGCTGCTATATATTTAATGACAGATATCTGAAGAAGAAGCATTTGCCATGCCCATCGGTCTCCATCTTCAGTAACCCTGCTGTGAAATCTAATACCAAGAGACCTATGTAAGATTGATCTTTTTAGTGGATACCTTCATTGGAAGCCTTCAAAGGAAGTTAGATTGGGCATTTAAGAAGGAATGGTCTTAAAAGATCAAATAATATTTGTTCTACTAAGATACTGATTACTTTTAAATGTTTGTTTTTTTAAACTGATGAACTGTTTCTGAACTTTGTTTCATTGGTTTGTCTTGAGTGATTGTTGTTTTAACTGTATTACAATATATAAATGACTGAATAAATAAATAAGCAAACAAACTGCATGAGTTTGGGGGTCAGTGAAAACTGAAGCAATAGCTTACCATGCTATGTACCTTATGAATACTTAGTTAATGAAACCTATCAATCTTTAGCCCTCTGAACTGCTCCTTGGACTTATGTATAGAGCAATGGTTTAAGCTGCACAGAAATACTGATGAAAATGGAGCAATCAATATACTAAAAAGTATATTGGCAGATAGATTTTGACTCTTCAGTTTTTTGCACTATTCAAATGTTGAGTTTTTGATTTAGCTTTGTTTTGAAGGGTGGAAGGTCACCATAATCAGCTTATAAATCTCTAGGCTCCCTAAAGCCTTCTGCAAATATTTTGTCTAATTAAAAGGGAACTCTCACATATTGTCAAAATGATAATAGTGTGCAGAACAGCCAAGAAAAGAAAGGATTATACCTATTTACCACCTGTGTATTAAAATACTGAAGGTTCCAGTTAAGTCAAGTCAGGAAACAAGTCAGAAAGATTACTGGAATTCTCCATTATTGTAAAATATTATAACATACTTGAAATCCTGGCATAGTTTTCTTTCATACAACCTTTTTTCCTCCTCCCCCCATTAAACCAAAAAGAATTGAGGCAGAATAATCTTGAGTTTCTTCCTCATTCTCTTCTCTTTCTCAGGGCTAAGTTAATGTTAATTTAACCATTCTTGCATTCCTTGTTCAAGACTGTCTCTCTATTCATCTGTATTCTTGAAGTCTTATTATTCAGCCATTGAGAAAGTCATATTTGTAATATGATTGCAGGTATTTTTTTCCTGTCCAGCCAGAGACAAAGTAATATTTGTGAAATGTTAATACCACTTTATAACACCTTGGTAAGGCCACACTTGGAATACTGCATCCAGTTTTGGTCACCATGGTATAAAAAAGATGTTGAGACTCTAGAAAGAGTACAGAGAAAAGCAACAAAGATGATTAGGGGACTGGAGGCTAAAATATATAAGGAACAGTTGCTGGAATTGGGTATATCTAGTTTAATGAAGAAGAGGACAAGGGCTGACATGATAGCAGTGTTCCAATATCTCAGGGGTTGCCACATAGAAGAGGGAATCAAGCTATTCTCCAAAGCACCTGAAGGCAAAACAAGAAGCAACAGATGGAAACTAACCAAAGAGAGAAGCAACCTAGAACTAAGGAGAAATTTTCTGACAGAACAATTAATCAGTGGAACAACTTGCCTCCAGAAGTTGTGAATTCTCCAACATTGGACCGTTTTAAGAAGAGACTGGACAACTTTTGTCTGAAATAGTATAGGGTTTCCTGCCTGAGCAGGGGGTTGGACTAGGAGACCTCTGTTAGAATATGTTGTTGAAAAAATGGTTTGTTTAACAGAGTATTATTAATACACAGTGGAAGTTGTACTGGGACTTTTAGGCAAACAGTAATGCACTAACACGAGTTTTATAACTTATTTTTACTCAGACAACAAAAAGAAACACAGTAAGAAATAGTCCAAGTATCAATCCAGTATCATGCACATAAAAGTCAGTCCATAAAAAAACATAGTATCAAAATACAAAAGCTGCTTACCAATATCAAAAACAATATACACTGTAGCAAGCAGTTGATTCTTGAGAGAATAAATATCAAGTTAGCAAACAAGAGAACAAGAGGTATCCAAACACTAACATCAAACACATATACAAGAGCAACAACGTGTAACATCTAACTCTCTTTTATGTGGAATAATTACAGCCACACCCTTAGGCCGTTTAACTCCTTAAAGGTGCTTTTACTCCATTATATAATATTGTCACCCAAATCAAGTTTAATCTCTAACAACCTCCAAGGTCCCTTCCAACTTTTGTATCATTGTTATTGTTAAAGTTTGTAGAAAATATTAATAGATCCAGTTTGGTGTATTGATTGAGGCACCAAGCTAAGCACCAAGAGACCAAGTGACTTTAGGCATGAAAAGTGACTTTGGGCTAGTCAGTCTTTCAACACTAGGAAGCAGGAAATGGCAGATCAGTTCCTGAAAACCTTGGCAAGAATATGGAAGGAACATCTTCAGAGCTAAAAAAAGAAAGGAGTATCCCAAATAATCAAGTTGTTGAAGTAAATGTATTGGGTCATGATTTTTAGTGTATTGAAAAAATACTGTAATAAGCCCAACTACAAGACTATGAAAAGAAATTCTAAAATAATAGAGGGAGAAAAACAAATCAAGCAGAAGCCTTCTGTGCAGATATACCTTTTCAAGAAGAAAAACAAAAGTGAACAACAATACCCAACATTTCTATCCAGAAAGACATTTATTGATCAAGTTAATCTATTGGGGGAAAATGACCTATAGCCAATTATTTGTGATTTTTAATTTAGAAAAAATGGTGAGTAAGAAGGAACACACATATTACATGCGTATAATATGGAAAAATGAATAGAGAGAAGTTATATCGTCCCCTTCATTTTTTACTAAACCTCCCTGTTATTGTTCATTTGGTTAACATAAATGGTAGGGAAGTCGGGGGAGAAACAATGAATACAGTGTTAATGTGCAGAATTTACATCTGCATGCTTGACTTTAAAAAGATTAGGGAACTAAGTGGTGGATAAGACTATATATGATGACTGACTTTATATTATGTCATGTATCATAGATGGCATGCCACTCACTATTATGAAGGATGTTTGGGAGGATACCATTGTCTTCATGTTTTGGAGAATACTGTTGTGTTTGTATTCTTCTTGTGGACATCTGTTTATCAGATAGTTTTTGGTCTTATCTCCCAGATCTCTTTCAGAAAATACTGTTACTAATAATCCAGTTTTCCAGTGAGAGGTGGGCTCTGTTTTCATTTTCTGAAAATTAGTTTTGTTTTCTTTTTATACTTTATCTTAGCTTAATGAATGGATTATATTGTTTTTTTTGTATATTTCCTGTTCTTCAGGATTTTTCAAAAGTGACATTTAAATTATCTATTTCTTCTACCTATCCATTATCTGTTAAATATATGCTTCACTGATTTATACTGGGTATTTCACATTGCAATAGTTTGAGTTTTAAGAAAAGGGGGAAAAGGAAAAAACAGACAGGCAGAAGAAATAGAGAAATTATTGTAATATGTTTGAGTTGCTAGTGATATTAGTCTTTTATACCACATCATTCTTGCAGATATATTCTTGCTATAAGGATTTTAAATTGTCTTATGATGTATAAGAATGCTTTGGTGCCTTGTACAAGCCACAAGCCGTGATAATATCATGGTGTACAAGGCATCACCTATCCCCTGCCCTTGTTGCAGACACCCATGACTAATGTTTGATAAAAAAAATATGGCTTTTTTTTTTAAAAAAAGAGAAATAGTGACAAGAAACCAGGTACCATTCCTCACTCTTTCTTTCATAATAGGGAAGAAATATCAAAAGAGCATTCAAAGTTTGTCTTTCTAATCATTAAGAAAGCCAAAATAAGAACTACAGTGCCAGGGGACATTGCTGCAATTCTTTCTGTCTTGATCTTGCAGCATCAAAATGACCAACCAATGTTTCCCTGGAGAACAGCAGCCAGGAGAAAATGAATCTGACTACTGAAGGAAACAATGTAATTACATCCTCTGTGTATTAATGCTCCTCCATCCTACACAGTGTGAGGCATCACTATTCTCATCTTCATCTTAAATTGTGAAGGAAGACTCTTTTTTGGCTTTCTATCACCTCTGTGTTGCTCTTACAGCAAGGTCTGGTGACAGCATAATAACCAGATTACAGGCAGGAGGGCACAGCCAGGAATAAAGCCAGCCATAGATGGGAAAAGGATCCTGCCTACAAAACTGCATCCCAAAGAAAACATGCCCAATTTGTACAAACAGAACTCAGGTTGGCTTTCTCCGTCAGGGGACCCATGTTGCACTTCCGGGCTCCCTTCCTCTACGGCCAACTCCCCATTGCTTTGGCTGCTTAAGCCTTCAGAATCTATGTCTGGATCAGCCTGGCTGCCAGTTTGCGGCCCTTGGTGAGGACTTATCACAAAGTCCTCGCTTTGTGGCTGTTCTGGGAAACGCTTCCTAGGCTGATTGATGTGGCACCGGACAACACGCCCACCCTCTAGGCCCACTTTGTAGGAAAGAGGGTCTGAACATTTTAGTGATTTTTCCCTGGCACCCACAAATTCCCATGCCCATAGTTCCTGGCCCATACCCCATCGCCCACTTGCAGCCCCCTCGGGGGCTTTGGGCAAGAGGCTTCTGCTGCCACCCGGTCTGGGTGCAACCTGTCCAGTTTCGTGATCAATCACCTCCCCCAGCACAGCTCTGCTGGGCTTTTTCCTGTAGCCGTGCATGGCGTGGAATGTTGGCAAAGCAAAAAATCTGCCAGTCTGTGGTGCCAGTCCCCAGTCACTATACTCTTCAGTGACTCTGTTGTGGTGTGAACCATGTGTTTGGCTTGACCATTAGTAGAAGGGTGAAACAGGGCCAACGTTGCATGCCTAATTAGGTTCGCTCTCAGAAACGCCTGAAATTCTGCCGCAGTAAATTGGGTTCTGTTGTTGGATACTACGACGTCTGGCAGCCCGTGTGTGGCAAAGAGTTTCCTAAGCACCTGGATGGTCCTAGCAGTAGTCATTATTGCACCTGGTATTACTTCAAGCCATTTAGAGTGGCTGTCGACCACTATAAGGAACTGGAGTGTGTGGCATTTCAGGCCTTGATTGCTGGCATGTATAACATCCATGCACCTGGGTCTCAATGGCCTTATCTAATCCTGGCCACCATAAGTAGCTTCTAGCTAAAGCTTTCATACGGACAATACCCGGATGGCCTTCATGCAGTGATTGTAAAACCCTGTCTCTTAGTGAGGTAGGAACTATGACCCTGTTCCCCCAAAGATTACAACCCTTGTGAGATGATAACTCATGTCTTCTTGTAAAAAAACCTCTGAAATTCAGGTCCTGAGCTTTTATCCAGCCACCCTGTGTGTACCCAAGAAAGCACTCTACTTAGTGTCTTGTCAGCCGCCGTTTCTGCAGCTATGTCCCCTGCGTGGAGGGGAAACTCTGGCAAGTCCTGAATGGAAAAATAATGGGCTGCTGGGGCCGGATCTGGTTCAATTTGTGGTAGTGGAAGCCTGCTCAGGCCATCTGCATGGCCCATCTCTTTGCCAGGTTTGTGAATCAGCTTATATGTATAAGCCAATGAAAAAATAGACCATCTCAGCATTCTAAGGGATAATATGTGGGGTGTCTGTTTGTCGGTAGTGAATAACCCCAGTAGTGGTTTGTGGTCTGTGAAGACCATGAAGTCCCTGCCATATAAGTAGCCATGGAATTTTTTAATTCCAGCTACAATGGCCAATGCCACTTTGTCAATCTGAGCATAATTACACTCAGCAGAGGACAGTGTCCTCAAATAAAAAGCAATGGGAACTTGAGTTCCATCTTTCTCTAAGTGACTCAAGAGTGCACCCACCTCATATGGGGATGCGTCACATGCTAAGCAAACTGGTTTCGACTCCTTGAAATGAGTGATAGTGGAACTGACCGACAGAAGTGCCTTCAGGTCCTGAAAACGTTTTTCATGAATGTTAGTCCACTTCCAAGAAGCTTTTTTATCTAGGAGCCTGTGAAGCGGCTCTGCCACTGCGGCCTTGTTAGGAAGGAACATGTGGTAGAAGTTGAGGAGGCCCAAGAATGCTTGCAGCTCTCCTTTTGTTTTAGGGCTAGGTGCCATCTGAATGGCTTTTACTTTGGACTCAGTAGGGTGGATGCCATCAGCATCAATGTGAAACCTCAAAAAATTGGTTGAAGGGACTCCAATACTGCACTTGCTCTTTTTTAGTTTGAGGCCTGCTTCAGGCAGCCTCTGCAGGACGGCTCTGAGCCTCCTTGCTAGCACCTCTGTGGATTCTCCGGCAATAAGCATGTCATTAAAATAGGGGCAAACCCCCGGAATGCCCTTGAGTGTACGTTCCATGATTCCTTGAAAAATGCCTGGGGCTACACTGACCCCAAATTGCAGGCACTTAACTTTAAATGCCCCCCTGTGGGTTACAATTTTCTTTGCTGCAGCCGTGGCCTCATCAACAGGGAGTTGCTGATAGGCCTATGCCAAATCTAATTTTGCAAAAGTGGTGCCACCCTGCAAGGATGCCAGGATGTGGCTCACTACTGGAACTGGGTATGCGTGCTGTTTGAGGGCCTGGTTAATTGTGCATTTATAATCTGGGCAGATTCTGACTTCTCTGTTAGCTTTGAGTGGTGTTACAATAGGAGTTTCCCACTCCCCACCATGTACTGGTTGCAAAACGCCCTGTTCAACAAGTTTGTCTAGTTCCGTGTCTATTTTGTGCTTAAGGGCTTAATCCTGACTGGTACTAAATTTGGATCTAGTTTGTATGCTATTGGCGGGCCCATGTAAGTTCCTAGAGCTGAATCAAATACGTCTGTGAATTCCTTGCAAACTGTCACTAGACTCGCGACTTGTGTCCGGTTGATTCCAGTTACTTGGATGCCTAGCGCATCAAACCAATCAAGTCCAATTAGGCTCGTTCTCTGGCCCCCTACTACGACTACATCCAGGTGCCCTGAAAACCCCTTAAATTTAACAGCCAAGGTGGCTTCACCCTTGACTGTGACTCTGGCATTCTGAAAATCTGTTAGAATTATGTCAGAGGGCCTCAGCTTAGCCCACCGCTTACTGGGACTACAAACAAAACTAAATGTTTCAAGGGAAATAATGGAAATGGTGGAGCCTGTGTCCAGCTCCATCTTACAGGGGACCCCTTGCAGCTCCACCTGCAGTCTATACTTGGGCTTAATCGGGCAGCAGGCCCTGGTATGGCAGACGCTTCTGCAGCTTGAGCAAAACCTCACACTGTACAGCCCCGGAGCTCTGGTACCTCTCCAGGTCAGATCTTCCAACTGGCGATTCACTGGCCAGTCCCTCTGGCAACCTCTGCAGATGGATGCAATGTGGCTGGTTTTTCTGCAGGCCTGGCATGCAGCTGTCTGGAATCTGCAGTCCAAGCAATGTCCACAACCTGGACATCTAGACAAGGGATCTGCCTTGTAAGTAGTCTCTTGTTGCTTCCTGCTGCGGTGCTGTTGGTCGGGTTGTCTGTGCAACTTGTCGACTTCTGTGTCTTCTTCGGGGCCTTCAGTGAGTTTTGCGTCCTTGTGGTGGATGGCTTCTTCGCGTTGCGTTGTTTTGGCAGGCCGGATAGCTCGGACGGCTCCTCCGGCGGCTTCATCTGCCATGACTTCCTTCTGGGCATCCGAAAATGATAGGACCTCTCTGGCAAATAGTTTCTGCTGTAGCTCTCAGTTGCAGAGGCCACAGACGAGCCGGTCTCAAAGTCTTTCTTTGATGTCTGAGAATTGACATAGGCATGTGGCCTGCCTCAAGGCCATGATGTACTTGGATGTGTTCTCTCCTGGTTGCTCTATTCTTTGCTCGAAGGCATAGCACCATGCAATCACTGACATCTTTGGTTGGAAATGTTCTCCAAGCTTCTTCTTCAATTCTGCATAGGAGACGGACTCCAACGGTGTTGGCATGGTTTTCTGCTAGATAAAACATCGCTGGGCCATACACACAGAGTAGCGTGGAGGCCTTCAGTCCATCCTCTGTGACCTGGTTTGCTCTAACATAGTTCTCAACCTGGGACAGGTATGAGGGCCATTCTTCTAGTTGCTTGATGTTAAATTCTCACGGCCTTCCGACCTTGGGCATTCTGCTGGTCTTTGCGGCTGGATCTCAGCATCTTCGAATTCTGCCTCTCTGTTGCCCAGGGACTGGTCCTCTGAGCGCATGGTCGCTAATGTGGCTTAGCTAGCCAACTGTAGGGGGGGAAATTGCTTTTCCTGCCAGGCGTGCGCTGCCTCTCTCCTAGTGACTTTCAGCTTCGATGGAGAAGCAGGATTCCACCTTCATCGCCAGTGTTGTGTACTGGGTTCATTGTGCAAGAATGAAGACAAGGCAAGTGAGTTCAGCAAAGATCATGGTTTATTGCTTGCAGGATCTGAACTGGAGAACAGGGCTGCAGATGCAGCAATTTATACCCTGGCCCCTAGGCGATGGCCAATAGGTTTGAAGCAACCTATTGCCGCCCTAGGGGCAACCAATAGCAGTGCTGGAGATGGGTTGTCTGAGGAGCTGGGAACTGTTAGCTAGCTTTCCTGCTCAAACAGCCTTCCAGCAATTGCCACGTGGTGTTCCCTTAACAAAGCAAGCCCAATACATTACACTGACTAACATAGATACTTGTTAAACAAGAAGGATGAAAAAGTCACATTATCCAAATCAAAGATAAAGTAAACCTCTGTAAAACCTTTCATTCTTAGAGCAGCATACCACCCACCACCCCACCCCCACCTCTGGGAAAGTGATTTAAAGAATACTTTCCCATAATCTCAAAGTAAATCATTCTCTTCCTCTCATCAGGCATGTAATTTTCATGAGAAAAGAAATGAAACCTCCTAGCCAGGAGGCATAAAACTCAAGCTCTTACAACAGTTGTGCCTTGCCTGAACAGTTTCTGACCCTTCTGCAAATACAGTATATGCATTTTTAGAACATTTATGTGAAGAGATTCCACATCTTTCTTTTCTCCTCCTTTAATGGGTTCATTCTTATTCTTTAAGGGCTTATTTTTAAAAAAGAGTATTTTCATTGTTTGTAAGCTCCTAGATTTTAGAGGGTGATTGATGGTGGAAGTCATGTAGGTCAGAGCTATTGGCTATGGAATTCCATAAGTAGTTGCAGAGACATGCACATTTTAAGTATGATACAACCCTGAGAAAGCAAATTTATATGCCAGTTGTCTCTGAAAAAAAATGTAGATTATTTCATTTTATTTATCATATTTTCTACAAAGAGCTTAAAATAGCATGGAACATAACTAATAGGCTGCATTGTTTTCACAATCCCTGATTGTTGCTAATCAGAATTTGTCTTGGCCAAGAAAGCAAAGGCCATGCATATATGATTTGTTTTATGACATTTTCATATTTGTGGATGAATCTTACCTTTGTTTCTTCTGTCCACCTCACATTCTACATCTATTTACTGTAGATATTCGCAAATTAAGAATCTCATTACAGCACTTCCTATAATAAGACAAACTATTTTGTTCCCTTCATTTCCTGGTCTCTACCACTCAAATTCTTCCAAAATGTGTGTTTGCTGTTTATTTATATTCCAAGGAGCTGCTGCAAAACTTTTTAAAAGATCCACATAACAAAAACACATTAAAGCACTACATCATTGCCAGTATGCAAATGGCAACATTAAAGAGATGCACCTTAATGTCTTTTCTAAAATCTCATTTACTAAGGACCAGTTTTAGTTCTGAATGAAAAGTGCCAGGAGACATATGTAAGAGCAAGACCCAGGACTGTGTACAGCTATCTCAGAAGAGTTTCTCCTGCACAATTTAATGAGACAGATTTGTAGTCAGAGAGCTGGTTCCCCAAACAATCTTAGAAGCATACACCAATTCCATCAATTGAATCCAGGAAGCCCATAACATTGATGGTGGTCTTTCAACAGTTTACTAATATACTGTAACTCCAATATCATTAGCAATCTGATTTCTATGTCTTGCACCAAAGCTTCTGGTCAAGTAACATTGGAAATGAAGTCCTGTACAGACAATATGAGAAAAGCCTGACTGGACATGATAGCAATAATGAGTTTAGCTGTAAAGAACAAGAGATTTTTTTTAAAAGGAAATAATTTGGGAGAAATTGCCAGCTTCACAGTTCATCAAATACCATTTGTGCAGTTTTCTGGGCAAATTTTCATGCATACACTTCTGAAATATTGCAACCTCACTTTTGTATATTTCTATTTATTGATTTATTATAGCAATAGCACTTAGACTTATATACCGCTTCACAGTGCTTTACAGCCGTCTCTAAGCAGTTTACAGAGCCAGCCTATTCCCCACAACAATCTGGTTCCTCATTTTACCGACCTCAGAAGAATGGAAGGCTGAGTCAACCTTGATCCAGTAAGAATCGAACTGCCAAACAGCTGGCAGCCAGCAGTCAGCAGAAGTAGCCTGCAGTACTGCACTCTAATCATTGCAACACCAAGCTCTCATGAAATTCATTTGCTTCCCATCTTGTGTCGAACTATTTCTGTGCACTACATTTCCCTTCCCTTCAATATAAAATATAAAAAACTCCTAGAATTATCAGCAATAGCTATGATGGCTGAGAAATTCTGAAGTTTGCTTCACACATCTGAAGGATGAGCAGCTTGAGGAAAGCTGAGCTAGCACAAAATTCAAGGATTGGTGAACCAAAAGAGTGGCGCACATAGCCTATATTTGTCCATTTTATCCTCAAATCAATCCTGGTGCTAAGTTTGTCTGAAAGAAAATGAACAAGTGAGAATTTGAACCTAGACATTATGCACTCTAATATCCCAAGGGACAGAACTTTGCAATCTAAAATTCAACAAAACTGAGAAATGAGATAAGAAGTGGACCTAATGGACAAACTGGGAGGTAATAGTCAAAGTACTTTAAATAAAACTATCGCTAAAAACAATAAGATATTACTTAAAAAGAAAATGTATACTACAAAGAGTGTACTACATCTTTGGATATCTAAAGTAATTAAAGTTATAACATACTATAGATCAGAGGTCCCCAACCTTTTGGCCACCAGGGACCGGTTCTGTGGAGAGAGGTTTTTCCATGGACAGGAGTGCGTGGTTTTGTGTGCTGCTTGCATCTTGCGGATGGGGCTCTGCTTGTTTGTGTGGACTGGTTGTTGGCATGCCACAGCCCGATACTGGTCCATGGACTGGGGGTTGGGGACCCCCTGCTGTAGATGAATGAGAAAAGAATGAAGAGATAAAAGAGAAAGATGGCATGAAATCCAACAAGCTGGGGGGGTTAGTCAGTGCCAGGGATTGCAGTATTGTAACCCACTTCCTGATCAAAAGCACCTGGGGCTTTTAGCTTCATATAGAAAGGCTTCTTTGTGATTGTGCCTAAGATCTGAGCCCAATTAAGGTTCCTTCAATATGCCTGTGGATTAGCAGATCATCATCATCATCATCGTCATCATCACCACCACCATCACAGTAGCAACTTGGATTGCCATAATGCAGAGTGAATGCTTTAAGACACGGGTGTCAAACTCGCCATGTCACGTGACATATCGCGATGTATCATGACTTTTTTTGCATTGCCAGAGCTGCAGTGGCATGATGCAACCGGCCCGTGGGCCGACAGTTTAACACCCCTACTTTAAGAGAAACAAACTGCAGAGTAACACAAAGCGACCACGTCCCTTCTCCCCATTCAGCAAACAGCCACTTGAAGCTGAGAGGCTTGTCCCGTCACATCTGATCCTTCCACCAAGAGCAGTCAAGAAGTGTCCTTGTGCCATATGATTCAAAGGACAGTAAATAAACAGTAGTCTATTATTAATACTGAAGAGGGAGACTGAAGGCCACTTTACTTCTGCAGTGTAGCTTTCCTGCAGCATTCTTGAGTCAGCTATGCTATTCACACAAATGAGCTCTATAGCCAATACAATTCTCCCAACAAAGAAGCTTGCTGAGAGTCACTTGATGTGCATTGATGCTTCTCCTCCAAACACCATTCCATCTGTGCACTCAAACCTGCATTACTTTTTTTTTCTTACACTCCCTCAGGCATTCAAAATCTTCCTTTCTGAAATATTATATTGACTATTCAAATTTACGAGCAACTAGACAAAAAAAGTAGATTACAGATTTCCCTGTTCAAAGCATTATTTATTTATCATATTTCTGCCTTGCTGCAATCTGATCACTATTCACTATTTCATTACATAAAATGTAAAACGATCTAAAATATCTATGATCAGATTAAAAGCTCAAAGGGCTCTCCCAATGTAAAGAACAGAAAATAAAAAATAGAAACAAACAAAAAATGGAAAAATAATAAAATAAAAAGTATTCGCATCATATAGATACCCAAGAGATTTTCCTCTTTAAATGTTTGTTCTTTAACAATTGATTTAAAAAAAAACCAATTTTGAGAGGATCAGTCTGATCTCAATTGAAAGAATCGTCCAAAACAACAGCACTATCATAGTACAGCAACACCTAGTTTTGTCCTCTGGAGTGTGAGATTATGTGTAGTTTGTCCCTAGTTCTTCTAACTTGTCAGGTCAATGCTGATTGGAATAGGCATACAAAAAGTATTGAGCTATGGTGGCACAGTGGTTAAAATGCAATATTGCAAGCAAACTCTGCCCACTGCTTGGAGTTCGATCTGACTCAGTCTTCCATCCTTCCGAGGCCAGTAAAATGAGGACCCAGATTGTTTGGGGCACTATGCTGACTCTATAAACCATTTAGACAGAGCTGTAAAGCACAGTGAAGTGGTATATAAGTCTACAAGTGCTATTGCTATTGAAGGCAAACCAGAAAGGACTTTATAGGTTAAAACAAATTGTATCCAGAACCCTATCAGCAATCAGTGCAGATTTTGCTTAATTTGTGTCTGTTCTCTACACTGAGAACAATTAAATATGCCTCCCCTCACCTTTTGGAACAATTTCAGTTTTCAGATACTTTTTGACAGCAGCCTCTAAGTGCATTATAGTAATCTACCTGGATAGTCATGAGGGCATAAGCCATTGTGGTCAGGTCCTCCAGCATCACATAGGCTGCAACTGACATAGCTTGGTTAGAACGTTTATTGATTCTTCTTTGCTGGTTGCCATAGAAGAATAAAGAATATCCTCTAGATATTCCATCAGTTCATAATAGTTGCCTAATTTGGTAATGTTTGGACTGTTGATATAAGTTAATATTTTAACTTGAGAGATTCTTGCAACTAGGGGATATCTTCAAAGTTATTTTGTATGTCCTTCCATTTTTAATTTTTGTATTGTCTTTCTTTTTATATATGCCCTGTGAACCGCCCTGAGTCCCTACCAAGGAGAAGGGCGGTATATAAATCAAATAAACTATAACTATAACTATAACTATTTTTGTTTGATTTTTGTTGACTCAGTTGCTACCTGTTCATTGACATTCTTTAGCATTCCAATTCAAGGTTGAGCCCAAAGATTTTTTAAATTACTTTCCTTCAATGTCTTTACAGATATCTTTTTAACACTGCTTTTTGTCTCTTTTAATAGCTCTCAGAAAATTTTTAACTAAGTTTTTTTTTCCTGAGATCTTTGTCTTTCTTGGATTTGCCTTCTGTTCTTGGTAATTTCCGTAATTAGTTCTGACTTCCAGTTTCCTTTCTTCTGTTCCTCTGTCTTTGACAGTCTCTTTTCATATTCAACTTTAGCAATATCTCATGTCACAGTTCTAATTTCCAAACAATGAAGTTAAGGATTTGAAACTGTTTCCTAATATTATTCTTTAAAATAATGGCTTTATGTTCAAGATTATATAATAGAAATTGATTGGTTTTATTCTACTTTAACATGGAACTTGCACATGAGCAATCTGTGATAGGTACCATAGTCAACTTCTTGCCACACCTTTGCCATACCCCCTCCTGTTACCAATAATACAATCAATTTGATTTCTCTGTATTCCATATGGTGATATCTATTTTTATAGTATCATACTGGTTGTTCAAAGATTGTGTTAATAATAAAGAAATCAGTGAATTGGGAAAACAATATAAATTATTCTCTCATTTCATTCAGTTTCCTAGCTCATACATTGCAGTTGCATTTTCTTCATTAATATTTCCAATTTTAACCTTCTAGTCTTCAACCACAAGCAGCATATCTTGCTTTATGTTTGGAATAAATTGAACTTCCTTTAAAAAAATACCTCACCAAACTTTTCTTCTTCTGCATCAGTGGTTGGAGCATAAAGTTGGATAATTATCCTATTAAAGGACTGTCCATAAAGTTTAATTGATATTATTCAATCATTGATTGTACTGTAGTCAAGTATTGTTCTAGCTATATTCTTCTTAACTATAAAAGCAATACCATTCCTTCTTTGTTTTTTTCATTCCTTGGGTAATAAACATTGTAACTTCATGACTAAAAGTGTCTAATTCTAGCTATTTTGATTCATGATGCCTAATATGTAATGTGTAGTTTATTATTGCAATTGACTATATCAAACTTTCCCATGATTATGCTTCTTGAATTCTATGTGCTCCGCTTGTTTTCGGATTGCGCTCGGCACCTATTGCTAATCAGTACTACCTTTGCTTTCTTTTGCCAAAGTCATTATATTTATATTTACAGTTCTTTGTATTTTGTGATCTTCCCCAGTTCTTTCTCTTTGATTCGTCTGTTGCCAAGTACTGCCACGTCCACTATCCAGACTTTTTTGTCTTTCACATCAACAATTGTTAATTCTGGAGTTTTATGTGGCAGGTGCTTGTCTATTTGAATTCTAAAGTGCCAGAACACTTTGTTGTTGTTGTTGTTAGCTGCGAAGTCGTGTCCGACCCATCGCGACCCTATGGACAACATTCCTCCAGGCCTTCCTGTCCTCTACCATCTTCTGGAGTCCATTTAAGCTCACGCCTACTGCTTCAGTGACTCCATCCAGCCACCTCATTCTCTGTCGTCCCCTTCTTCTATTGCCCTCGATCTTTCCCAGCATTAGGCTCTTCTCCAGTGAGTCCTTCCTTCTCATTAGGTGGCCAAAGTACTTGAGTTTTAGCTTCAGGATCTGGCCTTCTAAAGAGCAGTCAGGATTGATCTCCTCTAGGACTGACCGGTTTGATCGCCTTGCGGTCCAAGGGACTCGCAGGAGTCTTCTCCAGCACCACAGTTCAAAGGCCTCAATTCTTTGGCGCTCAGCCTTTCTTATGGTCCAACTTTCACTGCCATACATTGCAACTGGGAAGACCATAGCCTTGACTATACGCACTTTTGTTGACAGGGTGATGTCTCTGCTTTTTAGTGTGCTGTCTAGATTTGCCATGGCTTTCCTCCCCAGGAGCAAGCGTCTTTTGATTTCTTGGCTACAGTCCCCATCTGCAGTGATCTTGGAGCCCAGAAAAATAAAATCTGTCACTACTTCCATTTCTTCCCCGTCTATTTGCCAGGAATTGAGAGGGCCAGATGCCATGATCTTGGTTTTCTTAATGTTAAGTTTCAACCCAAGTTTTGCACTCTCCTTCTTCACCCGCAACAAGAGGCTCTTTAGTTCTTCTTCACTTTCTGCCATTAGAGTGGTATCATCTGCGTATCTCAGGTTGTTGATATTTCTTCCGGCAATCTTAATTCCAACTTTTGATTCATCTAGCCCTGCCTTTCTCATGATGTGCTCTGCATATAAGTTAAATAGGCAGGGCGACAGTATACATCCTTGCCGGACTCCTTTCCCAATTTTGAACCAATCAGTGGTTCCGTGTCCAGTTCTCACTGTTGCTTCTTGACCCGCATATAGGTTTCTCAAGAGACAAATAAGATGGTCTGGTACTCCCATCTCTTTAAGAACTTGCCACAGTTTGTTATGATCCACACAATCAAAGGCTTTAGCATAGTCAATGAAGCAGAAGTAGATGTTTTTCTGGAACTCCCTAGCTTTCTCCATGATACAGCGTATGTTGGCAATTTGATCTCTAGTTCCTCTGCCTCTTCGAAATCCTGCCTGTACTTCTGGTAGTTCTCGATCCACATACTGCTGAAGTCTAGCTTGTAGGATTTTAAGCATGACTTTACTAGCATGAGAAATGAGTGCAATGGTGCGATAGTTTGAACATTCTTTGGCACTGTCTTTCTTTGGAATTGGAATGTAAACTGATCTTTTCCAATCCTGTGGCCATTGTTGAGTTTTCCAAATTTGCTGGCAAATTGAGTGTAGCACTTTTACTGCATTGTCTTTTAAGATTTTGAATAGCTCAGCTGGAATACTGTCACTTCCACTAGCTTTGTTGTTGCTCAGCTTTTCTAAGGCCCACTTCACTTCACATTCTAGGATGTCTGGCTCGAGGTCAGTGACCACCTCATTGTGATTATCAGGGACGTTAAGCTCATTCTTGTATAGTTCTTCTGTGTAATTTTGCCACCTCTTCTTAATCTCTTCTGCCTCTGTTAGGTCCCTGCCATTTTGGTCCTTTATCATGCCCATTTTTGCATTAAACGTTCCCTTCATTTCTCCAATTTTCTTGAAAAGATCTCTGGTCCTCCCTATTCTATTGTTTTCTTCTATTTCTTTGCACTGTTCATTTAAGAAGGCATTCTTATCTCTTCTAGCTATTCTCTGGAATTCTGCATTCAATTGGGCGTATCTTTCTTTTTCTCCCTTGCCTTTCGCTTCCCTCCTTTCCTCAGCTATTTGCAAAGCTTCCTCAGACAGCCATTTTGCTTTCTTGCATTTCTTTTTCTTTGGGATGGTTTTGGTTGCTACCTCTTGTACAATGTCGTGAACCTCTGTCCATAGTTCTTCAGGCACTCTGTCTATCAGATCTTATTCCTTAAATCTATTTGTCACCTCTACTGTATATTCAACAGGGATATGATTTAATTCATACCTGAGTGGCCTAGTGCTTTTCCCTACTTTCTTCAGTTTAAGCCTAAACTTTGCAAGGAGAAGCTCATGGTCTGAGCCACAGTCAGCTCCTGGTCTTCTTTTTACTGACTGTATAGAGCTTCTCCATCTTTGGCTGCAGAGCATATAGTCAATCTGATTTCTGTGTTGACCATCTGGTGATGTCCATGTGTAGAGCCGTCTCTTGGGTTGTTGAAAAAGAGTGTTTGCTATGACCATCGTATTCTCTTGACAGAATTCTATCAGCCTGTGCCCTGCTTCATTTTGCACTCCAAGGCCAAACTTGCCTGTTATTCCAGTTATCTTTTGGCTTCCTACTTTAGCATTCCAATACCCCATGATGATAAGAACATCATTTTTTGGTGTTAGTTCTATAAGGTGCTGTAGTGCTTCATAGAACTGGTCAATTTCATCCTCTTCAGCACAGGTGGTTGGGGCATAGACCTGGACTACTGTGATATTGAATGGTTTGCCTTGGATTCGAACTGAGATCATTCTGTCATTTTGAGGATTGTATCCCAGTATTGCTTTTCCTACTCTTTTATTGACTATGAAGGCTACTCCATTTCTTCTGAAGGATTCTTGCCCACAATAGTATACCTGATGGTCATCTGAATTAAATTCACCCATTCCTGTCCATTTTAGTTCACTGATACCTAAGATGTCAATGTTCAGTCTTGTCATCTCTTGTTTGACCACGTCCAGTTTTCCTTGATTCATGGATCTTACATTCCAGGTTCCTATGGAGAAAAAATCTTTACAGCATTGGACTTTCCTTTCACCACCAGACACATCCACAGCTGAGCGTCCTTTCGGCTTTGGCCCAGTCGCTTCATTCTTTCTGGCGCTACTAGTACTAGCCCTCTGCTCTTCCCCAGTAGCATATTGGACGCCTTCCGACCTGAGGGGCTCATCTTCCAGCGTCATATCGTTTTGCCTTTTGGTACTGTCCATAGGGTTTTCATGGCAAAGATACTGGAGTGGGTTGCCATTTCCTTCTCCAGTGGATCACGTTTTGTCAGAACTCTCTGCTATGACCTGTCCGTCTTGGGTGGCCCTGCACGGCATAGCTCATAGCTTCATTGAATTACGCAAGCCCCTTCGCCACGACAAGGCAGTAATCCATGAAGGGGGCCAGAACACTTTACCTTCTTTATTTTCTATGACTTTCTCTATTTTATGGTCTCATCAGTTCTTGCTTTCCAGAAAATGTTATTTCTTGCAATTCATCCAATGCACCATTGTTGCTACTTTTTCATGCCATTGCTTGTTATTATCACAATTGTATAATATTGCTGCCTATTTATTTTCTTTGGATAGTAAACAGACCTTCATGACTTGGATAACACTTTTGGGATTACATACTCTTAGTATTCTCACTGGATGTTTTTCATTCATCTCTTCCAGGAACAGCCCACCACTACCTGAAATTGAAGGTCCAAATATATATGATGGGTAGTATTTCTAAAAAAAGTGGGCACAATTCAAATTATGCATTTGAAAATTCATTAAAGAAATTTCTCTCTCAAATTATAATTAACTTACTCATTTACTGAAATTGAAATGTCATTTCCAATGATTTGCTGAGGACCACACATCGAGCATGTATAAGATATGGAGAGCTGTAAAAAAGTGATGATAGTTAAGAAGAAGAAGAGCAATTTAATTAGATAGATAGATTTAGAAGAAGCCATATGTGCAAAGACTATTTTTTTTTGCCATGTATCTGATATGGAAACAGATCTTTGCAAAAGTCTGTTTGTCAATCCAACCACATGAGATTAAATTCATATCCTCAGGGATGGTTGGTGGTGCAAATCCTGTTGTCTCCAGATCTTCAAATCTATACTGGGAAAAGCCTAAAGAAAATCATCCATTCCTCAAGATCCTCATGAACTAATGATTCTCTTTTATAAAGTGTGCACAGTGATATGAGTGACTGAATTAACAGATGGAGTACAAGGTAACAATGCAGCAATAGTAGGCAGCATGACGGCTGAAAGCAGAATAGGTGGTCCCCATTGATTCTGTCTGTTAACTGTGTTGAAACAGATTGTAGGGCATTTATTCCAAATAATTAATTTCATTGGTTTCTAGAGAGCACTTCATAGAACAACATTATTTTTTTTGCAAAATCTGACTCTAAAAGGTACTGGTTGTGATCCAGAAGAACCATGTAAGGAAATCCCTAAATGCTTTGTCAAAAATTCCCAGCTCTATAGCTTTCCAGATTTTGGAGAAGGCTACAATTTCAATTAGAGAACTCCTATGGGGAAAGTGAAGAAGCCATTCCCAAGTATCAAGAGATGCCCAAAGCTCTTTGATAAATTCTAAGAGATTTAAATTTATCTCTGCCATAAATTTCAGAGCCACTCCTTCACAATTTCTTAACATCTACAATCAAAATGGAATGTCCTTTCTAGCAGGATCACAGAACTCTGTCTATTACCACCTGCCCAGCACTGGAATATTCACTCAGAATAGCCAGAAGCTCTGCATATGTTCTGATTGATTTGCTGTATAATTTCCTACAAGGAAAAAAAGATAACTGTGCCCAGTTGGATACATAAACATGGGGATATGAGATATGCCTAAATCTTGGCACACAATACTTGCAGTAATTCCATTTCTGCAGCTCTGCTGGATGATAGTTTTAATATAGGTGTTTGGGGTGCAGATGGCTAAGAACGTTATGTTGTTTTCTGGATGTAAATTCCTAATACTGTTTAATGTCTATGATTACTGTTAGTTAGGAAAGCTCAGTTAACACTCCTTCTAGTCCTTTCTCCCCAAATGGGCATGTAATTGAATGTTTCAGCATCCATTCATATGGAGGGGGGGAAAGGGGGGGAAACATTTACAATGTAGGCCATCTTGTCCTTCTGCGACCTTATAAGCAGTTTTGTTTTTCTTATCAAAAATAGATTTGGGAAGAGTCAAACTGTACAGATGTTTGTTTGAACTGTCTCATTTATCGGAGCCATGACATATATTATATCTGCTCTCTTATTTTTAACTATGTTAGGATAAAAGGAAAGAATGAGGGTTGAGAAATTTTGTGTGGTGTACAAGTATCCATCACCTACCAAAACCCCCCAATATGTTTCAATTGTAAATACATATAGAATCCTAGTTAATTGGATTTAGTTCTGGCTCCAAAGGATTTGCCCACTTGGTACCTTTCACATGTGTCAGATTACAGTTCCTGAAATTATCAGCATCTCTAAAAAAAAGCCTAGACTTACCACTGGAGGACTACACTAAGTGTAGTCTAATATACAGAGGCTTCTTCCACAAAGTCTGCTTTCATGTTTCTAGAAACTATTCAAAAGGCTGTGTTTCTTGCCATCCAAATATGTTTTATTACTGGTATTCTATGGGAATTATTAGTTGCATAGGAATACAAAAGCTAGCATAGACTTAGATTCAAATACAGGGAACAGAATCAAATTTAGATGTTGCAGTATTGTGGTGCAACCAGCCAGTTCAGTTCTTTTGATGTGCAAGAAACAGATTTAAGTGACTCTTTCTTCAGACATGATAGTATTCATGCCATAGATAAAGAAACAGATGCTCCTTTTATCCTCCCTACAGATACTTTCTTTTTCTGCATTTTTTATTTTGTTAAAAAAGAAGAATAAGGAAACCATTCCAATCACAGAGCCTAGTAATTTGATATTTCTTTTTCTACAGATGAAACCTCTACCATTATGCCTGGCTGCAGTTAAAATAGCAATAATGAATTTGGATAGAGCCCATTTTTTTGTCTACAGCTTGCTCATTTCCAATGGATTTTCAAATTATTTTAGACTCTGTGGGGAAAAAGAAGAGGCATTAACAACTTTGTGAAGTACAGGGAGGTTAAACTCAGCTCCTTGAATAAATGGCATCAAATGAAAATGAGACTGCCATAATAATAATAAAAAGAACCCTCAAGAGTGAGGAAAGGAGAGATAAATACGTAGTAGGGAAGAGACACATTAAAATTAAATGTCTATCGTGGGTGGGTGAACCACAATACAAGCAGAAGTGGTTTCAGATTGAAAGATTTTTATCTGGGTGGAATTGGCTGATGAGAATTCTAGCACAGTATCCCACAGACCATTACAGAAGATCATGTCTGATTTTAGGAGGTTACTATCCTAATTTGACCCCTTTGAGAATGATTGTCAAGCTATATACTTGCCAGTGTACACAATTAATCACTGGATTTCCTCTCCCATCTTCCTCTTATAAGTCTCATTTATGCATAGGCATAATGTTTGAAAGCCATCTGCAGTGGAAGCCAAAAGCAATAGCAAAACAGACTAAAGGTTATGGTGGTGGTGCGGGAAAGTCTGAGAATGTTGCTTCAATTTATTTTTATCCCACAGTACTGTACTATAGTTCATCTAGGTTTAAGAGCAACCCATATTTCTTATCGAAGAGAAGAGCTAGACACATCTAGAATATAGCCTTCATGTCTTTTACACAAAATATGTACTCCTGTTAACCACCCTTATGTGGCAGAACACCCTTTTTAAATATGTTTTCTACATGAATTGAGGACATGTACTTGTGTGAGACATGGATTTGCTCTGTTTAACATCCAACACCCAAATAAGCAGGGATTAACACCAGACAAACAATCAAGCAGAAAACAATGCCTTAATAAAGGGATTACCAATGAGAAAACCACAGCCTTACCAAAAACTGACAGGGCCAGCTATTGTATGTAAACAGGGAGCAAATTCTGGTGAAGTTATTCAGCAAGATCAAAATATAGCACCGAAGACCCAGCCAAGGAGGTGATAGAAAAGATTATTTGTGTTTTATACTCTGAAAACAAATCATAACATCAAAAATAACATCAGCAACAATCATTAATTAAAAGATAATTGGAAAGACATAAAAGATAATTGGAAAGACATGGCATTGGTCCGGAGTACCTCGGGGACCACCTGCTGCCGGCGTCAACTTCCCTCCGCCCTGTGCGTTCCCACAGAGAGGGCCTCCTCAGGGTGCCTCCGGTCAGAGAATGTCAGCTGGTGGCCCCCAGGGGGAGGGCCTTCTCTGTGGGCGCTCCGGCTTTATGGAATCAGCTGCCGGTTGAGCTCCGGATGGCACCTGACCTTCGCTCCTTCCGACGTGGTCTGAAGACCCATCTATTTGAACAAGCCGGCCTGGCCTGATGGGGATATGTTGGAGTTTTAATGGGGATTTTTATATTGTTATCGACTGTTTTAGCTGGGCTACTATTTAATTCTTTTTAATTTTTGTATCCTGTATTTTTTATGTATGCCCTGTTCACCGCCCTGAGTCCTTCGGGAGAAGGGCGGTATACAAATACAATAAAACTAAACTAAACTAAACTAAACTAAATATAGGATGTGAAATTATTTCTGAAGAATTATCAAAAGGCTTGTCATTTTGACTTTAATGGAAGGAAGTAGAACAGAAACAAAATAGGACCTATGTGAATATCACTGCAGTACTACACATACTATTGTGGCATTTTTCTACTGCTTAATAATATAAAAAGTGATCATTAAATCATTCAAGTAGACATTATTCATCACAATAAAGTAATTCAGTTTTTAGCTACTCACGTATTTTATTTAATCTCAGTAGTTTCCAAAGGAAAAAAAATGGAGCATGAAAGGCACAACAAGACTGCATTCCAATTTGGTTCCTTTTTTAAATGGCTCCTTTTATTTCATTTGTTTCATATTCCACTCATTAAAAGAAAATATGAGGTGTGAAGTAACAGTGATCAGAATCTACAGCATGCCTGGGGGTCCTTACGCAGTTCTTCTATATTATATTAAATAATGTTCTTTCAATTCTCATTTATGTATTTAGTTTTATTTTTTTTAAAAAAAAACTTTGTCCGAGTTTCTATCTTTTTGAGTTGAATTGTTCTGAGTTTATTATGATTAATTCCTGATTGATAGTGATTCAACTGTTAACATTAGCAGCATGATAGGTGCCACCAAAGGAAAACAAAGAACTTATTGCTAGAATCCTAAACTTCTTGTAGTTCTTGTACGTAGTCCCCTCTTCCAGTTTTCATTTCTAATGATACTTCAGTTTAAAATGATATGGTTTAAAATACAAATTTGTGCAGCTTATAAAGTTCTATTTATTAATGAAGCAATGTGGTGCAGACCTTTGAAGATTTTCATGAACCATTACATTTATTTGCAAAAGAAAGTCATTTACATTTGAACTATCTCTTCTTCCCTACACCTGAAAGGATAAATTGAGAAAGTTCTAATTGCTGCTTTGATTACCATTCCTTTAAAGGACTTCTTCACATCAAAGACTCTACTGCAAATGCTTCCTTCCCAGGGAACATAACATTCAGGCAAAATAACTGGCTCTGTGGGAGAGTTTTGTAGATGCCACCTCCACAGGGGATCATGTAAAAAAAATTATGCTCATTACCAAAACTCTCTTTATTAAAGTATTTGAAGTGGGGAGAAAAAGAAACTTAAAAATCACATGAAATCTATACTATATCCATGGTACGCTATCCCCAGATATGTACATCTCAGCAGGATACGGGGTAAAAAATACCTAGTGTCTGCAAGTAATTTTTATTTCAGGTGTCTCATCCTATTGCACTGGAAGAGATCCTTTGAAATGTAACTCCATTTGTATTTTCACCAAACAATGTTTCAAGCTATTAAACCATGGCCAGAAGCAAGCATGTTTTGCTTATTTCAAAGTTCTGATGACTGAGATCTGCTTGCTTATATGAAAATGTAACTTTTTCAGTATAGGTATGTCTTCATCGTGGTTCCATTCAAGCTGGGAATAAACATGGTGACTGCTTTTGGAAGAAGGTTGTAGTTTATTGAAGAGGTGAGCCAGAAAGGAAGGTGGTCTGGCAGAAAAAAAAGGACTGAGCACATGTAGGGAGTGGGTTTTTATACCCTCTGGAGCCTTTTGTTTGGAGTTGTTTCCTGTTCCTGTTTGAGGCTATTTCCTGTGTCATGAACTTTTGACCTGAGTCTGAGTGTGCCTTTCTGGTATTCTGATAGTGATGGGTTAATCCTATTATGTCCAAAGATCATGTCCTGCTTCCCTGGGGCTGGGCTGATGACTCTTAGAGTTTGGGTGAGGTATGCAGATTTTAGGTGTCTTTGTCTTCTTAATCTCCCAGCTGGGGGCTTGGAACCTTCCTGGATTTACATCTGCATTTGTACAGAACTGGTTTCTGCTTGGGGGAGGGAGACCTGGGGCTATCAAGAAAAACTGGGCATGTTTTCCTGTCTCTTTAAGATCCTTTGAGGAAATATATTTTTCTGCCCTTTTAATATTTCCTCTCTGGGGAGCTGACTTCCCACAGGTATAAATAAAGCATATACTTCAGCCCTATACTTGTGGTTTTATGAATGTTCCAATATTGCCAGCATATATTATGAATTTGTATGCTTGAATAATGATTTGGAAATGCTTTGGAGTTTGCATGAATTTGGCATCTGCCTATGGGTCATTAAAGCAACCTCATTTTTGCAGAAACATGAAAAAAGATGTGACTGCTTGATGAATCAAATATTTTTTTTTTAAAAAAAACTTTGCATCTTTAATATGACTTACAATTCAGTAAGTGAGTTTTCAAATTCACACAGAGGACTGAAAAAAAGTCAGGTTGCCTTAATGAATAGCAGAGAGATCCAAATATTTTTCCCCAAGTCATTTTCTAAGAATGCACACTCCCAAGCAACCTTAGTAAATCTAATACTTTTCCTTGTTATCTAAATTGCTGAGACCAAATATCCTAATGATTTATCAACATCAGCCTCAACCATTTTTAAGAGTAATATAATTCAATTATTATTTGGCTGTTCTCCAGATTCAACTGACATAACAGTCTTAATATCAGCAAACATTACATTATTTTTTGGCAGACAAAAAGATAGAAGTATGAAGGAGTAGGGCAGAACCTATTTCTTCACCACTCCTGTCTATAGAATATGCTGCTTCAATCAGTTGTCCCTGACTACCATTTTATTTGCTTTTAAAAGGCTACTGAAAGAAACCCAATCCCTTGATTGAAGATCCACTTTTAGGGACTTCATGGACTTGTATGGGTGCTTAGGTGTATATACACAAAAATATATATGCTTGTACAGGTGCATGCTTGTACATGTACATAAAAAGCAGAACCAGTGTTTGCAGCCACAAACAGGGAGCTAACAAGGGTATCTGTTCCTTCAACTCTCTCTGAACAAATAGAAGGTATTAGATCACCCAAGAAGTTCCACATATGGTTGCTCTCCACTATGAGAACACAAGACAACAGTCCCTGGAAGTAGAGAATTGGGAGGTAAGGGAATTTGCCATAATTGCTTCAGTCACAAATGGAAACTCTTTAAAGGATGCTAAGTTTGTACTTCCCTTGCTAACCACTTTTAGAAATTGCCCATAAACTGCTTCAGAGAAACTGGACATTTTCAGAATGACAAGACTGCAAACACTAGGTGAGTAAAATATATATTTTTACAATCTTTAAGAATTTAAAATAAATAGCAAAAAGCAAGACATAGTTTTGGCTATAGAAAGTGTTGAAGGAAAAATCTTCATCATGGTTCAGTCCAAGCCGGGAATAAACAACATGGCAACTGCTTTAGCAAGAAGGTTGCAGTTTATTGAAGAGGAGAGCCAGACAGAAAGATGGCTCTGGAAGAATAGGAAAAAGGGCTGAGCACATGTAGGGAGTGGGTTTTTATACCCTTTGGAGCCTTTTGTTTGGAGTTGTTTCCTGTTCCTGTTTTGAGGCTTTGTATTTCTTGTGTCATGTATTTTGACCTGTGTATGGTTGTGCCCTTTGGCATCTGTGGTTAATCCTATTATGTTCTGTCTTAGATTTTGGGTGGGGTATGTAGATTTTAGGTGTCTTTGTCTTCTTAGTCTTCTACCTGGGGGCTTCCAACCTTCCTGGATGGTTTACACCTGCATTTGTACAGAACTGGTTTCTGCTTGGGGGAGACAGACCTGGGGCTATTAAGAAAAACTGGGCATGCTTTTCTGCCTCTTTAAGATTCTTTGAGTTAATATATTTTTTCTGCCCTTTTAATATTTCCTTCTCTGGGGAGCTGACTTCCCAGAAAAGTTTTAAACAGATTAAGCAATTTTGGGCAGCTTATAACAATCATAAAGGCAATAATAAACAAAAACAGAAACCTGTGCTGTCATTGTCCCCCTAGGATGCTCGAACCACAGGCTTAGATACACTCCTTCCATGCCTTCTATTCATATAATCCCAGTGCCTTGGTAAAAAGCCAGGTCTTAATGACTTTCCAAAAGGTAAGAAGAGTGGTGGCCTGTTCGAATCAGTAGCAGAAAGATGGAGAGAAATAAGGGAAGCCACAAAAAAGTCATGCCCACAAGGTTTTGTTAGACTGAAAAATTTCAGGGAGAAGACCTAGAGTGTGCCCATCCTATGTGATCTAGTGGAATATGCAGATATTCTTTTCTTTTTTTTATTAAAAAGTTTTAACATACATTTTATCTTTAACAATCCCCCCTCCCCCTCCCGTACCCATCCCTCCCTACCCTTCCCCCCCTCCCCCCCGACTTCCCAGAGCTAAGTACAAGGTGTAAAAACAAAAAAAAAACAATCATAAACATCCATATGCTAACAACCATAAACTCTAAAATCTATCACTCTCTAGCTCATATAGGATAACTACAAACACTATTACTATTAAATATAAAAAGAAAAGGAAAAAAGGGAAAAAAAAAAGGAAGACATTCAAATGCTACATAAAACTTTTTAGTCCCATATTTGTTCTGGATATACTCAATCCATTTTCTCCACTCGATAATATAACGTTCTTGCGAGTGATCTTTCAAGTAAGCCGAGATCTTTGCCATCTCTGCCAGGTCAGAAACCTTTAAAGTCCATTCTTCTACAGTCGGCAGTTCCTCCTTCTTCCAATATTGACCTATTAAGAGTCTTGCTGCCGTAAATAAATTCAACATCAGCTTAGTGTCCACAACCGTAGCATCTGTAATTATACCTAACAAAAAAAATTGCGGACAAAACTTTATCCTTTACTTGAAAATCTTCTGCATGTTCCACCAAATTTTTATCCAAAAGGCCTTAACCTTTTTACAAGTCCACCATATGTGAAAATATGTTGCATCTTCATCACCACACCTCCAGCACTTAGGCTGATAATTCGGATACATACTTGCAAGCTTCTTAGGATCTAGATGCCATCTATAAAACATTTTATAAAAGTTCTCTCTTAAGTTTTGAGCTTGTGTAAATTTTACGTTCCTCACCCAGATCTTTTCCCACGTGTCCATTGTAATAACTTCTTGGATGTTTTGGGCCCATTTTATCATACAATCTTTAACAAGTTCTGTTTCTGAGTCAATTTCTATCAATGCAAGATATATCCGTTTGATATGTGCTGGACCCTGCTTTCTAATTTGCTGTATCAGATTTTCATCAGTCATTGTAAAACCATTTTTCTGATCTTCTTTCCACCTGGCCCGTAGCTGAATATATTGGAACCAGGTTTGAACAATCTTCTCCTCTCGCAAGAAAGTATACGGCTTCAGACACCAGACATTTCTTTCCAAACTTAAAATCTCCTTATACGTAGTCACATCATGTTTGAAACCAACATTTATATTTTCTATTGAGTGTTTTGGGATTGCCCACAATGGTATCCTGCAATCTAACTTATGTCTATACTTCTTCCAAACTCTCAACAATGCCTGTCTTAAAATATGTGCTTTAAACACATTATCTATCTTTTTATCATACAACAAATATGCATGCCAGCCAAACAACAAGTCGTGACCCTCAAGATTTAATAATCTCTCTTGTGTCAAATTAATCCAATCACTTATTCCTGCTAATGCAGCAGCTTCATAATATAATTTAAAATTAGGCATTTTAAGACCACCTCTTTCACGAGTATCCTGCATAATCTTAAGTTTAACTCGTGGCCTTTTCCCTGCCCAGACAAATTTGTTGATACCTCGCTGCCATTCCTCCAGATTAGAATCTTTCTTAAGAACCGGTATCATTTGAAATAAGAATAAAAATTTAGGCAGGACATTCATTTTCACTGCTGCGATTCGCCCCAACAAAGACAATTGCAATTTTTCCCAGCTCTCCATTTCTTTTTGAATTTCCCCCCATAATTTTTCATAGTTATTTTTATATAACTTTGTATTAGAGGGTGACAAAAACACCCCCAAGTATTTGACCCTTTTAGCAATCTCAAATCCAGTTAATCCTTCTAAGAGAGCCTTTTGTGATGCTGTCATATTTTTGGCCAGAATTTTAGTTTTTTGTGCATTAACTTTAAATCCAGAAACCTTCCCATATTGCATTATTATCTCCATCAGGTCCACAACAGAATTCTCCGGCTGGGTCACCGTAGCAACCAGATCATCTGCGAACGCTCTCAATCTATAATCCTGATCTCTAATTTGTATACCCTTAATTCTTTCCGAACTCCGTATTTTTACCAATAATATCTCCAATGTTAACACAAATAACAAAGGCGATAACGGACACCCTTGCCTTGTGCCCTTCTCAATATTACAAACTTCAGTCAGACTATTATTAACTATTATCCGGGCAGTTTGTTTTTGATATAATGCCCTAATTGGTTGCAAAAATTTATCCCCAAAATTCATTTTATCTAAAACTTTCATCAAAAATTGCCAATTCAATTGATCAAAGGCTTTTTCAGCATCTAAAAAAAATTAGCGCTGCAGGGATCTGGTTGTTCCTTTCCAAAAACTCTAACACATCAACTATATGCCTCACATTATTTTTCATTTGCCTACCACTAATAAACCCCGTTTGATCCCCATGAATCACCCGTTGCAGAACCCTCATCAGTCTGTTAGCTAACACCTTAGCAAATATCTTATAATCTGTATTTAAAAGTGATATCGGTCTATAATTTTTTACTTGAGTAGCATCTTGGTCTTCCTTCGGAATCAAAGAGATAAAAGCAGATCTCCAAGACGGAGGCACCTTACCCCCTCTCTGAATTGTCTGGAATAATTCCTTAAGCGGTTTTATCAACTCCATTTGTAAGTTTTTGTAATAAACCGCAGTCAAACCATCCGTACCTGGCACTTTATCCAACTTCAATTCCTTAATTACTGTGAGAATTTCTTCTTCTGTTATCAATTGATTAATCTCCTCTTTTTGTGCCTGCGTAAGAACCGGGATGCTAGCATTCTCTAAATATACATCAATGTCTTTTTCATTAATCTTCTCCTTAGCATATAATTTAGAATAAAAATCCACAAAGGCTTCCTTAATAAGATCCTGTTGAAACACAACCTTTCCCTTATGCTCAATTTTGTCTATATTAGAAGCCCTTTGCTTTTTCCTTAGTCTGTAAGCTAGCCATCTACCTGGTTTATTAGCATTGCAAAAGGTATTATGCCTGGCAAACCGCAAATTGTTTGCCACCTGATCAGCCATTAATTTATCAAATTGTCCTCTTAATAGCTTAATAACCTCCTTAGTCTTCACGTCCGATGGGTTCAAAATGAAAGGCTTCTCCTTTTCCTTAATTTCATTCTCCAATTCTTTCCTTCTGGCTTCCAAGGTACATCTGTGTTTATTGTTCATATATATCAACACCCCTCTCACATAGGCCTTGCTAGCATCCCAAACCATGTCCATAGAAGTATCCTTATTCATAATAATTTCAAAAAAATCCTTCATCCGCAGTTTACATTCTTCCACATTTTTCTGATTTCTAAACAGATTCTCATTTACGCGCCATGAGCGCCTATCTCTATTATCCTTATTGATCTCTAACCATACTGGACTATGGTCAGAAATAGCTCTTGCACAGATCTTTACCTTCTTAATCCTAGAAAAAAAGTCATTAGTCAACAAAATGAAGTCAATCCTACAAAAAGATTGATGTCTGTCAGAAAAAAAAGTATAATCCTTTTCATGCAGGTGTGTGTCACGCCAAATATCTCGCAGTTCCAAATCATCCTTCATTTCAAAAAAAGATTTAGGCAATCTGGCATGACACGGAACATGCTTAAAAAAACCAGCCTTATCCATCTGTACATCCAAAACACCATTCCAATCCCCCATAAAAATAAATGATTTGTAATCCAACTGAGTAAGCTTTGTATGAAGTAAACTAAAAAAGTCAGCTTGTTGTTGTTGTTGATTAGGAGCATACAATCCAACTAGAAGCGTTCTTTTGCCTTCTAGCAACAAATCTATCGTAACATATCTTCCATGCTTATCTGCTTCAATTAGTTCCGCTGTTAAAGCACTTTTAATATAAACAACCACTCCGTTTTTCTTATTCATTGCAGAGGCAACAAATTGTGTGCCCAACCTTGAGTTCAATAAATACTTTTGGTCCATAACCCTAATATGCGTTTCTTGCAAGCATATAACATCAATCTTAAATTGTTTTAAATATTGAAAAACTTTCTTTCTCTTCTGTGGTGAATTTAGTCCATTAACGTTCCAGGTTAGAAATTTAGTTGCCATGCGTGTCATCCCGAAGCTGTTGAAGCACATCTTTAATAGCCCTTCTATCTTCTTTGGGCTGCGCTCCTCCCACCGCTTCGCTATAAGTACGCTTTAAAGGTTCCATAAGCTTCTGCTGGTCTTGTTCTTTTATTAATTTTGCACGTTTTAAAGCAGCACGCGTCACCCTCTGCTCTCCAGCAGCAACCGAGGAGGCTGTAATTTGATCCCCTCCAGCACCATTCTCCTCTGTCTGTCCATCTTCAGTCTCTTGAGATTTCTCTTCTCCAAATCCCTTTACAGCTTCCAGAAGTGATAGTGGGGTTGCTTTCAAAACATTATTGTAGAAATCATGCGCCTGTGTCACAGTAACCAGACGGTATCTTTTCCCTTCATACATCGCCACCAGTCCAACTGGAATCTCCCATCTAAACTTTATATCACGTTGCTTAAGTTCTTGCACAAGAAATGCAAAATCCTTCCTTCTCCTTAAAATCTTTGGAGGAATTTCCTTTAAAACCAAAACTTCTTGGTCAGCAACCACAACTTTAGGATCATAGGTGGCTTGAATAACTTCATCTCTAGTTTCTCTCTTTGCAAAATAAACCACCACATCTCTAGGTAGCTTTCTCTGTCTTGCAATCCACGAGTTTACACGAAAAACTTTATCCATGCATCCCTTTATTTCAGATGCTGGCTGACCCAATACTGCTTCCAGAGCCTCAGAAATCAGCTGCTTTAGATCTTCTTTAATATTCTCTTTTAAACCTCTGATTCTAACAGCATACTGCATCTGGTGATACTGAACAAGACTCAATTCTTTGTCCATTTTGTCTCTTAAATCTTCATTCTCCAACACCTTTACTTCTAATATAGCATTCTTTTGACTCAGGTCTTCCACTTTTTCTTCCAAACCTTGCACACATTCAGCCACGCTTTCCACTGTAGACAAGATGTCTACCCTCATCACACTGAACTTCTCTTCTATCCTCTCTTCTATCCTCTCCTCCATTTTCTCCAATTTCTCCTCCACCTTTGCCAACTTATCACCCAGTATTTCTAATATTACCTGGGATTGTTTTTCGAGAGCATCTTGCAAATCCTTCGATGTCAAAGCAGCAGGAGGAAGCAAAGCTTGCAACGATGTCTGTTGCACCGGGGAAGTTCCAGCACTCCGAAGAGTTTTTGAGGGAGGTTTAGCCGCCATCTTTTTACTTTCACTTGTTGCGCACTTTCACTTTAAGTTTATAAAGTCCATTAAGCTAGAGAGTAAACATAAAAGTCCTCTTCACCTTGTCCTCCTGTACTGCTCTGCCTGCTCCTTTTTATTCCAGGGTCTTTCCTTCTGGCAGGGGTGGTCGCAAATGCCTGGCTCTGCTCCAAAGATCCCGGAGCAAACATATTTTCACATATGGTGGACTTGTAAAAAGGTTAAGGCCTTTTGGATAAAAGTCTGGTGGAACATGCAGAAAATTTTTAAACAGAGGATAAAGTTTTGTCCGCAACTTTTTTTTTGTTGGGAATAATTACAGATGCTACAATTGTGGACACTAAGTTGATGTTGAATTTAATTACGGCAGCAAGACTTTTGATAGGTCAGTACTGGAAGAAAGAGGAACTGCCGACCATAGAAGAGTGGACTTTAAAGGTTTCCGACCTGGCTGAGATGGCGAAGATTTCGGCCTATTTGAAAGATCACTCGCAAGAACGCTATATTATGGAATGGAGAAAATGGATTGAGTTTATCCAGAATAAGTACAGGGTTAAGAAGTTTTATGTAGCATTTGAATAAGTCTTCTTTCTTTTTTTCTTTTTCTATTTTAGTTTTTCTATATATATTTAATATTACTAAGGTTTGTTTTATCCTATATAAGCTAGAGAGTGATGGATTTTAGAGTTTATGGTTGTTAGTATATGGTTGTTTATGATTGTTTTTTTTATATATACCTTGTATTTAGCTCTGGGAAGTCGGGGGGGAGGGGGGAGGGGGGAGGGGGGAGAGGTAGGGGGGGAGGGAGAAGGGAGGGGGAGGGGGGATTTTTAAAGGAAAAATTGTATGTTAAAACTTTTCAATAAAAAAAAAAAAGATCCCGGAGCAGAGACGCTGAACAGCTGGGAGCAACCCAGGCTATGGGGGAGTTCAATCCTTCAGCCACCCAAGCTTTAAGCTCAGGCGGCCCCGGAGAACTCAACCCCTACCTGGGGCCTCACCCCCTCCTCTTCTCCCGAGGAGGGGGCTTCAAATCCACCCGAACAGCTGATCAGCGCTGTTTCGGGTGAAAACAACACAGCTGAGCAGCGGGCAGCCCGAAACGGCTGTCTCCGGCGCCGTGCCGCCACCGGAAGTCGAATATGCAGATATTCTTAGGGAAAGGTGGGCCTGCAAATAATCAGGTCCTGTGCCATGTAGGGCTTTTAAGGTGAAACCTGAATTGTACCAGAAAGAAAACTGGAAGCCAGTACAGTTAATGAAACAAAGGTGGATCATGGGTGAACCTGATGATACCATACCTCAAGCCATCAGATGTGTCCACCATTGTTGTTGTTAGTTGCGAAGTTGTGTCCAACCCATCGCGACCCCATGGACAATGTTCCTCCAGGCCTTCCTGTCCAATGTTAAAAAGGAGAGCTGAAAGACTTGAGTGCCAAGGAATCCCACATTACAGAGGCCTACAGCTGGACCTCTACTCTCTTACCAATACTTACTGGAACTGTCTACAGATAAAGGAGGAGAACCTCTGCAAAAAAGGTACTTACCACTCCCAACCCCTAGAGCTGGTCCAGATGGATACCATAGTGCCTACCCCTGCACTGGGATACCAGGACCACTTTATGCCTTTAAATATGGTAAAGCTAAGAGTTGAGATGTGGAATATTGAATTTTATATTCCACATAAATTTACCATTATGGGTTTTTTAAAAAACGTTTTATTGATTTTTTACAATAACAATCCTTAATGCCTGGTGTACAGCTTGTTGTCTTGGTTCAGAATTTTTTTAAAAAACCACAATCAATAGTAGTTAATTAACAGTCAATAATAATTAATTTTTATACTTCCATAATTAGTATATTGATTAGCAGTATATTTCTTTGATCTTCTCTTCTCCCAATAGTATTCTCCTTCTTCAACTTTAAACAAACATTTTTAAAAAATATTTTCAATGCATAAATGATTAAATATGAACATTTTCTTCCATGTTTGTACCAACAATAATTGCGTCCATAGATGACATATTTTTTTTCTAATCAACTTGTGTTATTTTTAGAAAAATTATCTTATTGGTTTACCATATATCCTATTTTCAAAAATCTTGTTTAAGCTTAGTTTTTCCTTAATATTTGAGCAATTCTTATCAGTCATAATTTTCTCAGTATCTACCTATAACATCTTTTCTGATTGTTTTATATTTCACTTATATTTTTAAAAAAGTAATTTGTTAAATCATTATATATCCTTTTTTTTCAAAGTTCTTATTTAAGCTTAATTTCCCTTCAATATTTCAATCATTCCCTAATCCTAATTCTCTTCAAACTTAATTTATCTTTGAAATTGAAACTTTTCATTCACACACATCAACCCAATATTTTTATATTTATATATTATTAAAAGTACTATGTTATTTATGTCTCTTATCCCTCTTATTATAAGCCCCCTTTATATCCAATGTTTTCTTTTTATTTAACCGTATTAAAACAAGGGTGTGCTCATGTAATACTCCATCTGGTAGGGTGAATCAAATCTCTTGAATCTGTCTCTGGCCTTCTTCTTTTGCCAAATAGCTTTCCAAATTGATATTTTCCACTTGCCGGGAAGTTCTTGAATTTTTGTAAGTGTTGTTGGGAATGGAGAAGACAGAATGCGTAAAATATATGCTTTTTGTCTCCCAGACAATGATTCCCCTGGCAGTGTCCATTTCGTTAAATCTTCTTTCTTATCTTCAGTTTTATTTTCACATTCTAATGAATAAGGTATTTTTTTTTCCATTTTTGTTGTTATGACTAAATCTTATAAGTTTTTTCCTGTTTGCATTAAATTACAATTCTCTTTATTTGTAGCTTTGCTGATTAAGTTATTTTTTTTAGTTTATGTTCTGTTATCTGATTTGTTTGCTCATTCTTTACCATCATTTTCTGAGTAATTTTTTGATTGTGAGTTTAGATTAGCAATGTGTTCATTTATGTCATCAGTGTTTGTTTAATCTCCTCATGGTTTAAAGCTATTGATTTAAGGTGTTGGTACTTACCTTTAAAGCCCTACATGGCTTAGGCCTGGGATACTTGCAGGACCATCTGCTGCCAGGAATGATCTCCCATCGCCCAGTACGCTCACACAGAGAGGGTCTCCTCAGGGTGCCATCGGCTAGACAATGTTGGCTGGCGATCCCCAGGGGGAGGGCCTTCTCTGTGGGAGCACCAGCCCTATGGAACCAACTTCCTCTTGAGCTCCGGATGGCCCCGGATCTCCAGTCCTTTCACCGCAGCCTCAAAACATTTCTTTTCCATCAGGCTGACCTGGACTGACAGGGATTTTATAATGTTTTTTAATTTTTAACTTTAATTTTAACTTATTCTATTGGGGCTATTAATTTAATTTCTTTTTAAACTTTTGTATCATTGTATTTTATTGTTGTTAGCCGCCCTGAGTCCTTTGGGAGATAGGGTGGCATATAAGTCCCAATAATAAATGAAATAATAAATAAATAATAAATAAATATTGCCATTTGTATCTGTCATAACATTACCTACATTTCTTCTTGGGGAGTATTGAAACGTTGCTTCCAGAGGTCTTTGATATTCCAGGCTGAGTCCTTCAGGACTAGGTATTAAATGTAGTTTTCTATCATTTTTTGTTAAGTATTCCATATCCATGTTGTCTCCCCCTTTCAAATAATCCATCATCAGTGCCATAGTCTCTGTAATTAGTCTAGTCAAACCAGCCAAAACTCAAAATGTTTCTCGGGGTTGGTGATTGAGTTTCCCAAACTTATGATTTCCCCAAACTTATGATTTTGGGGACTTTAATCTGCCATCCCTGGGGGGATCATCAGAGTTGGCTCGGGAGTTCATGGCTTCCATGACAGCCATGGACCTGATGCAAGTAATTCAGGGCCTGACTCATGGGGGGTGTCACATGCTCGATTTTGCTTTTTTATCTGGACAGTGGTTAGATGATATGGGTGGGGAATTTCCAACTATTATGACCCTGTCATGGACCGATCATCATCTCCTGCAGCTGGCCTTCCGTTTCACCACCCCCCATTGCTGGGCCATGGAACTGACCAGATGGTTCCGCTCTAGGCGCCTAATGGACCCAGAGCAGTTTCAGGTGGTGCTTGGGTCTCCGCCTGCCGCCTTTGCTCACAGCCCGGCTGATGCCTTGGTGGAAGCCTGGGAAAGGGCAGCCACAGAGGCACTTGACCGCATTGTGCCCATGCGGCCCCTGACCCAGCGCAGATCCCAGTGGGCTCCGTGGTTTTTCGTGGAGCTCCAGGAGATGAAGCGTCAGAGACGGGGCCAAGAGAGCTGTTGGAGATCCAGCCAGTCTGAATCTGACCTATTGTGACTAAGAACCTTTACCAGGTCTTACCTTGCGGCGATGAGGATGGTGAAGTCTAACCACTTTGCTGCCCTCATCACGTCTGCAGATAATCGCCTAGCCGCCCTGTTTAGGGTGACCCACTCCCTCCTCAATCAGGAGGTGAGGGGGGAGCCCTTGCAGGGTCGTGCCAAGGAGTTTAGCCAACATCTGGCAGACAAAATCGCTCTGATTCAGGCCGGTCTGGACTCCGACTGGGCAGAGTCTGACGGAGGAGACATGAGCGGTCTTGGTGATGTTATCTGGGAAGAGTTCGACCCTGTGACTCCAGAAGATGTGCACAGGATTATGGGGAGGCTGAGCTCCACTACGTGTTTATTGGACCCGTGCCCCTCCTGGCTGGTGTACGTGGCTCGGGAGGTGACATGATGCTGGCTCCAGGCAGTAATAACTGCTTCTTTGAGGGAGGGTAGCTTTCCTGCTGCCTTGAAGGAGGTGGTGGTGAGGCCCCTCCTCAAGAAGCCTGTCCTGGACCCGGCTATGTTGAACAACTATCGTCTGGACTCCAACCTTCGCTTTCTTGCGAAGGCTGTTGAGAGCATGGTGGCACATCAGTTCCCTCTGTTCCTGGAGCAAACTGATTATCTGGACCCATACCAATTGGGCTTTAGGCCCGGGTACATCACAGACACGGCATTGGTCGCGCTGGTGAATGATCTCTGGTGGGCTCAGGACAGGGGTTGTTCCTCTGTCCTAGTCCTATTAGATCTCTCAGCAGCTTTTGATACCATCGACCATGGTATCTTACTGCAGCGCCTCAGGGGGTTGGGAGTGGGTGGCACTGTCTTGCAGTGGTTCTCCTCCTACCTACTGGGTCGTTCGCAGTCAGTGCTGGCAGGAGGGCAGAGGTCAGCCTCGAGGCCTCTCATTTGTGGAGTCCCTCAGGGGTCGGTCCTCTCACCTCTCCTGTTCAATATCTATATGAAACCGCTGGGCGAGATCATTCGTGGTTTGTATCATCAGTATGCTGATGATACCCAGCTTTTCATCTCTACCCCAAACCACCCCAGTGATGCCCTCGATGTGATGTCCCATTGCCTGGAGGTGGTTCGGGTCTGGATGGGGAGGAACAGGCTTCGGCTTAATACCAACAGGACTGAGTGGTTGTACGTACCGGCGTCTCAGGAAATTCAGTTCATTCCATCTTTAATTATGGGGGGGTGAGGTATTACCCCCCATAGATAGGGCTCGCAACTTGGATATCCTCCTTGACTCACAGCTCAGTCTGGAAGACCACATAGGAGCTGTGGCCAGGGGGGCTTTTGCCCAGGTTCACCTGGTGCACCAGTTGCGGCCCTATCTGGAGCAGGATGCCCTGCGTACAGTCACCCATGCACTTGTGACCTCTCGGATAGACTACTGCAATGCTCTCTACATGGGGCTTGGAGGCTTCAACTGGTGCAGAATGCGGCCGCGTGAGTTTTGATGGGGGTTTCCCAATACTCCCATGTAATACCTCTTCTCGCGAGCTTCATTGGCTTCCAGTTGCCCTCCGGGTAAGATTCAAGGTGCTGGTGATGACCTATAAAGCCCTAAATGGCATGGGTCCAGATTACCTGCTGCCTGCATCAACTTCCCTTCATCCTGTGCGATCCCACAGAGAGGGCCTCCTCAGGGTGCCATCGGTCAGGGACTGCCAGTTGGTGGCCCCCAGGGGGAGAGCATTCTCAGTATGTTTCTTCCCCCCTTAAAAGTTAATTCACTGCTTCTATCTATGGGGGAGTGGGGGTATAGTCTCCTCCCTTCACTTTCAGAGGTTTTCTTACTTTGGGGATCTTTCCCAGAGACTTAATTGCAGAATAGAAGAGAGAAGATTGATATTCTCACCAGTTCCAAGCAAGCTGTTCACCATTGTTCTGCCTTGTGCTGTTGGACTTCGGCTACAAGTAGCTTGGACTAGATGCTGATGTGACAGCTAGCCTTTCTCCTGTCTGGTCAAAGAGCTTCCCCCAGATCAAACAGAATGACCACCATCATTCTGTGATCAAGGGGGCACCCTCTTTCTTTGCTGCCTCTCTGGGGTGACTTCAGACCCATTTAGGGTCCCCTAGCAGGACAAAATTAGCCATGGGATGTGGAGCTCCGCAATCCCACAGCCATGTACTATGGCATAAAAACTGGAAGTCTCACCATTATGTTAATTGATTCTATTATTGTAGAGTTCTGTTTGGAAATTTTGCTGACACCTGGATTGGAGAAGATGTTATTTGTTGGATTTGCCTGCAGTAAAGAGATGACTTATGAGATGAAGAGCTTTATCTGATGAAGAGGAGATGAAAAGATTATGAAATTGTTTATACTTGTGATGACAGTGGGAAGTAGTAGTAGTAGTAGTAGTAGCGGTAGTAGTAGTAGTATTATTAGTAATAAAGTTGTAAAGGAACTTGGAGGTCATCTAGTCCAACCCCCTGCTTAGGCAGGAAACCCTATACCATTTCAGGCAAATGGCTATCCATTCTCTTCTTAAAAACTTCCAGTGTTGGAGCATTCACAGCTTCTTGAGGCAGGTTGTTTCACTGATTAATTGTTCTAACTGTCAGAAAATTTCTCCTTAGTTCTAGGTTGCATCTCTATTTGGTTAGTTTCCATCCATTGCTTCTTGTCCTGCCTTCAGGTGCGTTGGAGAATAGCTTGACTCCCTTTTCTTTGTGGCAGCCCCTGAGATATTGGAACACTGCTATCATGTCACCCCTCGTCCTTCTCTTCATTAGACTAGACATTCCCTATTCCAGCAACCACTCTTTATATGTTTTAGCCTCCAGACCTCTAATCATCTTTGTTGCTCTTCTCTGTACTCTTTCTAGAGTCTCAACATCTTTTTAACATTGTGGTGACCCAAACTGGATGCAGTATTCCAAGTGTGGCCTTACCAGGCATTGTAAAGTGGTATTAACACTTCATGTGATCTTGATTCTATCTCTCTGTTAATGCAGCTTAGCACTGTGTTGCTTTTTTGGCAGCTGCAGCACACTGCTGGCTCATATTTAAGTGATTGCTCACTACGACTCCAAAATCCCTCTTACAGTTACTACTATTGAGCAAGGTACCACCTATATTATACCTGTGCATTTGGTTTTTCTTGCATAAATGTGGAACTTTACTTTTTTCACCATTCAATTTCATTTTGTTAGATAGCGCCCAATGTTCAAGTCTGTCAAGATCCTTCTGTATCTTAACCCTATCTTCTGGAGTGTTGGCTATTCCTGCCAACTTGGTGTTGTCTGCAAATTTGATGAGTTCCCCCTCATCCATAGTTGTTTTCTTAATGTTTTTTTTTCCTTTATATTTTCTTTTTTGCATTTTTTTCTTTTTGCTTTCTTTCTTAGTTTGTACTATATTTTACTGCTGTAACTAGAACTTTTAATAGAAAATATTAAAAAACCTACACAAATAGATTTTTATTGCCAGCCCTTTCTGATCATTCCAGAAATGGAATATACAAATGGGATATACTTTGGATAAATAAGTAAACAACCTAAACCCCATGTTATTTGAAAAACAATGTGTCATTTTAAAAATGTACTGATTATTTCTTCTCCAGTCCTTTAAAATAAAACAACGTTGCTTTGAGAAAATACATTCATTTTATCCTCATTTAGATGTGTCCTTTTCTTCCTTATGCAAACATCCTTGGCAATATCCTGTGACTGAGACATCAATGTGAAACATCAATGTCCTATTTTCACATAAAATTAGGAGGACTGATTGTCAGCAAAGAGGAATGAATTTTCACTGCCTAAACATGTTAGGAACAAATTTATGACTGGAATAAAAAAGTTTTTCTTTGTAAATGTGCAAATTTGATTTCTTCTTATAAGGACCTTCAATTTGTCCATCCTGCTGCTCTTTTTTTAAAATTGAGCCAATATTTCCAACTTCTTTGTGCTCAATATAATTTCTACAGTTGAAATGAAAATCAACCCCCGCTTCCCCCTTAGTTTTGTTTGCAAATATATATTACTAACCACTGAAATGTTTTGTCGAGGTCTAAACAGTAATCAAAGCAATAAATGTAGGACTTCTGTTACATTACACAAATACTCTTTTGAATGGAAATAAAGTCATATTTTTCCCACCAGAGAAAGAGAAAACAATTTTAATTTTGACAAACAATTTTAGTTTTGAGATAATTCCAGAAAACCTTTTGCTTCCCCTATGTTCTTCATTTTGTTTTTATTAACAAAGTATGCAATAATGCAAATAGGAGCTTTATCTTTGTTGTGAAACACTAGGCAGAATAATAAGCAGACTTGGTTCCATGAAGCATGTGCTGTTCCTTTGGCACTGATTAAATATGAAATACAGACAGCATTATAGAAGCAAAGAAATCTATGGGTAAAACTCATCTCATCAGTACTCAGCTCCGTCTTTAAAATCCCTTCCTCCCAGAATACTGAAATGTTACTGTTGCCTCCCCATAAAATGTCAGTTTTTAAGTCTTCATCTCAAATAAAAGAAATTGCAAACTAAAGTAGCACTCTAACCTGGGTCTTTTGAGATGACAGTTGACAGGCATCTACCTGGGATCAAACCTCTCTGTTTGCAGTGGGGCTTATGGCTCACTAAAATTGCACCAGCTTGTGCTATAAACAGAATAAATCACCATAGCACTAATTTAATTAATAGGTCCCCACTAATTTAGAGGACCTAATTATCTCACTCTCCTAGAATGTGTGTTATTCTCAACAAAGCCTTAATGAAGACATTTGCTCATCCCCATTGCCATGTTATTTCTTGTATACATGGCTCCCTTCTACCTATCACCTGAATATTTAATAATTTCTAATTGTCCTGCTTCTTCATTAGCAGGAATATGGGAAAATAAAATAAACTTTTATACATTAGTATGGATTCTACATAGAGAAAAAAATTATTCAATATTATTAGCCTTCTAATGAGGAAAAATGGATATTATTCCAAATGGGTGACTTTCTATCTTGTAAATTGCATGCTGAGTAATTTATTTTTACTACTGCAGGATGCCCAAGCATAATGAACATCTCTCTCTCTCTCTCTCTCTCTCTCTCTCTCTCTCTCTCTCTCTCTCTCTCTCTCTCTCTCTCTCTCTCTCTCTCCTCTCTCCCTCTCTTCTCTTCCTTTGTTACTTCAGTTTATTGTGCAGCTTTCCTTTCAGAAGAAAAGGAGCTGCTTCATTATCTGTATTATGAATCTATTCATATTTATAAACCATGTTAAAATCCTGACATATTTCTTGTTTTGTATTCAGGTACATATTGATTTTTTTAGTCTATTCTTCTTATACTAGAAACATGTTTTTCTCCAACAGCATTTTTTTAGTAAGAAACCAAGCCAATTAACATAAACACTGATTCAAGGCCCAAGGGGTTTGATTCTGAGCCACCCATAGGTATAATTTCTTGAAAAATGTAGGCATTTAGGTTCTCCATTAAAAATGCAATTTCAGCATCTGAAATACTTGCGTTGGGCCATCAGATTGGGGTGCTGTAAATGCTCATTTGGGGAGTATTAAAAAAGCACACTTCTGTATTTGACAACATGATTGAGGTCACCTTTTTGTGGTCATCCAATGAAGATAAATGTTTGAATTGGGAAGACGGCTCATTTGTACTCATGCCTAAGAATCCATTTTTTGAAAAGGGTTTAATATCTAATTAATTAGGAGTAGCCCCAAAGGACTCCTCTAAAAACACTAATGCATATTCCTGAGCTATTAGCCCTTTGAGGTAGGGACAGGCTGGGACACAGACTGCAAAGAAACATTAGAACTCTACTTAATGGATATAGGCTGTAACAACAGAATCTTGAAAGCCTGACAGATTTCTCTCTTCCTCTTATACAATTAGAATTGATCACCTAAAGTGTATTTGTGTTTTTGGAGGAGTCCTTTAGGGCTCCTTCTAATTAATTAGATATTAAACCCTTTTCCAAAAAATGGATTCTTAGGCATGAGTACAAATGAGCCATCTTCCCAATTTGAAAATTTATCAATTTAATTTTGTATTAATATTTTCTTCCTTTCCAAGGCTTAATTTATGCTCTGCTAACAACCACATTTCTCCTCCAAGGTCATCTCTGTGGTTCTCTACATCAGTTCAACAGCAATTTTGGGGATGTGGCTTGTATACATGGGTAACTTATCAAGACCTAATTATAAAAAAAAACTCATTTGCTATGGAAGTTATTTCTTTCTTTCTTTCTTTCTTTCTTTCTTTCTTTCTTTCTTTCTTTCTTTCTTTCTTTCTTTCTTTCTTTATCTATCTATCTATCTATCTATCTATCTATCTATCTATCTATCTATCTATCTATCTATCTATCTATCTCTAGCCACCTATCCCATATCTACTTTTACTTAAAATTAAATTTGCAATAATTGCTTCATTATACTAAATTCAATTAAATGTGTTAATCTCTCTCTCTCTCTCTCTCTCTCTCTCTCTCTCTCTCTCTCTCTCTGTGTGTGTGTGTGTGTGTGTGTGTGTGTGTGTGTGTGTGTGTGTGTGTGTTTGTGTGTTATTTCTTTGTTGCTCCTGGCTGCCATTTTTTCATGCTGGCCTGGTGATGGACTCTTTTTTTTTTACAAAAAAATCTTCCCCAGTGTCTAGGCAGCTTATTTCTCAGCTTACAGAATTAATGTGAGAGATACCAACAAAAATTAATAGCCTTTAAAAATCTGTTTCCAAAGACCCGATGAGTTTTGAATTGTAAAATGTTGAATATACACACCATACTTTTAAAAAAGAGATAAAGATATGCCCTCAGCTTTCAGTCACGATGTGATCTACAGTTTGACCCCACTGTCACCCTGAAGGGAGGGATACCATGTTCTATTTCTATAGAGAGTCGTGGCAGACACCATGTGAAGTGTGCATCCTATTCTGGATTGTCCACTGCTGGCCTGGTAGTTCAAAGCCTGGCATCTTTTTTGGTGGGATCATTTATATGATTGGGGCATTCAGCGACCCATTTGGTTTTGCATTGGGAATTGATGTCAAAGTTGTTGGGCAGATGTTGTGCAAGCGTCAGTGGGGTCTTCTTGGATTTGTGGCTTCCTGTTGACAAATGAGGGAGATTGCCATGCACCGGTAGGAGTGAGTTCTTCATAACTTTTGAGTATTCCATCACTAGTGCATCCTGCCTTCATAAAACAGGTGGTGCTATATGGTTCAGAGCGGGAAGCCAGCAAGTGCTCAGTGTTCTTGTTCAGTTTCTGCATATTACACAGCCATCTGGTGATATTTTTATACTATGGAAATAAGCAATAGTACCACTGCTATCTGCATACTGAGATACTATTAAAATTCAGCTCAGAGGTTATGTAAGAAACTAGTTTGTGATGGTGGAGATGGTGGTGACATAGGATGGGAAGAGGAGGAGCAGGAGGAGGAGGAGGAGGACAAATAGAAAGCTATCTGAAAAAAATGTATGTGTGACTTATCTTTTCTTTGATTCTGACATATTGAAAATGTTTAATGTGACCTTGAGACTCTCTTTGAAAAGACACATTGCAACTCTTTCAAACACAATTATTAAAAGTACAACTAGCATGATTTCCCAGCTTTGCTCCGCTAGCCACAAAGAGGTTTCAGCGGCAGCCAACATCACTCTCCTCCATGTAGCTTATGTGCAAAGCAAAAATTATATATGAGCTTTTCAGAACATTCCAAACTAGTGCCTGGGCATGCATAGGACATTAGCTCCTTGCTGCTATTTAATTTTCAGCCTCAAAGAACTTGGGCATTTTCCTCTAGGCTCAGGCGAGAGCAGGAATCCAAGGCCTAGACACAGTCGGCTGTTTTCTTAGCCTCGGAGATTTGTCTCAGCAATCTTAATGGGAAGTAAAGTGTGTATGTGTGTGCCTGCATGTGTGTGTGGAGGAACTCTGCCATTCTTTTGTATAAAAGAGGGATTGTCATCCTGTCCATGTGCCATGACATTTCTATTATTATTCAGTGAAGAATATGGTGCATTTACATTGCTAAATATAAACAAGTGGGTTATGGTATTGTGACAGCTAATCTGCTTTTCACTAAGCCTACCATGAACCTTCAAGCTCAGCTGTATTTTTATTGCCTTTGTGTTTGTCATTGTTTGAGAAATGCAGGCTTTGCTGCCTATGGACGAGCAGTAGCTAATGGAACAAATCCAAGCATAGCAGATTGAATGCAGGGACCAAACAATAGGAAGAGCCATTGGGTTAGGAAGTCATTTTTGGGTGGCTGGGAGAGAAAACTCACCAATTAAGGCAGCTACTTTTTCTGCACCCTTCGGTCTGATGGAGGCTTCATGTTCCTTACAGCTGCAGGCAAGCAGGAGTTCAGATGGTTGATTATTTCTATATTCTCAGTATATATTAAGGAAAGACATCTGTACCGGCTGAATTTCTTTCTATCATGCAGCTACTTAAGACAATAAAATAGGTCAGCATACCATGGAATAAATCCTAGAGTATAACACTGGGATGCACAGGTTAGCACAGTGAGGGAGAGAAATGCCTTCAACCTATATCTTATATAGACAGATAGAAGCAGAGATGGGTATTTTGAAAAATGGATTAAAAAGTGGTACTATATGCATAGATATTAACATGGGTAGTATATATTGGGTAAAAGCATAGTGGACTGAAAGGTTTTCATATTCTTTCTTTTGTCACAATAAGGTCTCTTCTCATTGAGATTTCAATTTGTAATAACTTCTCAGGTCTGTAAGGATGAGAAGATCTATTAGGATGATCTAGCTCCAGGGATTCATAAATTCCTGAAGGCTCTGGAGCATTTTCCGTCTCTCAAATCTATAGTTGGCCATAAAAATTCAATGATGATCAGGGTGGTTCATCTAATTGCTCCTGGATGGTTCATGTAGAGACTGAACAGCTCTCTCAGAACCTGCCTTGAGAAGAAGACTTTCAGAATAACACGGTGAAAGAATAGAACTGCTGTAGTTGATACTGTATGTTCCTTTCCAACACTAACACAAAACACAAGAGTGTGATTTATTAGAAGTACATATATTATATTAATCTATACATCCATGTCCGAAGCTCCGAAGCACTTCCATGGTTAAAGGATTAGACATCACTGTTGCCCAGGGGACAACAACCAAGTTGGGGGCTTCTTCCATGTCCCCATTAATGTGCCTACTGAAATGGTACCAATTTATGTACTTGTGTTTGCACACTTTCAGACTGCTAGGTGGACAGGAGCGGGAGTGAATGATGGGAGCTCACCCTGCTATGCAGAAGGTAGGCAGGCTCCCTAACAAGAAGTAGATATATATGTATGTATTTGTTCAATTGAAGTGCTGCATGACTCCAGACTGACTCTGGGTAGCTCACAATACAAGCTCTGTGAAAAATAACAATGTACATCAGTGATCCCCAACCTTTCCACCTCTGTGGATTGGCAGTTGTGAGGAAGGGGGGAAGGAGATGGTTTTGCATGTATGTGCCACTTCCACAAATGCAGCTTTGCACATTTGGACTCTTGCCTGCTTCTTGTTTGGCCCAGTTTCCAACTGCATGGATTGGGGGTTGGGAACCCCTACTCTACACAACAGTAAAGAGATTACAAATCTGGTCAGCACAGAAAACTATATCATACACTAACAGAAGTTACAACCCCTACCTAAAGAACTGGAGAAAAACCCTTCAGAATGCTATCTGAGTGAAAGCTGCCCAGATTTGCAGAGGAATCTCATTCCAAAGGGCAGTTTCCACCATTTAGGCGTTATGCTTCCTGGGTCCTAAATGATATCACAGTTTAATTGAAGGGACCAAATTGAAGGGACCGAAACAAACTCACCCTGCCAATATGAATTGGACAAACAGATACTACCAAGGACAGGTGATCATTCAAATAGCCACATAAGAGGTGCAACTGGTGGATCAGATGAAATTGTGCAAAGGTCCTCCTGGCTACAGTTACCAGATGAGGGAATAGAAAGGGAACTCATCAAATTTGCAGTTGACACTAGGCTGGCAGGTATAGCCAACACCCCAGAAGACAAGCTCAGGATACAAAAAGATCTTGACAGACTTGAACAATTTGCCCTATCCAACAACATGAAATTTAATGTGGAGGAAACCAAACATTACAAAAAAGATGTTGAGACTTTGGGTGAAAAAAAAGTGCAAAGAAGAGCAACTAAGATGATTAAAGGCCTGGAGACTAAATCATATGAAGAATGGTTGGAGGATTTGGGTTTGGCTAGTCTAGAGAAAAGGAGGACTGGGAGGGGGGGAGAGATGATAGCATTATTCCAGTATTTGAGAGGCTGCCACAAAGAAGAGGGGGTCAATTTATTTTCCAAAGCACCAGAGGGCAGGACAAGAAACAATGGATGGAAACTAATCAAGGAGAGAAGCAACCTGGAATTAAAGAGAAACTTCCTAAGAGTGAGGGCAATTAACCAGTGGAACAGCTTTGCCTTCAGATTGTTCATCACTGGGGTTTCAAGAAGAGACTGGACAGTCATTTGTTTGAAATGATATAGGGTCTCCTGCTTGAGCAGGGGGCTGGACTAGAAATCCTCCAAGACCTCTGAACTGATGAATGATCTCACTGAGTGGTTGGTAAGTACTAATATGTTCTTTCTCTTCTCTTAAATCAACATGGAAGAAGGCATTGCTACATTTCAAAGTGCTTTGTTTAGTTTTATCATTGCATCTTTCAGTTTTCAATATTTGTTATCTTTTAATACAGGTAATCCTCAACTTAAAATAGTTTGTTTAATGATGTTTGAAGTTACAATGGCACTGAAAAAAATGGCTTATGACTATTTTTCACACTTGCAACCATTGCAGCATCCCCGTGGTCATTCTGATCAAATTTCAGATGTTTGGCAACTGACTCATATTTATGACAATTACAGTTTCCCAGGGTCATGTGTTCACCTTCTGCGACTGCCTGACAAGCAAAATCAATGGGGATGCCAGGTTCACTTAACAACCATGTAACTAACTTAACAACTGCAGTGATTTACTTAACAGCTGTGGCAAGAAAGCTTGCAAAAAGGGGCAAAATTCATTTAACAGCTATTTTGCTTAGAAAGAGAAATTTGGGGGCTCAATTGTGGTTGTAATTTAAGTACCCTCTGTATCCAATCCATTAATGCAGTAATTAAAATTATGTTTGAGGGGCTTCCGGTTCTGGATTTCGGTGCAGCCAGATGTGCGAGGGAATTGCTCCTCACGTTGCCTGAATTTCTTCATGGGGGGGGGCCCTGTAAAGGGGTCGAAAGTCACCCTGGAGGGGCAACAAGCAAGGGAGAGGTCTCTCCAGTCAGCGGTAGAAGGGTGGCAGCCCTCCTGCCAGCTTGGAGCTACTCTCCGAAGAAGAAAGGATCGGCCACTCCCATGGCCCATCGTTTAGTCATTTCCTGCCAAAGCCAAAAGCACAACAAAGCACTTGAAAGGACTTGAAAACTGGGTGAGAATTGCCTTCTTCTTTTCCTAATCATCTACTTTCACTGCCAAAAGCTTTCCAAATTTGTTTCCCCTTGCGAGGAGAGAGGCAAGGGATTTCTGTTTTTTTTTCCCCCACCCTCCTTAATAGCGGCCTTTGTCTACATTGGGAGAGAAAAGAAAAAGCCTTGTACTAAATTATACTGATTAATTGGACTTACTGCCTTTCTATTTTTGGCCCAAAGTTCCTATATTTACAGAAATGGACTATTCTACCTATTAGTCTAAAAAAAAAGAAATAATAACAAAAGACTCTGTCTGAAAAGGATTTGAAGTACTCTGGGGACATCTAGTGGCTAAGCCTGTTACAGCAAGTGAATATTATTGGCAAACAAACTTGTTATATGACCTTGGCATTAAGATAAAAATCTGAAACAGCTGGAGATGAATTTGGCTTAGGCTTGTGGAGGTGGACACTTACTGATTTTTGTTTGAAAAATAGCCTCCGCTAAGGACTATTTATAAATACTACAAAATGGAGAAGGATCAGCCACAAACCTCGCTTGACTATAACCTTATACTTGAAACAATCTATAGAGTCACTCAGATGTCTATATCCTGATTTAATAACTTACTTGCCAACCTTAAGTTACAAACTGAAACCCAGACTGCAACTAAAGAATTTACACTTCAGAATATAACAAAATTGGAAGATATTACTATTGAGACAGAGGAATATAAGCAACAACAACAAAGTACTGAAAAAACTAATATCCAAAACCTGACTTTACTCAAAGAACCTACAATTTTTAAAGTACAAGGAACTACTACTATGACAGATAATCTTAAAGACCAACAACAAACTAGGAAAAAAAACTTAATACTCAACTTCTGACCTTCTCTAAGGAGCCTACAATTTCAGAAGTACACTACATGCAAGATAGTGATGCCAACATAGAGGAAGCTGAAGACCAACAAAGACAACCTGTGGAAAGCTTGGACAGTCAATTACTAACTATAAAACTGGATAAGATTTTCTACTCAAAACAGATCAACCCAGATGGAAGAAGAATCCAGACTGAACTGCAGACAGAGATGTCAGATCAAATAAAGAAAGTGGAATTAACATGGTAGCAATATAATGACTATAAATGGTTCAACCTTTGTATATTGCTGATGGTTGGATGGCCTCCTCTGGTGCAAATAATATGCATGGGAGCAAACAAAGACCTACTTGGCAATTTAAAGCCCTGGGTCTGGAAACCCAACTGGCAAAAAAAGAAACCTAGAGTTAGATTTAAAAAATGAATTCCTAGAGAATTATTGTAGGTCATTTTGTTAGTAATTAGTGACTGACCATGCTATTCCTAGAAATTTGTTAGTTTAAATATGTTATATTGAATGTTGAGGAAAATAGAGAAGGATGTTATGATAATGTAACCCAGACTATGTATTGAAAACTCTGTTACTCAATTGATGACTACCCAGGTATCATGATGCTTCCTAAATATATAGGTTGTAAATTGAAAAACTAATAAAACTTGTTTTAAAAGAATTATGTTTGAGGTACCTCTAAAAAGATATAATTACAATTTGTGGTCTTGTTCTTTAAACTGGTTTTAATTTCAGTCAATGAAGCGCAGTGTTGCTCACATGATCAATTGAAATAAACAATCATCATTTTAACTGTTGCACTTAATAGCAGTTTCCCATATTGCTTCTTATTCATTTTATTCCTTGTTTGAGCATTTACTGGGGGGAAAAATGAAGTGTGGGAAATATGATAAAGACAAATGTATAGATTGAAGGATTAGGAAAACAAAGACACTTGAAATAAATAAATGTTCCTATTCTTTTATACACAAAAGATATGAGCAAATATATAATGTAAATATGTAAGTTTTTTTCTGGCTGAATCAATCACATTTTTATCCCTCTAAAAAGTTTTAATCTTTTTCTCTATTTCATGGGTAATAAAATGAATAAAAATTTAACAAATATCTTGGCAGAAACAGCCAGACTTTTGTCTCCAAAGATCTTCTGCACTATGCAAAGTATGAACAATCAAGGAGAACTGGAAGCCAAGTAAATTTCTCAAAACTCAAGGAAGATCCCTTCAATTGGCAGAGAAGTCTTGTCCTTTGTGTTGCAGGATAAAAATAAGGTTGTTGTTGTTAGTTGCAAAGTCGTGTCTGACCCATCTCAACCCTATGGACAACATTCCTCCAGGCCTTCCTGTCGTCTACCATCTTCTAGAGTCCATTTAAGCTCATAACTACTGCTTCAGTGACTCCATCTAGCCACCTCATTCTCTGTCGTCCCCTTCTTCTCTTGCCCTCAATCTTTCCCAGCATTAGGCTCTTCTCCAGTGAGTCCTTCCTTCTCATTAGGTGGCCAAAGTATTTGAGTTTCAACTTCAGGATCTGGCCTTCTAAAGAGCAGTCAGGGTTGATCTCCTCTAGGACTGACCAGTTTGATCGCCTTGCAGTCCAAGGGACTCACAGGAATCTTCTCCAGCACCAGAGTTCAAAGGCTTCAATTCTTTGGCGCTCAGCCTTTCTTATGGTCCAAATTTCACAGACATGCATTGCAACTGGGAAGACCATGGCCTTGACTATATGCACTTTTGTTGGCAGGGTGATGTCTCTGCTTTTTAGTGTGCTGTCTAGATTTGTCATGGCTTTCCTCCCGAGGAGCAAGCATCTTTTAATTTCTTGGCTGCAGTCCCCGTCTGTGGTGACCTTGAAGCCCAGAAATATAAAATCTGTCACTACCTCCATTTCTTCCCCATCTATTTTCCAGGAATTGAGAGGGCCAGATGCCATGATCTTGGTTTTCTTAATGTTAAGTTTCAACCCAACTTTTGCACTCTCCTTCTTCACCCGCAACAAGAGGCTCTTTAGTTCCTCTTCACTTTCTGCCATTAGAGTGGTATCATCTGCATATCTTAGGTTGTTGATATTTCTCCCAGCAGTCTTAATATCTACTTTTGATTAATCTAGCCCTGCCTTTCTCATGTTGTGCTCTGCATATACGTTAAACAGGCTGGGTGACAGTATACAGCCTTGCTGGACTCCTTTCCCAATTTTGAACCAAACAGTTGTTCTGTGTCCAGTTCTCACTGTTGCTTCTTGACCCGCATATAGGTTTCTCAAGAGACAAATAAGATGGTCTGGTATGCCCATCTCTTTAAGGACTTGCCACAGTTTGTTGCCATCCACACAATCAAAGGCTTTAGCATAGTCAATGAAGCAGAAGTAGATGTTTTTTCTGGAACTCTCTAGCTTTCTCCATGATTCATCACAGGGCTTTTTTTCTCATAGAACGCTCAGAATGGCATTACGGCACCTTTTTTTTGGGTGGAAAAAAGCTTTTGCACAAGCTGTGCTGCTATTGGCTTAAGCCTATTGCCGGCTTTGCTCTTTTATGACTCATGGACTTCAACTCCCAGAATTCCTGAGTCAGCTATGCTATTGGCTTTTGGAAGCCAATAGGAATTGCTGCTGAGCTTGCCAAATGACCTGGCAGGCAAATGTTGCACAGGCAAGTTGCAGCAAAGGCTCCCCAAGTCCTCCCTGCTCCCCAAGTACACCATCTCAACTAGGTAAATAAGATATTATTTGCAAATAGGATATCCAAGTATGACTCAAGGAAATTTTCCCTGCATGGAGGAAGTAGTGGTTTGTTTCAATTTGTTTTACTTTTGAAATTACTGTAGGGAAGAAATGATGATTAGAAAAAGGCAGGAAGTTATTTTTATTAGGAAGAATTCATTTATCCCATGCTAGATCTTTGGGAGCTTAGTACCACCAAGCACAGAACATTTGCTTTTCTGAAACTTCATTCAAATTCAATTCCTGATAGGGGCATTTGAAAAAAAAAGTTATTTATTAAATTTATATGCTGACTATCTCACCAGGATGACTCTGAAGTCAAGGAGAGGGCTTGCAACTTCTGTTTGTAGTTATCCATGTTTCTGCACACTGAGATAATCGGCCATTGTACAAATACAGAGTCTATCATGCTTTTATATTTATATGGAACAGATACATTACCTGAAATTTTTGGAATGTGTGAAAAATTTGAACCAGCCCAGAAACTCATTTCCCATTGTTTGTGTATATAGAAAGTAAACCCTGAAATAGATTTGGAAAAAGCAAGGACTTTGATTAAATGGAAATGTTGCTAAGCACAGAACTGTGGAGTTAATTTGTAGCTGTTTCTGCTGTTTTCTGTTTATGTGCTTATGATTTTACATCACATTTTAAAATCAGCCAAATTGAATAGGAATAAGATTGTGACTGAAAGAATAATAATTCTGAAATATAGTAAATATCTTTAACAAGTAACGTTAAATTTACCTTTAGTGTAATTTGCTTGTTTACTGTAGCTAAAACTGGAAATTATACTTCTAAAGCATTAATTTGGATCATTGGAAAGAAAAAAAGATTTAATATTTATGATTCAAAAATATAAATATGTGAGAAACATGTTTTTAAAGACCTTTGCAGCTTGTTCTCAAATATAGGTAAAGGTAAAGGTTCCCCCGCACATGCGTGCTAGTCGTTTCCAACTCTATGGGCAGGTGCTCATCTCTGTTTCAAAGCTGAAGAGCCAACGCTTGTCTGAGGACGTCTCCGTGGTCATGTGGCCGGCATGACTAGATGCCAAAGGCGAACGGAACGCTGTTACCTTCCCACCCTAGTGGTCCCTATTTTTCTACTTGCATTTTTACGTGCTTTCGAACTGCTAGGTTGGCAGAAGCTGGGACGAGTAACAGGCGCTCACTCTGTTACGCGGCACTCGGGATTTCACCCGCCAAACTGCCGACCTTCTGATCGACAAGCTCAGCATCCTAAACCACTGAGCCACCGCATCCCTCTTCTCATATATACCCTGCCACAAAGGAATAACTAAAAGTATGAAATTTAGAATCTACCAAGCTTCCCTCTTATGGACAGAAGACAATCCATGGGAAATGTGAATCTGTAATCCATAGCTTTAGCAGCAATAATAAATCTAATTATGCTATGCATATTTAAGTTAGCCAAACTCTCGAGAAGTGGTAGCAATCTTCTATCACAATGGCAAGTCCTTTAAGATTATATAGTGTTAATCATATAAGTGAAGAAATGAGGAAAACTGTGGTTAAAGAAATTGTTTGATCCAATAATAAAATTTCATTGATAATTGATGAATCAACCACAATAAGCAAAAAAAACAAACCCTACCCTCATAGTATTTGTTCGATGCTGTATCGAAGGTATGGGAATAAATTCACCAGTAAATTTGTTTTTGGACTTGGTAGAACTTGAATAAGTAACAGCAGAAGGAATATTTGATTCCTTACTCCAATGTCTTTACTCTTATGGGATGACAGAAGATTATTTGAAAAAATATTTGATTTCGCTGGCATGCGATGGCGCTGCTGTGATGATGGGATGTAAAAGTGGAGTGAAAAAATTGCTTTCAGAACATTTTCCTTCTATTATAGTTTCGCATTTTGCTAATCACAGACTAGAATTAACAGTAGGTGCTGCTGCCAAGGAAACTTCAGGAATAAATAGATTCCAATCATTTATTGATAAACTGTATATCATATACCATGCTTCACCAAAGAATAGCAGAGAGTTGCATTCATGTGCAGAATTACTGGGGACTGAGCTGCTGAAAATTGGAAGAATTTTAAGTACCCGATGGGTGTCATCTAGTTTGCATACAGTTTTGGCTGTATGGAATAATTTTGAATCCTTGTGTATCATTTTGAACAAGCAATGCATGATCCTACAAGAGATAAAAATGATAAATGCACTTAAGATGACTTGAAAAGAAAAATAACAGCTACAGAATTTTTATTGGACCTAGGATTGATGTGTGACGCTCTCCAAGAATTGTCAGATTTAAGTTTGGATCTACAAGACCGCAACATCTACTTGTATAAGGCAAATAAGAAAATAAAAATACTGGTACAAGATTTTGAAGAAAGAAGGCAGAACTTTGGGCCCTAACCCAACTGACATTTGGATAAGTGGAAATTAGAAAGTTATCAATCAGACTGCAACTAAATGAAAGAGAAATGATTTGTGGGTTCCGTGAATATATTCTCGAAAAGACATATCCAGAAAAACTGTTGCATTTGATACAGACTCTGAATACTATTCCTATTTCTTCAAGTGAATGTGAATGTGGGTTTTCACAGATGAATCTAATTGCCACCCCAACAAGAGCTTCGTTAAAGACTAAGACAATTTCAGCACTTTTGTTCATCAAACCTCTTGGACCACCTCTGAGACTTTTTGATCCTTCAAAGTACGTTGATCTGTGGTTACTCAGAGGATGGCATTCCACCATAGATACTAAGAGCAAGGAAAGGAGTCAAGAAGATTTGCCAGATGAGAATTGGACAAAAGTTTGGAATTTTCTATGAACATTTGCCTTAAATACAATAAATTAAATGTATGTTAAGAATTGAATATATAATTGTTTAATTATATAAAGAAATATATAAATAAATTTATATAAATAAAAGATTAACAAGATGAGAGTTCCGGCACCTTTTTTTTTAAGAAAAAAAGCCCTGATTCAGCGTATGTTGGCAATTTGATGTCTAGTTCCTCTGCCTCTTCAAAATCCTGCCTGTACTTCTAGTAGTTCTTGATCCACATACTGCTGGAGTCTAGCTTGTAGGATTTTAAGCATAACTTTACTAACATGTGAAATGAGTGCAATGGTGCGATAGTTTGAACATTCTTTTGCACTGCCTTTCTTTGGAATTAGAATGTAAACTGATCTTTTCCAATCCTGTGGCCACTGTTGAGTTTCCAAATTTGCTGGTAAATTGAGTGTAGCACTTTTACTGCATCATCTTTTACGATTTTTTTTTATTAAAAAGTTTTAACATACAGTTTATCTTTAACAATCCCCCCTCCCCCTCCCCTCTCCCTCCCTCCCCCCCTCCCCCCCGACTTCCCAGAGCTAAATACAAGGTATAATAGAAAAAAACAATCATAAACAACCATATACTAACAACCATAAACTCTAAAATCCGTCACTCTCTAGCTTATATAGGATAACACAGACCTTAATGATATTAAATATATATAGAAAAAAAAGAAGAAATAAAGAAAAAGAAAGAGAAGGAAGACTTATTCAAATGCTACATGAAACTTCTTAACCCTATATTTGTTCTGGATATACTCAATCCATTTTCTCCATTCCATAATATAACGTTCTTGCGAGTGATCTTTCAAATAAGCCAAGATCTTTGCCATCTCTGCCAGGTCGGAAACCTTTTAAAGTCCATTCTTCTATGGTCGGCAGTTCCTCTTTCTTCCAATACTGACCTATTAAAAGTCTTGCTGCCGTAATTAAATTCAACATCAACTTAGTGTCCACAGCCGTAGCATCTGTGATTATTCCCAACAAAAAGAGTTGCGGGCAAAACTTTATCCTTTGCTTGAAGATCTTCTGCATATTCCACCAAATTTTTATCCAGAAAGCCTTAACCTTTTTACAAGTCTACCATACATGAAAATATGTTGCATCTTCATCACCACACCTCCAACATTTTGGTTGATAATTCGGATACATACTTGCAAGCTTTTTAGGATCTAAATGCCATCTATAAAACATTTTATAAAAGTTCTCTCTTAGATTTTGAGCTTGTGTAAATTTTACGTTCCTCACCCAAATCTTTTCCCACGTGTCCATTGTAATAACTTCTTGAATATTTTGGGCCCATTTTATCATACAATCCTTAACAAGTTCTGTTTCTGAGTCAATCTCTATCAATGCAAGATATATCCGTTTAATATGTGCTGGACCCTGATTTCTGATTTGCTTTATCAGATTTTCATCAGTCATTATAAAACCATTTTTCTGATCTTCTTTCCACCTGGCCCGTAGCTGAGTATATTGAAACCAATTCTGAACAATCTTCTCATCTCGCAAGAGACTATATGATTTCAAACACCAGACATTTCTTTCCAAACTTAAAATCTCCTTGTACGTAGTCACATCATGTTTAAAACCAGCATGTATATTTTCTATTGCGTGTTTTGGAATTGCCCACAATGGTATCTTACAGTCTAACTTATGTCTGTACTTCTTCCAAACTCTCAGCAATGCCTGTCTTAAAATATGCACTCTAAACACATTATCTACCTTCTTATCATACAACAAATATGCATGCCAGCCAAATAACAAGTCATGGCCCTCAAGATTTAATAATCTCTCTTGTGTCAAATTAATCCAATCACTTATTCCTGCTAACGCAGCAGCTTCATAATATAATTTAAGATTGGGCATTTTAAGACCACCTCTTTCACGAGTATCCTGCATAATCTTAAGTTTAACTCGTGGCCTTTTCCCTGCCCAAACAAATTTATTGATACCTCTCTGCCATTCCTCCAAATTAGAATCTTTCTTAAGAACCGGTATCATTTGAAATAAAAATAAGAATTTAGGCAGGACATTCATTTTTACTGCTGCGATTCGCCCCAACAAAGACAGTTGCAATTTTTCCCAACTCTCCATTTCTTTTTGGATTTTTCCCCATAATTTTTCATAATTATTTTTATATAATTTTGTATTAGAGGGCGACAAAAGCACCCCCAAATATTTGACCCTTTTGACAATCTCAAATCCAGTTAACCCTTCTAAAAGGGCCTTTTGCGATGCTGTCATGTTTTTGGCCAAGATTTTAGTTTTTTGTACATTAACTTTAAATCCAGAAACCTTCCCATATTGCATTATTATCTCCATCAGGTCCACAACAGAGCTCTCCGGCTGGGTCACTGTAACAACCAGATCATCTGCGAACGCTCTCAATCTATAATCCTGATCTCTAATCTGTATACCCCTAATTCTTTCCGAATTTTGAATTTTTACCAATAATATCTCCAATGTTAACACAAATAGCAAAGGCGATAATGGGCACCCTTGCCTTGTACCCTTCTCAATATTACATACTTCTGACAAACTATTGTTAACTATTATTCGAGCTGTTTGTTTTTGATATAATGCCCTAATTGGTTGCAAAAATTTATCCCCAAAATTCATTTTATCTAAAACTTTCATCAAAAATTGCCAATTCAGTTGATCAAAAGCTTTTTCAGCATCTAAAAAAATTAGCGCCGCAGGGATCTGGTTGTTCCTTTCCAAAAATTCCAACACATCAACTATATGCCTCACGTTATTTTTCATTTGCCTACCACTAATAAACCCAGTTTGATCCCCATGAATCACCCGTTGCAGAACCCTCATCAATCTATTAGCCAGCACCTTAGCAAATATCTTGTAGTCTGTATTTAATAGTGATATTGGTCTATAGTTCTTTACTTGAGTAGCATCTTGATCTTCCTTCAGAATCAGAGAGATAAAGGCAGTTCTCCAAGATGGAGGCACCTTTCCCCCTCTCTGGATTGTCTGGAACAATTCCTTTAACGGTTTAACCATCTCTAATTGTAAATTTTTGTAGTAGGCCGCAGTCAAACCATCTGTACCTGGCGCTTTGTCGACCTTCAACTCCTTAATTGCTGTAAATATTTCTTCTTCTGTAATCAATTGGTTAATCTCCTCTTTTTGTACTTGCGTATGAACCGGGATGCTAGCATTCTCCAAATATTCATCAATGTCTTTTTCATTAATCTTCTCCTTAGCATATAATTTAGAATAAAAGTCCACAAAGGCTTCCTTAATAAGATCCTGTTGAAACACTACCTTCCCCTTATGTTCAATTTTATCTATGTTAGAAGCCCTCTGCTTTTTCCTTAGTCTATAAGCTAGCCATCTACCTGGCTTATTAGCATTGCAGAAAGTATTATGCCTGGCAAACCTCAAGTTGGTTGCCACTTGATCAGCCATTAATTTATCAAATTGTCCTCTTAATAGCTTGATAGCCTCCTTAATCTTCACATCCAATGGATTCAAAATCAAAGCATTCTCTTTTTCCTTAATTTCATTCTCCAATTCTTTCCTTCTAGCTTCCAAAATACGTCTATGTTTGTTATTCATATATATCAACACTCCTCTCATATAGGCCTTGCTAGCATCCCAAACCATATCCATAGAAGTATCCTTATTCATATTAATTTCAAAAAAATCCTTCATTCGCTGTTTACACTCTTCCACATTTTTCTGGTTTCTAAACAAATTCTCATTTACGCGCCATGAGCACCTATCTCTGTTGTCCTTATTAATCTCTAACCATACTGGGCTATGGTCAGAAATAGCTCTTGCACAAATCTTTACCTTCTTGATCCTAGAAAAAAAATTATTAGTCAGCAAAATAAAGTCAATCCTAGAAAAAGATTGGTGTCTATCAGAAAAAAAAGTATAGTCCTTTTCATGCGGGTGTGTGTCACGCCAAATGTCTCGCAATTCCAAATCATCCTTCATTTCAAAAAAAGACTTAGGCAGTCTGGCATGACATGGAATACGCTTAAAAAAAACAGCCTTATCCATCTGTACGTCCAAAACGCCATTCAAATCCCCCATAAAAATAAACGATTTGTAATCCAACTGAGTAAGCTTTGTATGAAGTAAGCTAAAAAAGTCAGCCTGTTGTTGTTGTTGATTAGGAGCATACAGTCCAACTAAAAGTGTTTTTTTGCCTTCTAGCAACAAATCTATCATTACATATCTTCCATGCTTGTCTGCTTCAATTAAGTCCGCTGTTATAGCACTTTTAACATAAACAACCACTCCATTTTTCTTATTCATTGCAGAGGCAACAAATTGCGTACCCAATCTTGAATTCAGTAATAACTTTTGGTCCATAGCCCTAATATGCGTTTCTTGCAAGCAAATAACATCAGTCTTAAATTGTTTTAAATATTGAAAAACTTTCTTTCTCTTCTGAGGCGAATTTAATCCATTGACATTCCAAGTTAAAAATTTAGTCGCCATACTTGTCACCCCGAAGCTTTTGGAGCACCTCTTCAATGGCCCTGTCTCCTTTAGGCCGCGCTCCTCCCACTGCCTCGCTGTAAGTGCGCTTTGAAAGTTCCATAAACTTCTGCTGGTCTTGTTCTTTTATTTGTTTTGCTCTTTTTAAAGCAGCACGCGTCACCCTCAGCTCTCCAACATCAGCCAACAAAGTTGTAGTTTGATCCCCTCCAGCACCATCCTCCTCTGTCTGGCCATCTTCAGCTTCATGAGGTTTTTCTTCACCAGATCCCTTTGCCGCTTCCAGAAGTGATAGTGGGGTTGCTTTTAAAACATTATTGTAGAAATCACGCGCCTGTGCCACAGTAGCCAGACGATATCTTTTACCTTCATGCATCGCCACCAGCCCAACTGGAATCTCCCATCTGAACCTTATATCACGTTGCTTAAGTTCCTGCACGAGAAATGCAAAGTCCTTTCTTCTCCTTAAAATCTTTGGAGGAATTTCCTTTAAAACCAAAACTTCTTGGTCAGCAACCACTACTTTAGTATCATAGGCAGCTTGAATAACTTCATCTCTAATTTCTCTCTTTGTAAAATAAACCACCACATCTCTAGGTAACTTCCTCTGTCTGGCAATCCATGAATTTACACGAAAAGCTTTGTCCATGCATCCCTTTATTTCAGCTGCTGGCTGACCCAATACTGCTTCCAGAGCTTCAGAAATCAGCTGCTTTAAGTCTTCTTTAATATTTTCTTTTAAACCTCTGATTCTAATAACATATTGCATCTGGTGAAACTGAACAAGGCTTAACTCTCTGTCCATTTTGTCTCTTAAATCTTCATTCTCCAATACCTTTACTTCTAATACAGCATTTTTTTGAGTCAGATCTTCCACTTTTTCTTCCAAGCCTTGCACACATTCAGCCACACTTTCCACTGTAGACAAAATGTCTACCCTCATCGCACTAAATTTCTCTTCCATCCTCTCTTCTATTCTCTCCTCCATTTTTGCCAATTTATCACCCAATGTTTCTAAAATTACCTGGGCATGCTTTTCAAGGGCATCTTGTAAATCTTTCAATGTCAATGCAGCAGGAGGAAGCAAGGCTTGCAACGATGTCTGTTGCACCGGAGAAGTTCCTGCACTCCGAAGAGTTTTTGAGGGAGGTTTAGCCGCCATCTTTTACTTTCACTTGTGGCGCACTTTCACTTTAAGTTTAGAAAGTCCATTAAGCTCGAGAGTAAAAATAAAGATCCTCTTCACCTTTTCCTCTTGTACCGCTCTGCCTGCTCCTTTTGTTCCAGAGTCTTTCCTTCTGGCAGGGGTGGTCGCAAACGCCTGGCTCTGCTCCAAAAATTCCGGAGCAGAGACGCTGACCAGCTGGGAGCAACCCAGGCTACGGGGGAGTTCGATCCTTCAGCCGCCCAAGCTTTAAACTCAGGCGGCCCCGGAGAACTCGACCCCTACCTGGGGCCTCACCCCCTCCTCTTCTCCCGAGGAGGGGGCTTCAAATTCACCCGAACAGCTGATCGGCGCTGTTTCGGGTGAAAATTACACAGCTGAGCAGCGGGCAGCCCGAAAAGGATGTCTCCGGCGCCGCACCGCCACCGGAAGTCCCATCTTTTACGATTTTGAATAACTCAGTTGGAATACTGTCACCTCCACCAGCTTTGTTGTTGCTCAGCTTTCCTAGGGCCCACTTCACTTCATATTCTAGGTTGTCTGGCTCGAGGTCAGTGACCACCTCATCATGGTTATCAGGGACATTAAATTTGTTCTTGTATAGTTCTTCTGTGTAATTTTGCCACCTCTTCTTAATCTCTTCTGCCTCTGTTAGGTCCCTGCCATTTTGGTCCTTTATCATGCCCATTTTTGTATGAAATGTTCCCTTCATCTCTCCAATTTTCTTGAAAAGATCTCTGGTCCTCTCTATTCCATTGTTTTCTTCCATTTCTTTGTACTGTTGATTTAAGAAGGCATTCTTATCTCTTCTAGCTATTTTCTGGAATGCTGCATTCAATTGAGTGTATCTTTCTTTTTCTCCCTTGCCTTTCACTTCCCTCCTTTCCTCAGCTATTTGCAAAGCTTCCTCAGACAGCCATTTTGCTTTCTTGCATTTCTTTTTCTTTGGGATGGTTTTAGTTGCTACCTCTTCTACAATGTTGCGAACCTCCATCCATAATTCTTCAGGTACTCTGTCTATCAGATCTAATTCCTTAAATCTATTTGTCACCTCTACTGTATATTCAACAGGGATATGATTTAATTCATACCTGAGTGGCCTAGTGCTTTCCCCTACTTTCTTTAATTTAAGCCTAAATTTTGCCATGAGAAGCTCATGGTCTGAGCCACAGTCAGCTCCTGGTCTTGTTTTTACTGACTGTATAGAGCTTCTCCATCTTTGGCTGCAGAGCACATAGTCAATCTGATTTCTGTGTTGACCATCTGGTTATGTCCATGTATAGAGCCGTCTCTTGGGTTGTTGGAAAAGAGTGTTTGCGATGACCATCATATTCTCTTGACAAAATTCTGTCAACCTGTGCCCTGCCTCATTTTGTACTCCAAGGCCAAACTTACCTGTTATTCTGGTTATCTTTTGGCTTCCTACTTTAGCATTCGAATCCCCCATGATGATAAGGACATCATTTTTTGGTGTTAGTTCTATACTGTAAGGTGCTGTAGGGCTTCATAGAACTGGTCAATTTCATCCTCTTCAGCACCTGTGGTTGGGGCATAGGCTTGGACTACTGTGATATTGAAAGGTTTGTCTTGGATTCGAACTGAGATCATTCTGTCATTTTCGGGATTGTATCCCAGTATTGCTTTTCCTACTCTTTTATTGACTATGAAGGCTACTCCATTTCTTCTGAGGGATTCTTGCCCGCAGTAGTATACCTGATGGGCATTCTGAATTAAATTCCTGTCCATTTTAGTTTCTAAGATGTCGAGGTTCAGTCTTGCCATCTCTTGTTTGACCACGTCCAGCTTTCCTTGATTCATAGATCTTACATTCCAGGTTCCTATGGAGAAAAAAATCTTTACAGCATCGGACTTTCCTTTCACCACCAGACACATCCACAGCTGAGCATCCTTTTGGCTTTGGCCCAGTCGCTTCATTCTTTCTGGCGCTACTAGTACTAGCCCTCTGCTCTTCCCCAGTAGCATATTGGATGCCTTCCGACCTGAGGGTCTCATCTTCCAGCATCAATCATATCTTTTTGCCTTTTGGTACTGTCCATAGGGTTTTCATGGCAAAGATACTGGAGTGGGTTGCCATTTCCTTCTCCAGTGTTAATAAGGTAATACCCTCTAAAGAGTCAAAAGAGACTGAAGCTACAAGAGATGCCAGCTGAATGGCAAGAGACAACAGGACCATGAACATACAGTAAGCTAAAATAACACCATCTTAAATAACTTACTGGAAGGTGAGCTCCCTTTGACCTGTTGCTTCTGTCAAGCATCATTAACCCCAACTTCCCCTAGACAGGCTTGAAACAAGTAAATTGTTCAATGTAATTTTCTAAATGTATATTTGACAGAGAACTCAGGCATTGCCATGATCTAATGATTTAGTAACCTGCATGCTCACAAACATTATAATGATGCTGATGAATGAAGCATAAAGTTTTCTATCAAACTGAGGAGCACTTGGGGGGTTTGTTTGATATTTACTGTCAAAGTTTGTAAAACAGATCTGATCAGGTGAAGTCAAAAGAGTGAAGCTTCTATGACTTCTATGATTGCCTTGCTTTGCTGTTGTGGAAAGGAAAGGCACAACAAAAGCACTTATAAAAATTAAATAACATCCTATTCACAAATCATCATAGCCCCAGGCCTGCTGAAAGAATTATCTTTTTAAAGGTTTCAACCACTGAGCAATCTCTGTCATCTCCATTATAGGGAGAAAGAGATGGAATCACTTGTACAGATTTATCTTTAAGCCAATTTAATGTGAAGAAAATCCATTCCAACTATCCCACATGTTAAATAATTCCACAGAGATGTCCAGGATGCAACTAGACAGTGTACCTCCTTTTCTGACATAATGGCAGGAAATGTATAGTTGAGCCACTAAGACATAGGTAGGAACCACATTTAACAGGGTTTCTGTTGTTCACTGGCATTTTAGGCAAATGTATTCCTGAATATGAGAGGAAATAGAACCAAATGGATACTATGGCAAGGGGAAGTGCTGGCTGGAAGAAAGTGACTGGATCTGTGCCAAAATCATGGAATAATAATAATAATAATAATAATAATAATAATAATAATAATAATAATACAAAAAGCAGCCTTACTAGGAACTGCTTCCATCCTGCGATGATATCTATAATACCATCAAACATCCACATCTGCCTATCCCAGGTCCTTGTTAAGGACTTGATAGGTAGAAAAAAATGCCAAATCCAGTCTGAACATCTGGCTGACTTTGCAATGATGATGATGATGATGATGATGATGATGATTAATAATAATGAGGAGGAGGAGGAGGAGGAGGAGGAGGAGGAGGCAAAGAAGGCTTCTGGTTTCGTCCGATCTTTCTTCCTTGGAGGACCCTGAAAAGGGTCGAAAGTCACCCTTTATGGGCGACCACTGAGAGGAGGCCCTCCCTGTGATCACGGAAGGGCAGCAGCCCTCCGCTCGATCCGGAGCAGCTCCTTTGGCCCAAAGAAGAAGAGATTGGCCATTAAGATGGCCGATCATTAAGCTGTTACCTGCCAAACACCATATAGCACAACAAAGCAATATGGAGGACCCGGGTGAGACCTAACCTTTTTTATTTGCCTAACTACTTTCCTGTGGGACTATTCCAAACATTTTCTCCCCCTCTTTTGAAAGACCGGCGACTGCATACTTGGGGAATAAACTTTAAAGCCTTAAAAGAAATCAAATGGCTAAGCTATAAATTTAAGCAACCTTATTTGTAGCTATTATTTTTGTGGGGATCTACCACCCTATTTTCTGCTTAAGCTATGAAATAAGGGGAAAAGAAAATGAATGGACTAATTGAATAAAAGTCTCATATTAGTTTGGAAAAAGATTTTACATCTTATTCTATATGCTATTGATGACATCTTATGGTGAAACGTGGTATAGCAAGTAAACCTCTCTTTTTATTGTGAGAGATGACTGAATAACAGAGCTGTCCTTGATATTATCTTCAAAGATAAGAATTGGCACTGAAAACAATGTTTAGGAATACTGGAGGTGTACAATCATTGACTCTTATTAAAATAGACTCCATGAAAGACCTATCTGTAAACAGCAACAAAATGGAGGATTATATTCCACCACTTAACTACAAACTGATACTTAAAACAATCTTGGCAATGACTGAGCAAATCAAAGCCAGACTGCAAGATAAACCTGACAGCTTAAAGCTACCAAATCAAACTTTGACCTTAAATGATGAATTGACAATCCAAAAACAAACATAAGAAGTGGAAACTAACATTAAAATAGGAGACTCTAAAAAAACAACAAATACAATTTATTGAGAACCTTGAAGGCCAAACCTCGACTTCAACTATAAAACATAGAAGAAGAAGAAGAAGAAGAAGAAGAAGAAGAAGAAGAAGAAGAAGAAGAAGAAGAAGAAGAAGAAGAAGAAGAAGAAGAAGAAGAAGAAGAAGAAGAAGAAGAAGAAGAAGTAGTAGTAGTTGGAAGGAACCTCGGAGGTCATCTAGTCAGGAAACCCTATACCACTTCAGACACATGGCTGTCCAGTCTCTTTTTAAAAACTTCCAGTGTTGGAGCATTCACAGCTTCTGGAGGCAGGTAGTTCCACTGATTAATTGTTGTAACTGTCAGGAAGTTTCTCCTTAGTTCTAGGTTGCTTCTCTCCTGGATTAGTTTCCATCCATTGCTTCTTGTCCTGCCTTCAGGTGGTTTGGAGAATAGCTTGACTCCCTCTTTGTGTCAGCCCCTGAAACATTGGAACACTGCTATCATTTTTTTTAGGGAAAGCGGATGGGTCAGCACAAGATCAAGAGCATGGACTGTAGGCAGCACAGGGGAAAATGATAGAATGTACCTGTAAGGTAACATGTATTATAGAGAGAGTATAAAAAGAGAAAAAGAAAGAACAGAAAAAGAAGGCAGTTAGATTTCAAGATGCTGCTGGAGAGGACATCAGCTAGTTAATCTAAAGTGAAGTAGAGGAATAACCTAGCCTGCCAAGACCAGAGATTCCAGCCCTGAGACAAGGAGAAAGACCAGTAGGAAAAGATTGAGGTAACTTGTGAGAGTGTGGACAGATTGGGTTCAGTGTTCAGAGATCTAGGCAGTGGACAATGGAACTTTGTAAGTTAAGCTTTTTTGTTTAGCACCCAGAAAGCCAGGACAAAACATATACCAGGATCAGTAATTGAGATAAGGAGAAAAAGCAGACATAATAAATCATAAGTGGAAAGTGGAAAAAAGAAAAGGGACTTTAGCGGGAGGAAAACTAAATAGGTAAAGACTAGTTTTATTATATGTTTTATACCATATAAACCTGGTCCTTTTATGACTTGTGGACTTCAACTCCCAGAATTGGGAGGGCCAAGTTTAAAGACTCCTGTTTTATACTATTCTGTACAAATTACCTTATTAGTATAGTATCCCTCCTTTAACTACCATGTGTATGTCTATCAGTTCATATCCTGGCCCACTCTGACAGATACCTTTCCCTACTGCAGGAAACTCCTCAATCAAGTGACAGAATGAGTTTGAAGAAAGCTTTTGTAATACATCATGGCACATATTAATAGATTACCAGGATCTTGACAATCCATCTTGCTTCAAGGTTGAAGCAAAAGGAAAGTTTAATTAGTTAAACTATATATGTGTTTAGCAATGAGTTGGGTAGGACCTCTAGATTGGATTCATCTTCCTTATTAGAATACATGCAATCTGAGTAACTTTAACTAAGTGGCAGACTCCAACAAAGCTGTCTTCAGAGAAGGTTGAAAAGTCAAGATGGCTGCCCTGCTTACATCAAATCCTATCCCCTTTAACATACGATGCATAAAATACATCTAAGCAGGGCATAGGACTTTGATCACATGGTCATGCCTGCCATCGTGAACTTTCTGACGTGCCTCTCCTTACAGATGCTCCTGAACTCAATGCATTTTATTGCATTTCATTTCTTGGATATATTTTTTTAGTATCAGTGTTTCAAGTTAATAAAAAAGAGGGCTAATAAACATTCCAAAATAGCTCGGACCATTTATGGCATCTTTTTGTGGGAAAGGGTGTGGTGCTTTTGTTTGAATATTTTTTTTAAAAAAATATTGCAATGAATGTTTCATAGACAGATTATTTGAGAGGGTGGGGAGGGCTCAGGCCCAAGGCTCCTGTATTACAAGGCTGTTCCAGGATTAAAATAAGTTAAAAGACAAGTTAATTGCATGGTTCCCTTCTTCTGAGAAAGAAATGACTGTGGGTTTCTATGACAACTACTTGCAATGTGGCCTATTAATGCAGAAACAAATAATGAGGCAGATCCCTTTGAGATACAATATACAAGTAGGCTTTTAAAAGATATATTGTGTGCTTGACTTTTTACATGAAGTCTGATCTCATGATGAAAAGAAAACTCCTACTGGGTTTCCTTGTGAAGAAGCAGAAAGCAGAAGACAAAGAAATATTAAAATCAGTATTAGTATCATATACTCGGGACGCGGTGGCTCAGTGGGTTAGGACACTGAGCTTGTTGATCAGAAGGTCGGCAGTTTGGCGGGTCGAATCCCGAGTGCCACGTAACAGAGTGAGTGCCTGTTAGTCGTCCCAGCTTCTGCCAACCTAGCAGTTCGGAAGCACGTAAAAATGCAAGTAGAAAAATAGGGACCACTACGGTGGGAAAGTAACAGTGTTCCATGCGCCTTTGGCGTCTAGTCATGCCGGCCACATGACCACGGAGACGTCCTCGGACAAGCGCTGGCTCTTCGGCTTTGAAACGGAGATGAGAACCGGCCCCTAGAGTCGGAAACGACTAGCACTCTTGTGCGGGGGAACCTTTACCTTTACCTTTTTATCATATACTCACTCAGCTTGTCTTTACTTCTGCTCATTTCCTTATGTCACACACACACACACACACACATACATACATACATACATACATATATACATATATACATATATACATATATACATATATACATATATATATATATATATATATATATATATATATATATATATATATATATATATATAACCTTAAGCAAACCATTTTCTTATGAGATTGGAAGCTTTCTTAATGGGAACATAGGAAGAACTAGGAAGTAAAGAAGAGGTTTCTTTGGGTTCTGCTTAGATACATAGTAAAACAGTTGTTCTTGGAGATATTAAATAAACTTTGAACTGAGGTTATTTTGGAGCACAATTACTGCAGTGTTCTCATGATGGATTATTCTTTGTAACTTTACAATAACAGCCAATAAACAGGGTGATATTTGCTTGTCCTTCTCCCTTATGACTGAATTAATGGTGAGTAAAGTTGAATAATAATAATAATAAGCAAAGTCCTCTCTGCTTCTATTCTGGCTTTTAGTAGGAGAACAATGTTCTCATTTGGTGGCTCTGTGTTAAGTGGGAAATTAGTAGCCAGTGGGATTCCTCAGGCATTTCTCTTGAGGGCAGTGTTAGTCAATATTTTTATTACACATTTTTTTCTGTGTACTGCAGAAGGCTCAATTAGGATTTTCTAGGTGTGCATTCCCAGCATACGGTTCTATGACTCTCTAGTCTAGTAGATCTGTGCCATAATACCTTGAAGGTAAGGGGGAGACCCTGACCTGAATCATGCTCCCACATTCCCCAATGCCTTTGGAAGACTGTCCAGGAATCAGAAGGCTGAATGTGCCAATATCAGTTTACGATGCAACCAATCCCATTCCCTACAGCCAACCAACAGCCACCATCAACAAAATGGTGAAGTGTATCAGATTCTGCAGAAAAGCTATCACATTTTGTTATGTTTTTATGAGGGAAACACTACTATAAAACCTTAATAGCCATGAGTGCCTTAAGATTGTATTCTTTTGGGGATGTAATGAAGATGAAATAGAAAATTGAGGTCACGTCCAAAAGCCCCTTACCTAAACACATCATCCAGAGAAAATAAAGCATTAGCTCAGTTATAAATCCATTAGACCAAGGAATGCTCGGGCTAAGGGATGTTGCAAGCAATAATGCAATGGTGAATAAGTTAAGAACAAAAAAAATATTAATGAGGGCAGCTAATGAAAAAAACAAATAGCTATGGAAATGCAAGGCTTTTAGATAGTAGCTGGAGGAATGTTTAGGTATGATTTCAACTCTTTGTTTTAGCTCAAGGGTCCCCTTGTCCTTAGAATCATTATCTATTCTTTCTCAGCTCATTACCACACACATTGGCATGCAGATTCTACAGCCCAATCAATGAACCAGAAGCTAATTATACTATATGTTGCATACATTTCTAAAGAGAGACTGTAACCCATCTCTTCCTTAGGTTTATCATTGCCTCTGGTGCTGAAACTAGTTTGTGCCTCAGCGAAGGTGTGCTGATCTCTGGTTTAAATGAACTCCAAAATCCTCCCACAAGGACAATATGAAAAACACAGTAGAAAAAAAGGGCTTGCTGGTTATGAAAAGAGGAAACATGGCATGGATTATACCTGCCCTCATATCCTCCTTCCCTTTTATGTGGCCCCACTGTTGCTTGGAGGATTTTGCTGTGGATTAAACAGTGGCATGGAATTTGTTAGGTGTGCTGCAGAAGAGGACAAAAGGGGAGAATGAATGACCAGAGGTTGAGATATGTGCAGCTGTGTCATAAAACAGAGGTCCCCAACCTTTTGGGCACCGGGGACCGGTTCTGTGGAGAAAGATTTTTCCATAGATCAGAGCGGGCATGGTTTTGTGTGCTGTCTGCATCCCATGGATGGGGCTTCACTTGTTTGCGTGGCCTGGTTGCTGGCATGCTGCAGCCCTGTGCCAGTCCATGGACTGGGGGTTGGGAACCCGTGTCATAGAGTGTGGTGGGATAAAGAGAGTGTTGAGGAAGAAAAGATTCAGCAGAACTAGCCCAGCAGTGTCCCCCATCAGCAACCAACAGCAACCCTGACCCTAACCCTAACCAATCTCTCAGGACCGGAAGAAGCAGGACTATCTGAGCCAGTGGTCAAAGCATCAGCTCTACAGCTCAGCAGATACCAGAAGCTGCAGCAGCAAGAAGTTCAGCAGTGGAAGCACTATAGGAGGTATTGAGAATGAACTTGAAGAATAGCAAGAAGAGCCTCTATCAAGGTAGCTCTAAGAAATTAAGAACAAATATTCTATGTCAGATAAGCACAGTGAGACCCTAGATCAGGGGTATTCAAACTTGGCCCTTTTATGATTTATGGACTTCAACTCCCAGAATTCCTCAGCCAGCATGCCTGGCTAAGGGATTCTGGGAGTTGAAGTCCACAAGTCATAAAAGGGCCACCTTTGAAGACCCCTGGCCTAGATCAAGACAACAACTTGGGGAAAAAAAAAACATCTCAGACAAGCTTTTCTCTAATTCACCCAAAAATAAAAGGAGGAATGGGAAAAGCACATTCAGATTTGCAAGATTCTGTTAATAAAGTGCAATACAACTACTGTAAAAGTGGTTCTGACTTAAATGGCATTGGTTACTTAGTTTGGTCTAACTTGTAGGACTGACCTCAATTTTGCAAGTCTTTAAATTCCCATAAAAATAAAAATAAATAAAAAGGAAGCTAGTGATTGTAGTGAATATGTGAAGCTCAGAGTTGACACTGTTGCAATTCTCCATGCTTTGCTTTGGAATTGCAGATGTTTAATTATCCTCCTTAGTAATATCATCAGTGCAGGAATGTTGAATCATGCTTAGTAGGTTTTATACATCCTTTGGTCTTGCCTGATCTATGTTTATATTTGAATGGGGTGGATGTTGTTTTGTAACTAGTTGATCCATTGTTGGTAGAACATTAATTTGACTGATAAGGTTAAGGGATCATCTCTTCTTGGGGAAGCCATTTCTTCAATAATGCCTGCCATATGGAATATTCTCCTTCCAGAAATCAGGATGTCCCCAATCCCACTGGCTTTTGTTAAGGCCCTAAAGACCTGACTCTCTGCTCATGCCCAGAACCCCATGTGTGTGAAGGGACCATCTCCTGCCTGTGTTAACAACTGATGATTATATTTTACTGAGCTGCTATGTATTTTATTTTTTGTACTTGTACACTCTAATTGTTTTTACTTTTAATACAGTTCACAACCCAGAGTCCCTTGCTGATATTGGACTGCTATACAAATTGAATGAATGAATGAATGAATGTGGTGGTGTTTGGATGTTATTTTTGTGTTGGTTGCTTCCTGCGAAATTGGTGATGTTGATAGCTACCTGAAGCCTCAATGGGATAGTGTTGTTCTTTTCCTTTTGACTTTTGAACAGTCATTTTGTTGTTGTTGTTGTTGTTAGATTGGTAACAAGATGCTTTTAATTTACCTAGGTGTTAATAGATAGCTACGTACATGATGGAGAAAATGTTGTATGTTGGGCTGATGTGCTCATTGGTTAGGTCTTCTAATAGATCTACAAATAGAAGTCTGTGCATCTTTTGATCATTGCTTAGTTGGTGTGCCACCTATTTATGTTGCAAGACTAAAGGGGAGTATTAGGAAGTTACAACATCATTTTGTTTTCTGGTAAGTATATATTTCATCATTAGCCACACTTATTTTATGACACACCAGTCATTTTATTAGTGGTCATAATATGCTCCCCAATCTCAACAACCATTCATTGTTCCCAAAAGTTGGAGGGGCCCACTAAACTCTGTTCTTCATAGAGACAGTGGCATAAGATTCCATAAATAACCTTGTTGGTTTTTTTTATTCTACTGAAGGAAGAATGAAGGATGGGAAGGTTGATAGTCAGCAATGGGGTGCCTAAGTCATACAATCACCACATGGTTTCATCTGGCCTCCAGTTGATTTATTTGCTTGTTTAAGTTCTGTTTGGAAAGAAAAACAGAACTCAGGAAACTTTGTAAAGATCAATTTAGATTTATAATATGAAATAGCCAACCCTTTATCTGCAATTTACTGCTTGAAAGGTAGAGAAAAAGGCTTTTAGAAAAAAGAATGTCAGAAAAATGAATGTATATATATATTCACTTTTGATTCAGCCTCACTCAATACTGGTTCTTCAACATATTACCCATGGGGAAATCTAATCTTTGTGAGAATACAGCTGTCCACATTCTTATGCTCCATCCCCAATAATCCTCATTCTGCATTAGCAAACTTCAAATCCAAAATATATCTGTAAATTAAACACATCTGCACAAATTTCCCTGTTTGGGACAGTATATTCTACAGTATTTCCTAACTGTGCAGTTATTGAAACTTGCAGTCACTGTAAAAGGAAAATAACAGGCCACAAGTAAGCTTTACCTGGGATTTGCTGCCAGAAAAGTAGAATATTGCCATCTGAGTCTCCTTTACTTTTGAAACCCGTTATCATGAGGTACTTAAAATCTCAGATAATGGCTTGAAGATACATGTTCTGGCAAATTTGCTGCCAGTAAACTGCTCTGGATCTTGAAATTGTGGACAGGAATCTGATCAAAAATGGATGTTTCTTTGATTTGCACAGAATACAGACAGTTTTAATCATTTTTAACAATATGTTCACAAAATCGAATTATTTGGCAATACCACATATTGTGTCTTTGATCATGTAACCCAGATGTCCCCATAACCCTCTGTATAATTCTGAAGCCTATCTTAAGAATTTTGTTTCTCTATATAAAGCAAGCATATTTTTTTTAATCTTATAGCGCTTTTCAGTTCAGTGATGGAAACTGAACATCAAGATGATCAAAATGTTGCTTCTCACTCTTTACACCAATATTCAAATCACCCCTCATGTTAAAATGATTTAACAAGAATTTGTGGCATGGATTATTTTTTAAAAGGAGAGTGTGTTGACATGGGGATTTTGTGAATACTCATATCTCCAAGGGTAGTTACTTCATACTTACATTTGGTGCCAAATTCTTCATCAAATTTCTAAACATGAACACAAGAATTTTACCTGCATTTTTTATTTTTATATATTCATTGGGAAAATTTATATGGCTGCTCAAACTCATTTGAAGTAACTGAGCAGAGTACAATAAAACCAGGAATTAAAACATTTCCCAATCCCATATATACTTTTTTCTTATTGATAGGCCCTAGTATGTGCTAGTTGGGACTAATAGTTCTAACACCATTTTCTTGAGCACAGGTTCTCCTCAGGGCTGTGTCTTGTCTGCTGTTGTTCACCCTGTTGATCTGTGACTGTTGTGCAAGGTTTGCCACAACCATATTGTGAAGTACGCAGAAGATGCAACAGCAATGGGCCTTATTCAAGATGACAATGAGGGTGCTGACTGCAAGGAAGTAGAAGGTTTGGTGAACTGGTATAATAAAAACAGCCTAGTTTTAAATATTGTGAAAACTAAGGAGATCATTGTCAACTTCATAAAAGGCAAGCACAGCCACACTTTTCTGTATATTAATGATTCACCTGTGGAGATGGTTAGCAGGATCAAATTTCTGGGTGTGCAGCTAATAAATAGACTGGCTTGGTTGCTCAACAGTGAGACACTGGTGAAGTGGGCACAGCAGCACCTGCATTTTCTTCATCACATGAGAAAAATACATTTCCTTCTCCTATCCTTACCACTTTCTAGAGAGGAATGATTGAGAGCATCCTGTCATATTGCATTTCAGTCTGGTTTGAAAACATTACTGCTTCAGACAGAAAGGCGGTGCAGAGTGGTGAGGATAGTAGAAAAGGTTATTGGTAGTTCACTCCCTTCTATCCAGAACATAGCATAGAAGCATTGCTTGAACAGGGTCTGCAGGATTGTCTGGGACACTACACATCCTCTTCATGACCTGTTTTCCTTGTTACTTTTTGGGAGGTATCCAAAGCAGAACATCCAGATTCAGTCACAGTTTTGTTCCATGCAGTATGAACTTTATGAACTCTCAAGCTTCCTCTTTCCACTATGTATTCAAGATGGTCAGTGATTAATATTTATATTTATTTGTATGTAAAGGTGTAGGTATATACATATGTTGTATATAGTATGTTTATATGTACTGTATGTTATGTATGTGTACACTTTTGAGAGCAGACAACAGAATTTCATTTTTAATGTGCCAGTGTGCCCACAGTAAAAAAATGACATTAAAGTTTCTTTTATCTATCTTATTTTTTATGCTTTGTGGAAACATCAGCCATATTTTGGTCACTAGTGCTACTTACTTACTGGGTGCTAACTTCATATTTAGTTTTTTATAAGATATATGAAAAGAGATTTATTGCAATCTATCCACATGCTATAGAATAAACTACTAATATCTCATAAATCCATGACAGATCTGAAATGGAAAACCTATTCATGTATCATTATTTATTCAGTTGAATCTCCCCATATGCTAACAGTCTGTTGTCTTTTGCTACTTCTATTCTCTCTCTGTGTGTGTGTGTGTGTTTGTGTTTGTGTGAAAAATAAAAATTTCTAAGTGTTTAAGAAATTGTTGAGATATATTTTCACTTCAGTCTTTCAGCTGCAGCATTCATTGTCTGTAGGTATTCTTCAATCAATCTTAACTCCTACGAAAAAAATGTCATTCAATCAACTTCAGTATTAATTATATCTTTGCTTGATTTAGTAAAATAAAATTCATGCTTTTGGTCTCTTGGGTGCTAGAGGATGAATACTTTTCTGAGATCAGGATGAGGTAGCATGCCACAGCCTGTCTTTTTCTTGGTTCCACATAATTGCCTTTCCCACATAGAAAGTAAAATAAATCATATGCTTTTTCTAAGAACATTCAAACTTTATTTGTTATACTTTCTGATAAATAGAACTGCACACAGAACCATTGTCTAGTCAATATGAAGTTAATGTTTGGGGACAAATTGTCATTCCCTTGATGTTGAAGATCTTCAAGTCCCATTAATCACCAAGATGATTAATGCTGAGGAATGTTGGGACTTACAATATGACACCATGAGGGACCTAGGTTAGCCTGTGTCTAAGTGTGGAGGTATTTCTGGATGCTCCCTTTGACCTCTTTGTCAATGTCTCTGTGTGGAAGATTTACAGAAGTATTATGGCAGTATGCAAACGCATTCCCATGCTGCCATAATATATCTACAAAGCTGATACCGTAATACAGGGCTGTGTACTGATTCTTACAACAATCAAGCCACATTATCAAGGCATTATTTGGGGGATTTGGATCGCATTTCAGAAACAACAACCACACAATCACCTCCCTTTCCATTCCTATTTTGTTCTCAACTCAAGTTTGTAGCAATTAGAACGCCAGCCCTCTGGTTACAGGAAAGATCACAGCTCAGGAGCAGAGAACATGCTCTGGTTACAAAAGGTTTTAACCCCCGGCACTTGCATCTTGGAAGTTCCAACATGCTTACTGGGTTTGTGAGTGTCCCTGGGAGCATGAAAACAAGAATCGACCAGATCAGTGATTAGTGAAGCACTAAGACAGGGGCGTCAAACTCAATTTCATTGAGGGCCGCATCAGCATTGCGGTTGCCCTCAGGGGGCCAGGTGGGTGTGGCCTACTGGGTGGGCATGGCTAGAGTGCATATGGCCTACTGGGTGGGCGTGGCCAGCTCTACATCGTTCACATCAAGGGTGCCTATGGGGGTCTGGGCAGGAGTGGGACAGATCTGGGGGTCTCTGGCAGAAGGAGGGTCTCTGGGCCAGGGCCAAGGCAGTGGGGGCCGTTCCCTCACTGTTTCCAGGATGGCTTCGCGGGCCACATGAAACCACTTCGCGGGCCACATCCGGCCCCCGGGCCTTGTGTTTGACACGTCTGCACTAAGATATGTTTTATCAAGGAAGGGAGGGGGGAGGGAGGGAGGGAGGGAGGAAGGAAGGAAGGAAGGAAGGAAGGAAGGAAGGAAGGAAGGAAGGAAGGAAGGAAGGAAGGAAGGAGCAAAATTTTTTTAAAAAAATAGAAGTTCCTGCCTGATTTCTTTTGCAGCAAATATGAGAAGGGGGTTGTACTAGAAGACCTCTATGATCCCTTTCAATTGTTCTTACTGTGTTTCTGAGCATTCCTGGGAACATGAAAACAGGAGAATCTGACCAGAGCAGTGATTAGTAAAGCAACTTTCATAATATAACAGAAATAAATTTCATTTACAAGTAAATATAATACAAAGGTATTTACCCTAAGATGTATTTTAGCAAACAGGCAGCTGTCATATTTGCTTTATAAAATAAATGAGCAAAGAAACTGTTGTGTAGCTGGTTCTTTGCAGGCATTGAGCGAGATGGAAGGTTCAAAACAGCAACATGCTTTATTGAAGGTCAGAACAGAGCAGAAGCAAAAAGGAAGCTGCTGTGCAGCTATTTATACAGTTGGCCGATAGGTTTGAAGCATAAGTTTCCCGCCCAAAGACCTCCTTAGCCGGCTGGAGACAACTAGTCTGGGCCTGCTAGCAACCATTACAACATACATGTGAACTAGCACTTAGCAATTGACTGCAACCAATTAGCAAGCAGTGCAGCAAGAGCAAACACTTAGAACATATACAAAAGGCCAATACATTACAGAAACTATACAGTTGCTTCTGCTATACTTTGATTTTAGGAAAGGATTAGTTTGCTTGCAATAGTAAGGAAAAATTTTAAAGCTTGGTTGAAAGATCTGGGCCACGTATATAAGAGATGGTGTGGTGAAGAACATGGTCTTAGGAAATGGCAATAAATAGAATGAAATGCACATGAAGAAGAAGTGGATAAAAATGATTATTTTAAAAAAAAATGCCTAAAACTGGCAAATAAAATATATCAATTTAGACTGCTTATATATTGGAGAAGAATTAGGTCTATGTAAACCTGAAGTCAGAGAATAGAAAATGACAGACCATTTTGAAAATAATCAAATACACCTTACCCCTTGTTTTAAATAATGATCTAATACATAATTTGAAGACATTTGCTTTATTTATATTTTTGTATCATTTTTATTCTGAGGGACGCGGTGGCTCAGTGGGTTAGGACGCTGAGCTTGTCGATCAGAAGATTGGCAGTTTGGCGGGTCAAATCCCGAGTGCTGCGTAGCAGAGTGAGTGCCTGTTACTCGTCCCAGCTTCTACTTGCATTTTTATGTGCTTTCAAACTGCCAACCTAGCAGTTTGAAAGCACATAAAAATGCAAGTAGAAAAATAGGGACCACTACGATGGGAAGGTAACAGCATTCCATGTGCCTTTGGCGTCTAGTCATGCCAGCCACATGACCACGGAGACGTCCTCGGACAAACGCTGGCTCTTCGGCTTTGAAACGGAGATGAGCCCCTAGAGTTGGAAACGACTAGCATGTATGTGCGGGGGAACCTTTACCTTTATCATTTTTATTAATATTTTACAAGCACATAAAACACAAACAAATAAATAAATGAAGGGAGGGAGGGAGGGAGGGAAGGAAGGAAAGAAGGAAGGAAGGAAGGAAGGAAGGAAGGAAGGAAGGAAGGAAGGAAGGAAGGAAGGAGCAAAAGGGCAAAAAGAATTTAAAAAAACAGAAAGAAGCTCCTGATATATTTTTTTTTGCAACAAATGTGAGAAGGGGGTTGTACTAAAAGACCTTCAAGGTCCTTTCCAACACTATTATTCTATGAATACATTAAAGAAATTCTCTCACACATTATGATTAAAACCCCACTTTTTTCTATTATTCAATTTTCTTTTCAGTCGTGTGCATTTTTTTCTGTTTCATGTCCATAAGGGGTTTACAAACAATCATAAATGTAGATATTATTTTTTTATCTAATGAAAGAGGTCAATTTAGTCACTGTTGCAAGTTCCAAGATCTTCAATAACCATTCATGTACTGTGGATAGGGTCTAACCTTTCAGTTTTGACCATATAATAGTCTCACTGGAGTTGTTGTATAAATTAAAGCAAATATGACTTTGTAATAATGCCACTTGGGGTGTGTGTGAAAGCCCTAATAAGCAGGCATATACATAGAATGAAGGCTACTGCTAAGCTTGTAAGCCGCCCTGAGTCTTCGGAGAAGGGCGGGATATAAATGGAATTAAAATAATAATAATAATAAAAAAAAATTATCCAAAATGTTTTGGCTATTTTATGGGTCTACCAAACATAATAAAATGTTCCTTCATGTTGTTCACATTTCTAGCAAAGATTCAAAGTACCCTAAAATACTCCAAACAATATCTCTGCTGATAAATACCACATCCACACATCCTCTTGTAAAAATTATCTTTAAGACTAGAATATAATGTAAATTTCCATACCTTCAACCACTTACTTTCCCATTGGACCAAATGTATATTATAGCCAATTTTTAGCCCATTTTTCTCACATTTTCTTTTACTTGTTCTTCTTCAACCTCATATCCTTTTGTTATTAAATCTTCCTTTTATCTCATTGTACAAAGCCCTTGAGAAAATTCTTATTGATTTTTTGGAAAAAATGGAACCTATAGTTTAATTTTACAATAAGGGTTGAATTTGAGTTTTCACAATATCTTTTGCAAGAGAAGTTAGAAGTTGCCTTTTTTTACATTTTTGTTTCTTTCTACACTTTCCACTTTTTTTTACATCTCTCTCTCTCTCTCTCTCTCTCTCTCTCTCTCTCTCTCTCTCTCTCTCTCTCTCTCTCTCTCTCTCTCTCTCTCTCTCTCTCATATTTCCCTCTCTGACCATTTGTTAGCTTTTATCTTTATGTTATATTGAGAATATTCTAATATATCTCAGTAGGTTAAAAAATTATGTTTATTTACCATTTCTCATCGTTATGCTTATAAAAGCAACAAAGGTGATCTCAAGCATAACTTGTATTAATACTTATTCCATAGCCAGTCTAACAGAATGATTTTAAAAGTCTACGGTCACCTTAACTTTATCATGCCATAAGTATCCGTGCCATCCATAGCTCAAATCATGACCTTCTAAATTCAATAACCTTCTATTTCACATTAACTTTATTTATAGAGACTTCCTTTGGCTGCTGCCACTAAATGGATTGGAGATAATGTCAGAAGCCATGCTCTATATTCTTCCAGTACTTTCTTTATAGTGCAGCCACCCTATTAAACTAGGATTTAAAACTTGGAAACTGGGTTTTGCAAGAACCCCAGTGAATTCTTCAAAGTTGCTGTACACTCTTCTCTTTAAATAAATGTGATAGATATAGTGAGAAAATTGAGAGACAGAGAGAGAGAGAGAGAGAGAGAGAGAGAGAGAGAGAGAGAGAGAGAGAGAGAGAGAGAGAGAGAGAAACATTCATTCCTATTACATATTGGGGGCTTTAATTGATCAGTTTCTAAACCTCTCCAATAAATATAATAGAAAAGTTACCTTAATTTACTATTAATATTATGCACGCTGTTTTACCAAAAATTAATGATTAATGCAGAAAAACACTTTTAGCATGGACACAGAATGAATGATTAAAGAAGACAAAAACCCATTAGTAATTGGTTTCTTGTCTCTGAAGCAGGGGCTTGTACTTTTAGCATTCATCCTCTTTCCCTGCACATGTATTCACTCTCACACACACACCACCGCACAGAGTGCACATCAGCCTCTTTCCAGATAGGCCTTTGAAAGTTGTGTCTCTGCTGCAGGTTTGCTGAACAACCAAAATTCCTCTTTTTCTGTCTGGTCTATTTTTCTCAGCATTTTCTCCTTCCTTGCTCTGAGCTCCTTCTGTTTCTTTGTCTCCAGTAATTCCAGTAATTCTTTCAGCTCCTCTGGCCTCTGCTTCTGCCAGTGGCTTTTGGAGCGTTGTGTTTGCTGCCTAAAAAAAAAACAGCTCCTTTTGTTCCTCTTCTCCCTCAGTATACTTTGGTACTTTTTAGTTCCTTGTTCTCTCCTCCTTAGCCTACCCTTCTTTTTCTTTGTTTAATTCTGTCTCTGAGGTGTGCATCCTTCTCCACTGGAGCAGCGGCTTCTGAGGTCCCATTTCTTCTTTGTCTTTGTTCTGTCTGCAGTAACAGTCCTGTCTTCCTCGGTTCCATCTCAGAGCCTTATGCCCGCTAATTTCCTCAACAATTGCAACTTCCCGTGCTCTTGCATTTGTGAAATATAGCACTCTTTGTTAAAGTTCTTGCTTCTCAAGGGCTGAGAAGATTGACAGATATCTGGGTTAAGTGCAGATACTGTGGCGGAATGTAGCAGGGAAGTGGTTTTCCAGGAGGGAGAGATTGCACACCAGAGGAGGAAGCACTCCGATATTATGTGTTAGAGAAAGAGGGTGAAGATGGTCCCCCTCTAATAGTTTCCAGTGCTATAGATGCAGATAGTAGATTCCTCAGTCTGGCAAGATTTTGTCTATATAGGAATGAAACAATACACAATCACCGCATGTCATTCTTAGTTTGGGGCCTGACAGATACAGAAATTCAGTACCTAGGAGAGCGACAGAGCCATCCCCCAACCCTTCTCACCTTCACCTTCCTGAAGGGTGGTGTGCATGAAGCCACTTTCATTTGAATGCATGCACATGTGCCACCCGATTGCCAATTAGCATGGAGAAGTCAATTAGAATGCAGTATTGCAGGCTCATTCTCTCGACTGCCAGTTTGATCCTGATGAAGCTTAAGGTTGACCCATCCTTCCATCCTTCCAAGGTCAGTAAAATGAGGAGCCAGATTGTTGGAGGCAATAGGCTGACTCTGTAAACCGCTTAGACAGTGCTATAAAGCACTATGAAGCAAATTATAAGTCTAAGTGCTATTGTTATTGCTAATGTCCCTGAATATATGGAAAATATTATTTGCTTTTATGCTAGCCCAAAACAGCTCCCTTCTCCACAGATATTAAGATGGGTTACAGTCATCACAGGTGGACCCCCTGAAGTTAAGCTAGCATGGACTATCATGTCTGTCATTTTGTCTATCTATCCATATATATTACAGTTCACAACATGCCTTCTAAATGTGCATATTTCTTATTCAATGACAGAACCACTTTCATATTTAATGATGGAATCACTTGCATCCCATATCTAGTCTGAGATTTTTGTTCAAGTAACATTTCTGCAAGTGATTTATGCTCCACATGAGCAGCTTCTGACCACATTCAGCCTCTGTAATGGGCTGAGAGAATAACCCTGAGGAAGAAGATCTGCACCCAAGACAAAGGTCAGAGAAGAGTAAAGGCAGGGGGAGGGAAGGCACATTCAGAGCTGCAGGATTTTGTTACTATAACTCTATAATAAAAGCAGTTTTAGAAGTCATGACTTTAGTGTTCAAGTCTGGTCTGCCTCATAGGGCTGACTGCCTCTGGCCCTGATTTTGCTTTTATAAATATGTTCTTCTACTTCTTGTTCCAATAATATGGTCAACTTTATTTCTGTATACTCCATCTGGTCATTTTCATGTAATTAGATGTTATTTGGGTTGTTGAAAGACTGTATTAGCCCTGAAGAAATCATTGGACTGGCAGAAATTAATAAGTGATTTCCCCACTTCATTTCAATTTGCTAAGTCATACAATCTATTTTCCTGCTAATATTTCCAACATTGACGTTCCAGTCTCCAACTACAAGCAGGACATCTTGCTCATGTGATCTGTCCATTTCAAACTGAACTTGACTATAAAACTCACAAACCTCCTCTTCTTTTGTTTTAGTGGTTGGAGCATAAATTTAAATAATTGTCATATTAAAGAGTTGTCCATGAAGTCTATTTCAAATGATTTCATCATAGATTGTCTTGTATCCAGATGTAATCTTTATTAAATTCTTTCTAACTATGAAAGCAACACTATTTCCTCTATCCTTGCCTGTGGCCCTTCATAATGAACAGTATGATCTAAATAAATGAGTTTGATTCTGTTTCGATTCACCTCAGATGTCAATCTATAGTAATTTCCATTCATTTTTTCACTCACATTCACTATGTGTATTTCCCACATGGGAAAAGAAAATGAAACCGCAAAGGTGGAATTACAGCGGAACATGAAATGTAAGAAGTGTGTGCATGGCAATCCTCAACACAGTGATTAGGGCTCTGGAGCCTAAAACATACGATGAATGGTTGGAGGAATTGGGTATATCTAGTTTAACAAAGAGAAAGATTAGGGGTGACATGATAGCTGCCTTCAAATATTGGCAAGGCGGTCACAAAGAATGGGGGGTGGGGGGACCAACCTATTCTACAAACACTTGAGGACAAGACAAGAAGTAATGGGTGGAAACTTATCAAAGAGCGATCCAGCCTAGAATTAAGGAAAAAATCTTGACAGTGAAAACAATTAATCAGTGGAACAGCTTGCCTTCAGAAGTTGTGGCTGCTCCATCACTGGAGATTTTAAGAGGAGATTGGACAGCCATTTGTCTGGAAGGCACAGGGTCTCCTGCTTGGGCAAGGCATTGGACTAGAAGTCCTTCAAGATCTCTTCCAACTCTGTTATTTTGTATTTTGCAGGTCCCAAAGACATTCGATCTTCAGTTTGTCCCTTCTTCAGTCGAATGTTCAGAGCTATCTGATCTGAGACCCTTTACCCATCTATCCATTCATACATTCATTCACCTTTATCCAACCTTTATTATTGTTATAAATAATTCAAGGTGGCAAACTTACTAATACTCTTTCCTTCTCCTCCTATTTTCCCCACAACAGCAACCTTTTGAGGTAAGTTGGGCTCGGAGAGAGTGCCTGACCAAAAGTCTACATGCTTGGCATACATTGGTAGAACTCTTTGCTCATCCTTCCCAGGAGTGCCACCACCACCATCACTCAACAAAGGCAGCATGGCAGAATATCAAGGGATAAATAGGTCTATGTTTCAAATATTTTTAGGATGTGAAATGAAAAATATGAAAAAACTGTGGCAAAATTAAATGTGAGCGTGCACTTTCTCCTAAGGTCAGCATTTTATGTTCTGAGTATGAGGTCAAAAATACTTATTGATTTAATTAATTGATTAAAAGTCAATTTACCCTGTTGCCCTTTGGTTATGTATAATAATTGTGTCTCCCACTTTAACAACATGAAGATAAAGCAGTCCATGAATTTGCAAACTTTTTTCCCATTTCTATGTTTGCTTAAGATAAAGACTCAAGCTTATCTCCTAACTTGTGAACTTTTCTAAGTAGAGGTAAGACACTGCATTTTTTACTTCATAGTCCAACCTATGGGATTTTTTAGTGGTCACTGAAGTACAAACTACTTCCAGTCTTGCTTTACTCTCTCAGGAACAATCAGTGTTGCCTAGAAGCAATTGTTTTTTTCCCTTTTTTATTTTATTTTAATTTAAATTAGTGTTGCAGTAGTTCAAAAAGAAATTTATGTATGTATATTGATTTGTCCTACATACTTAGAAAATGTGGGTTACATTTTGCTTGTTTGCTGGCTTCATTCTTCATTCCGGGAATGAAGAACAATGTTCAAAATTGGATATTTGATGCCTTAATTTCCAAAAAATAACATCAGATTTATACTTTCATGTTAGTCCTTGTGGAAAATTTATATGGTATCTTCCTTTTTAAAGTTCTCCTTTCTTGCCAAAATCAATTATGTCTAATAATGTTATTACCTTGGAAATTAGACAGTAATCTGAAATGCCTTTGTTTACAATCAATAAATCAGGGTTATATTACTAGAAAGTGAATACTTTTTTCCACCTTGTGCTTTTCACATGACAGAAACAGTAGTCGTACAAAATGAATTCTAAGTTGTTTCTTTTTTATTGCAGAAAAAAGGCCTTCTCACTACAATTTAGATATGATGGCCTAAGGCTGTTAGACACTGTTTTGTAATTTCCCATCCACACCACCCCAGTCCCAAAGGAAAGATCAAACACTACTGTTACAATTTGTCATCCTCTGTAATTCTATGAAAACCACAGCATCTTCCACATGACTTCTGTTTGGAAAGAAAGCTAACTTGGATCAACTCATGGTGGGAAACAGACCCTTCTTAAATTACGGGAAGTGTTGTCAAATTACTACCTATTAGTTGAAACTGTGCTAACAGGCATTGCCAAGGAAAGAATAAAGAATAGACTATTTCTGCTCTGCAATGTTTTCATAAGCCCATTCATTTAATTGGATATTTTTGTTTCTATTTTCAAAAGTGTATGTGTGTGGATACACATGAGATAGAATAATAGAATAAAATAATAGAATAATAACTTTTATTGTCACTTTGAATGTACACTAATTGGCATACATTAAAATGAAATTTCGTTGCATACAGCTGTCAAAGGGTCACCACCTCCAAGATACTCTACATAAATATGATATAAATCAATACAGAATTATGCATATACCCTCATATATTATATGACACAGAGAAACAACAGTCTAGTTCAGGTTATGTATACATATGCATGGTGAGAAAAATGAATCTTGTAAGTTTACCAGATGGATAGCATAGGGAACAAAGCTATTACAGAATCAGGTAGTCCTGCTAGAAATACTTCAAAACTTCCTCCCAGAAGGGAGCAACAGAAACAGACTGTAAAGTGGGTGTGTGGGGTTTCTAATAATACTTTGAGCTCTAAACACATAGTGCTTATAAGCAGCATCCTGAAAACCAAAGCACCTATTCTCCAAAGCACCTGAAAGCAAGACAAGAAGCAATGGATGGAAAGTAACCAAAGAGAGAAGCAACCTAGAACTAAGGAAAAACTTCCTGACAGTTAGAGCAATTAATCAGTGAAACAACTTATCTCCAGAAGCTGTGAATGCTCCAACACTGGAAGTCTTTAAGAAGAGACTGGACAGCCATTTGTCATAAATGATATAGGGTTTCCAGCCAGAGCAGAGGGTTGGACTAGATGACCTTCCATCATCATCATCATCATCATCATCATCATCATCATGAAGCGAGCTTCCTATGATCTTCTCGGCTGTCCTTACCAGACAGTCTATGCTTTTTCAACTCTACTATACACTAACAGTCAAGTGACTCAGTACCCATCAAGACATTCATTTAAGCAAATACTGTAAACCAATGATCCTAATAGCCCAGACCTAAAAGAGTTCAGACTGAAAATATTTATTAACACAATAAGTAGATGTACATGACATATAGAATTTGAATAGATCAGTGATGCTCATACTGAAAACAGTATCTAGCCTTTAGCATATCAGGTCAATATAAATCAGTGGCAGGAAGGATTTCTGTGGAATAAGGTGATCCATAGTAGTCTGATTGTAGTTAAGTAGTCAACTTACTCAACTTATTTGTGAGTTGGACGGCATCAAAAGTTAATAATAATAATAATAACAATAATAACCAAAATAAACTCTTCTATGGGGAAATCGTGGGTGCTCCATCACTGGAAATTTTTAAGAAGAAACTGGAAATGAGATGGTATAGGTTTTCCTACTTGAGCAGGGGGCTCGAATAGAAGACCTCCAAGGTCCCTTCCAGCTCTATTCTATTCTAGAGAGTGCAAAAGAGCCATGGGAGGAGGATCAGGAAACCCACCAAGTATCCCTTGTGAGTGAGCATGTACAATGCACGCCTCCCAATACCAATGAAATAAGTTACCTTGAGAGAAAATGCATTTTGGAGATAGCAGCAGCAATTGTTATTTTCTATCCTGAAATAATGCTTGCCCAGTAAGGATCTGAAATTCAAAGTATGTGAGTTTATCAGCATGCAGCTCTTACCGGTAGTGTTTTTTTGAAAAATAAATAAATGAAACTTTGTTTTACAACTGTAGCCTGAATCCCGAATAAAATAAAATGGAGAGGATGGTGGAAATAGAGTAGCAAACAACACTGATGACAGCAACTGCAGGAACAACATTTGCTTATGTTAAACATCTTTGCCTGCCTTTATATAATCATGAATCTCCTTCTGCAAATGAAGCCGAAGCCTTTTATTGATGGTGCTTCAGAGTCACTGGCAGCGAGTCATCAGTTCACATCTTCACCGAAGCACTCCTGGGGGAGAGGAAGGTGTTCTTAAGAAAAACACTCAATATCTGGAAGGCTTCTTTGATCCAGACAAATAAGCAAAGAGGCACAGAGGCACCCTTCTTCTCCCCATTACCAAGCAGTCATTGTCAAGTGACAAAAGGAAGAAAAATATCACTATATTTAAAAAAAAAATGGCGGTGGGAGTGGAGAGGAGGGGTCGATGGAGAACAAGATCAAGTTGAGCCCATGATTGTAAGATTAGAAAAAGGAACAGCGAACATCATCAATTCATAAAATATGACATTTTAATCAAGCCTCAAGCTGTTTTCTAATTACATTTGACTGCACTTAAAAGGAAAACTGGGGGTGTCAGGTTAGTGTAGAAACAAGCAGAAAATTGTCCTTTGTACATCATTGATTATTATGAATATGATGTTGTCAAATTAACCAGAAAAAGATATGATGGTAAAACCTTCTAAAAGTCCTATTTCCAATTTTCTTTTTCATTTCATCTTGAAGTAACTTTTGCCACTAATTTATTATATGCTTTTTCCCTGCCTTATGTGTTTTTCTCTTTCTCTCTCTCTCTGTCTCTCTCTCTCTCACACACACACACACACGCACAATATATATATGTGTGTGCTAAAAACATCAGGGACCATTAAGTTACCGAAGCATGAAATCAACTCAAAATTATTATTTTAATTCTAGGCGCTTATGCATAACAATATAAGCACAGTGCCAAATAAACATTTATCAGAGTATTAGCAAGTATGCAATGCATTAATGCAACATTTTTTTCCAGTTTGTAAGCACAACTGCATAATATCGCCCAAGATACACACTCAGAAGCAAATAATTACTAATCCTAACAGAAAGATGCAAGAAGATGGGGGGAGTAGTGAGAGTGATGTTCAGTATAGTTGCCATTGCCTGATCCCGGGTTATTGGGCCCTCTTAAAAATGAATTTGGACACACCAGCTAGTTGATCACTGTGTACTCTATAATTTTCCAAGGTGGTCCCTTCTCATCTGATGAATCAAGGAGCTTATCATTCTAAAGGAGTCTGACTATCAGGAAGACACAGCAAATTTCCAGATTCTCCTATAGTTCTATTCTTATAAACAATGTTTCCCCAGTTTTAAACTGGGGAAGGAGACAATTGGAAAGCAGCATAATTTTAAAATATTAGCAACTACAGGGATTTCTTATGGAAAAATCTGTACAAATTTCCTTCCTCTGCTTATATCCCATCATTTGTACAAGTACTACTTTCCACTCCCCCTCAATTATAGTCTTTCAAACAAGTTGGGAGGACTGGGTCAGACCTGCCCCAAATTTAACTCTTGGAAAGAATGACCCTAGGCTCTATTTGGTTGAAGCAATAGATACTTTTACCAGAGTAGAATGGTTGCAAGGCAAGTAAGGCAGGATTTGAGAAATTCCCATGCAAAGCACCAAATTTTTCCTTCCCTTCTGGTCCACGCCCCTTAGTCAGCCACCAGTGTCCAATAGCAAGGCTTTTGGATGTCTGGGGAACTGCTTGATGGTGGGCAGTCCATCTGCTTATTCTTAGGCTGGTTATCCTATTCTCACCCCTGTCATTTCCCCCATCCCTCTTGGCTCCTCTTTTCTGTTCTCACCCTGGGTCTAATTCACATTCCATAGCCCCCTCCCCACTGTCCTTTGGTGTCAAGATGACGGCAGAAGCTCAGTCCAAGTCCTGGAAGGCCTGACAGGCTGTTGAATAGGATGAAACTGGGGTTGGGGTTCAGTTTGCTCTGAATAGGGCTGCATTCTTTCTAACAGAGAAGGTTGGCGGGGGAGGGGGGAGGAGGGTTGGTGGTTCCTTGATCAAGAAGCTGCTGAGGGTGGCAGTAAAGAATACATCTGCACAATTTACAGCTTGTTCTTCAATTGCTTTAATGGACAGTTTTAATGGACAGCTTGACTATTCTGGAATATCTAAGTGGGGCTGCCCTTGACCAATGCTAGAAGATTCAACAGGCACAAAATAAGGCAGTCGAGTGAATCATTACGTGGAGCAGAGAAGTTGAGAGATCTGCACTGGGTACAAATTGTTTTCTGGGGACAGTTTAAAGTACTGAGTTTGATCCTTAAAGCTGTAACTGGCTTTAGAAACATCTACTTCAATACGTACCTCTTTGGACATTCAAGTAGGCAGGAAAGTTTTCACTTTCCCAGGCTCCTTTCCTCTTATTCCCAAGCTGTGGAATGAGCTTCCTAATCTATGAAATGCATTCTGTTGGGGAGTCTACTCTCTCTGCTCTTAGCAAAGGTGTCTTGAATCTTCCTGGTTTATTCTAAAACTGAGAATCTATTTATAACTGAGGCAGAATTTAAATCTGATTAAAATAATAATTTATTTTAAAATTATTACTAATTGATTTTAAAACATTTTAACTTGCTGTTTATAGACAAAATGCTTCCAAAGCTGTATTGCATTAGATTGCCAATATTTGTATTACATTTGTATGCCTGACCATAGGAAACAAAAGGTTGTAGAGATGAAAACATCACTCACAATCAAGCCAATCAATTCATTCAGCATTTAGGAAGCATCTGACCAAACAAACAATTCTGGCCAATAAAAGTGGAATGCTATGTTGAAATCAAAACTTAACTCTAGAGATTTTCTTTAATCAAGCAACTCATTTAGAACAGTAATTACTCTAAGTGAAAGGTTGCAAGTAATTGGTTGCAAAGATGGAATGAAATGAAGACTTGGAAGCTTCTCTCTCCTGCATAGATTAGGGCACAGCAAAAGTAGCACGTCTGCTATTGTGATTTATGTAGTGGCATAAATATACTGTCTTGGATTCTATGATCATTTAAACCTCTTCATTAACTGCACAGTCATGTTCTTGAAAGGTTTTGAGTATCCCCTAGACCATCTGATTAATTGCCCTATATTCGAATAACTAAATATTATAAATCATATTCTCTATCTCTCCTGCTACCTCCTTTGGTGAATACCGTATATACTTGAGTATAAGCCGAATTTTTCAGCCCACTTTTGGGGCTGAAAAAATCCACTTCGGCTTATACTCCAGTGAACAAAAAAACTTACCGAGGACTTGCGCGCGGCCGAGGCTTCGGTGCTTCCGGGATCGCACGCACCTCTCCCAAGCCGGAGACCTGCCGAAGTTTGGGGAGGTTTGAGGAGGTGCGCGCGCACCTCCCCAAACGTCGGCAGGCCTCTGGACCTCTGCGCCCTGCCTGCCTGCTTCTTTCCGCTGCCTGGCTGCCCTACGATGTAACCCGCTTCATGATCGAGTGCGACCCCTGCAAGGACTGGTTTCACGGCAGGTAACACAAAGCGATTGGGCCTTTCCTCCCCCCCTTTCCCTCCCCCCTCCCGCTCTAGGGCAGAGATCCCCTTCCTATCGCTCGGGGCCTTTCGTCTCTTTGGCTCGCCAGGGCTGGAGCGGCGAGAGCGAGCGGCAGAGGAGAGATGGTGGGCTCCTGGCTGCCGCTTCTGCTCTGTGCAGTTTTCCAACAGGCCTTTTTGGAGAAGAGGAGGCAGAGGCTTGCGGAGCGCAGATCCAGCCGGCGGCAGAGGCTTGCGGAGCGCGGATCTGGCCTCCGCCGGCGGCAGAGGCTTGCGGAGTGCGGATCCAGCCTCCGCCGGGGGCAGAGGCTTGCGGAGCGTGGATCCAGCCTCCGCCGGCGGCAGAGGCTTGCGGAGTGCGGATCCAGCCTCCGCCGGGGGCAGAGGCTTGCGGAGCGCGGATCCAGCCTCCGCCGGTGGCAGAGGCTTGCGGAGTGCGGATCCAGCCTCCGCCGGGGGCAGAGGCTCGATCCGCCGTTCTGCAAGCCTCCGCCGCCAGTTAATACCCTGTATTCAGCTCTGGGAAGGGGGGAAGGGGGAGAGAGGGGGAGTTTGGGAGGAGGGGGAGCTCCACGGTGCAAAAATAAAGCCCTGCCGCTCTTCGCGTTGCTTGCCCGACTGGCTGTCACGGGACCGCACGGATCGCCTCACTCCCACCGGCAGCTGATTCCTTCGAGTTTGGTCTCGAGCGATTTTGCATTTTCTCCAGTGCTGAAAGCCACTCGGGGAACTTGAGTTACCGGCTCCCCGATCGCTCCACCCTCATCTTCTCTTCGTTCCCGCTTCCCCTTCCGAAGGTTCCTCTTGCCGTCCGTGACTAAAGTCCCACTCCCACCCCCTGCGGCAGGTTGGATCCCCCCCAACTATCTTGAGTACCTCCTAGAGCCCCGCGCTGCCCTCCCCCAGGCCACCGCAGCCAGAGAGGACGGCTCTGAAGTTAGATATTCCGCCCGTAAGTCGCAGAGGGACCCCGGGTGTTCATAATTGATCCATAAAAACCTAATACCGAATAAAAGTACGATACATCAATAAAAAGATCCAATTTGATTTTTTTCCCCCACCGCGTGCACACACACACACACACACACACACACAGGTTGGAGACCCTCCGACGTGGCTTGGGCACCCAGAGGCTCCCGCTGCCCCCTTTTCTCCACCGGGCGAGAGAGGCAAAACGTGCACCAGCCCTGCCCCCATCCACCTCCAGTATGGATGGCTCTGCCAAAAGAAAAACAGCTGAAGCAAGCCTCCCATTGAGAAAATGGGGCAGCGGAGGCTTGCAGAATGGCGGATCGAGCCTCTGCAGGTGGCGGAGGCTTGCAGAGCGGTGGATCCCAGCCTCGGCTTATATTTGAGTCAATGACTTTTTCCAGTTTTTGGGGGTAAAATTAGGGGTCTCGGATTATACTCGAGTCGGCTTATACTCAAGCATATACGGTATATATATGTATATATAATCAGTTTTTCAAGGTAAGATAGGATAATACTTGGAGTCTTTACTAGACCTCTTGGAAGTTTACTTTTATTTGCCTGTAGTCTGCAACAACTCTCATATTCCTGTGCAGAGTGCATGCAGAGGGTTATAATAAAAGGCCTGGTATAGGAATAAAATATTCTCCTGTTTTAAAATAGACAGCAACAATTCAACTCCTTAGAGAAGACATGCACAGGGTAAAAAAGAAAGAAGAGAGAGAGGAAAGCAATCAAGAGATCAAGATTTCAAACATCTCTCCATCATTTCATATACTGTATAACATCAAACACAGAACATCTGCTATTTTCTGAATTAATATGATTTATAGATTGTTTTTTCTCATCTTCTTTTCAGCTGTTCTTGATTGTTACCATGAAATTTCAAGCACAGCCAATTTTTGTTTTATTAGTCTGTGGAATCTATTTGGCATTGTTTATCCCACCATATAAAATTCTCTCCAAAAATGCTGACTGATTGCAAAAAAATAAACTTCCCTTTAACAAATCCTTCTCTTTGTAGTCTGTTGGCCCATACCTTTATTTTCCTTTCCCTTCTACCCTCCCCTCTTTTTTACCTTACCTAAAGTTTACTTCAGAGTCAAAATAATACCGTCTATGTTTCATCCAATATTAGATTAGCTTCACATTCATTTGAACTTCAATCTGTAATCCCAGAGGGATATATTCAACGAGGGTGACTCACCAATTACATCAAGGCAGTTGGTAAAGAGAACACTTCCCAGTCTATCAGCCAGCACGTGGTGACATCATTTTAATGGCCTAGCCTAGCAAGTTACCACCCTTGACAAAATTAACAACCTGCCTCTTTGCACTTTTTGCAGGTCTTTAGAACAATGAGGTGACAATGTAATCATGCCAAAAGCTCCTGACTTGATCTCCACTTCTGACAAGGTGTTCCAGTATGTTATTTTCTTCTTTCATGGCTTGCAGTTATTATCATTTCTTTCTCAACTTCTTTTTTTTCTTTTTTTGCTTCCTACCAGCTTCCTTGTTATAAAGGTCTTTAGGGAATTAAGGAACCCACTTCAAATTTTAATGAGATCTGGAGCACTTGCCTCCCTCAGGGTACTTAAGCAGTTCAGTCATTATATACTCAGAACTATCGCAGACTTTGGCTACTTTTTCCAGATTGTTTAAACTGGTAGTGTTGTATCAGCTTCAATAGAGCCTTTTAAAAAAAAATCTATTTTAGGAAAGTGGATGGCATTATGTTTTAGCAAGTCTCTTAAAAAGTTGATTAAATTCATAGGTAAGATGTAAGATCCAAGATTGTGGAAAGCTGAAATTTTGAGAAAAGAAGCAGAAAAAGCAATATCCAATTTTGTAAAACGAAAGCACTTTTAAGAATATGTTATATTTAAGAGAATATCTATAATAAAGTTATTAATGTAGGAGATACCCTTGTTAAAAACAATTCTCTCCTGGAAGAAAAGTACATACATCTTTGGTATGCATATGTGATACACTGACCCTCTTAATTGTTTCTAAAAGTAAGCAACTGTCAATTCTAAGAGCTGGACGACAATAAAAATTCTCCCAGTAAATAATCATGTATGATCTCAACTGGAATAAAATGAAGGCAGAATTCAATAGAATAGTTTAAATGGCATCCATACTGATAAACTCTTCTCCTATTAATAATACCACTTGGAGCTGAAGCCTATTTTTCACATTCTGTCCCAGCTTCTTGGATGTTCTTGTCATTAATCTATGGCCTTGTTATTTTGCCAGTGAATTTTAAATAGTTTGCTTAAGTAGTAAGATTCTTACATTCTTTTCTCAGTGAAGTCTCAATTAGGAAGTCTACAGAATAGAGACTCAAAGACACTGAAGATTATGATGCAATAGAGGGACAGACAAGAAAAAGCAAATTAATGACCAGTATTGGTAAGAGGAGAATGAGCAGTGTGGTGGCCTAGAGGTGGAGACACTCACCTCCCATTCAGAAGGTTGAGAGTTCAATCCTAGGCAGCAACAGATGTTTCTCTATCAGGGCACAAAGAGAAAATATCTGCTGCAAACTCTGCATAGACATCAGGAAGGGCATCCAGCCAGTAAATGGTGAACTCCATTTAATTGCCCCAAGGAAAAAAAAAGATGGTAGGAGAGTAGATGAGTAAGAGATTGACATGTGACAGAAAAAGAGAGCAGAAATCAGAGACAGAAAGAGTTCCAAGCATTTTGAAGTTCATTTTCATAGGTATTTATTTTTTATTGCAATAATAATAATAATAATAATAATAATAATAATAATAATAATAATAATAATAATAATAATAATAATAATAATAATTTGGAAGGGACCTTGGAGGTCATCTAGTCCAACCCCCTGCTTAGGCAGGAAACCCTATACCATTTCAGACAAATGGCTGTCCAGTCTCTTCTTAAAAACTTCCAGTGTTGGAGCATTCACCACTTCTGGAGGCAGGTTGTTCCACTGATTAATTGTTCTGACTGTCAGGAAATTTCTCCTTAGTTCTAGGTTGTTTCTCTCCTTGACTAGTTTCTATCCATTGCTTCTTGTCCTGCTCTCAGGAGCTCTGGAGAACAGCCTGGCTCCCTCTTCTTTGTGGCAGCCCCTGAGATATTGGAACACAGCTATCATGTCACCCCTCACCCTTCTCTTCATTAAACTACACATACCCAGTTCCAGCAACTGTTCCCTAAATGTTTTAGCCTCCAGTCCCCCAATCATCTTTGTTGCTCTTCTCTGTACTCTTTCTAGAGTCTCAACATCTTTTTTACATCGTGGTGACCAAAACTGGATGCAGTATTCCAGGTGTGGCCTTACCAAGGCATTGTAAAGTGGTATTAGTACTTCACATGATCTTGATTCTATCCCTCTGTTAATGCAGCCTAGCACTGTGTTGGCTTTTTTGGCAGCTGCAGCACACTGCTGGCTCATATTTAAGTGATTGTCCACTAGGACTCCAAGATCCCTCTCACAGTTATTACTATTGAGCAAGGTACCACCTATACTATAGCTGTGCATTTGATTTTTCCTGCCTAAATGTAGAACCTTACTTTTTTCACCACTGAATTTCATTTTGTTAGATAGTGTCCAGTGTTCGAGTCTGTCCAGATCCTCCTGTATGTTAAGCCTATCTTCTGGAGTATTGGCTATTCCTGTCAGCCAGCTACGAATCCATCTGGTGGTGATGCTATCTAACCCACATGTTTCTATCTTATCAAGTAGTAGGTTGTGATCTACTTTATCAAATGCCTTACTGAAATCCAAGTAAATTATATCTACAGCATTCCTCTGGTCCACTAGTTTTGTCACTTGGTGAAAGAATGCAATAAGGTTTGTCTGGCACGATCTGTTTTTGACAAACCCATGTTGGCTTTTATTGATAACTTTGTTCACATCAAGGTGTTCGCTGATTTGTTGTTTGATTATCTTTTCCAGAATATTCCCAGGTATTGAGGTCAGGCTGAGTTTCCTGGATCTTTTTTGAAGATGGGAACTACATCAGCTCTCTTCCAGTCCTCTGGTAGTTCCCCAGTGCTCCAGGATCTTTGAAAAATATAGTTCTGAGATAAATGTCTGCCAGTTCTGAGATCACGTCTGCCAGTTCCTTGAGAACCTTGGGGTGTAATCCATCTGGTCCTGATGATTTGAACTCGTCTAGGCTGGACAGGTGCTCACTTACCATTTTCTTGCCTATCTTAACTTGTGTTTCTATTCTGTTTTTTATGGCACTGGTTTTGGTAGGTTGGACTGTTTTTTCCCTTTGTGTAAAGACAGATGCAAAAAACGAGTTAAATAGCTCTGCTTTCTCCCTATTGCTTGTCACCTTCTTGCCACTTTCCCCCACTAATGGACCAATCATTTCCTTAACTTTTTTCATGTTTCTTATATGTTGAAAGAAGCATTTTTTGTTATTTTTGACTTTGGTCGCAAGCCTTAGTTCATTTTGAGCCTTAGCTTCCCTCACTTCATCTCCCCTCACAGCAGGCACGGCTGTTTGCTGATATTCTGCCTTAGTTATGTGCCCCTCTTTCCACTTCTTATACTTGTCCTTTTTATCTTTCATTTTATCAGAGAGTTCTTTATGCAGCCATGCTGGTTTCTTTTGAAAGCTGTTATTTTTCTTCTTTGTTGGTATTGTGCTAGACTGGGCCTTTATTATCTCACTTTTCAAAATTTCCCAAGCTTCTTGAGTTGTTTTCCCCTTTAGGATTCTCATCCATGGAATTCTTCCCAAGGTCTCTCTAGGTTTATTGAAATTAGCTCTTTTAAAGTCCAAGATTCTAGTTTGGCTGTATTCTATTGCTTGTGCTTCCATAATGTTGAATTCCAATATTGCATGATCACTTCTCCCCAAGGTTCCTGTGGCTTTGACACTTTCTATCATTTCATCTCTGTTTGTGAGAATTAAATCCAATATGGCTAATACCCTAGTTCCCTTCTCTACTTTTTGGGAGAGAAAGTTGTCTGCTAGGTTTGTCAGGAATCTGTTAGATCTTCCACTTGGTGCAGAATTTGTCTCCCAGTTGATATCAGGGTAATTAAAATCCCCCATTCAAGGACTTAGCTACTGTGCCCCTCCACCCACTTCTCCTTAACTTACAGTTTTGTAGCTTTTCCCAGCAGCCTCTGGCAGTTTAAAAGCAAAGAAGGTCCAATCAAGGACTTAGCTACTGTGCCCCTCCACCCACTAAACCAACAAACTAAAAGAAATGGAAGGGGAAGAAACATACAGCAAAGTAAGCAATATAGTTATGTTACAGTTAACAGGTACAAGTGACTTAGTTTTACAACCGCAAGTTAAATCTTACCCACACAGAATCATGTTGCTACTTCTTGTATGTCAGCAAAAAAAAATGGACACATTTCTTCACTCCAGGATTTTAAATTCAGAGTCATAATTTCTTTGCAAAGGTAAATTATAGTATAAGTATATTTCAAGTGGAATAAATCTAAAGTTCTTAATAAATAGAAAAAAAATCAAGTTTGGAGTACATAATTCAATATCACATAGAGATCTTTAATGCTTTCTTAACTTCTTCTAGTGTATTAATTATTAATATGATTATTAAAAAAAAATGAGGACAACCATAGCAGAAGTCAGATCCCTCAAAGGTATTATATTTGTGTCATAGGAAACATGAACTCCATCCAGCTAAATCCAAATGAATATGTACCCAAGGAAATCAACACTAAAACAAAGATGTGGCTAATTAAGACAGCTGTTGAAAACTCCTTTTCACATCTATCACATGTAAGATGGAAGCTCTTTTATATTAAATACATGTAGGTAAGGTTAGTGTTGGGATATACATTTGGAAACTTAAAAATATCAATAGAATAATTCCAACAATTCCAAATTGTGATTGATCTTGCAACCTTTACATGAAGAACATTATAGGAACAACCATGTTAGGTGTTGGAAATTATATGCTGTACTAATGAAAGCAATTTTGACTGACAGAACAAGAAGCAATTTGCCCTTCTGGTGTGTCTCCTGCCACAGGTCATCAATGTTCTGCTTCAGAAATTCTCCATTCCCTTGAGCAGATGCTGAATGCATGTAAGGGATTGGGGGAAATTGCCTGTAACCTTTTCCATCATTGACATCTGGATTTCCCTTTTATGGTAGCTTGAAGACCATATTTCAGTACCTTTTTGAATGCTGGCTTGAAATGGACATTTAGAAATCCCACATGGCTGTCAAAATATGTATTGAAACAATCAATGGTTTAGGATGAACAAAGTAATGTTCAGTATTGACTTGAGGCCAATTTTTACACATTTGAGTTATTTTTATATCTACTTTGTATACTAGCAAGTTAAATATTTATGCTGAAGTTTCAGTACGATCTAAATAAATAGGATCATGGGGCCATTTCACTAGAACAAAAGTCTTGAAGCGGTTTGTCTTCCTAAATCTTTGATTGAGCCTAAGAAGAGTAAGAATTGGAGACATGGCATTAAATAAAGTGAGGGGGATTGCATTTCAAAGGAAAAAAATACACTAAAGTGTCTAGCTATATCTTATCTTTCTGAAAGATGTCAATCCAGCAATTCTCTTAAATTCAAGATAGAAAAGTAAATATTGGTTGTGGTTTGTTCTCCAAGTTTGTTGTTTAGTTTCCAAATTTTTCATCACTAGGCTAGGCAACATTAGCAGCAGAACATGGGTTGAAATGTCTTCTTGAGGTTCTCTTCTGCAACAAGCTTGGAGAACAAACCACCACCAACATTTACCACATGAGCTACAAATATTTTCCACCATTTCTAATAGGAAACTAATGTGAAGCTGGCCTATAATTTTGGTTTCAAAGGTTTCAAGCATTATTAGTGTAAACAGTTGCACAAGCAAATGCAAATTCTGGAGATTTTGAAATTGTGACTGATAAGAAGCAAGTAAAAAAAAAGGCTAAACAAAGACAAGTGCCCAGGATGTCATCACATCATAGCAAGAAATTTGTAGTATAATTGCAAGACTTTCCACAGCACCCTCAGTAACTGGACTCAGTTGAATCAGAAAACAATCCCACTGTTTCTTCCTGAGAAATAAAGGTGAACTTGACTTAAGGACTGGAATAATTATGAATAATAATAATAATAATAATAATAATAATAATAATAATAATAATAACAACAACAACAACAACAACAATAACAACAGTGACAATACAAGAACTATAGGTTTACTTCATAGTATTCTATAGTTTCTCATTATTTAATTCGTTTCCATTTAAGATTTGCTAATATGGTTTAAACATGATTTTCACTCTTATCATATAAATCTGACAGAGGAGAGATGAAATGATGTGCTTTCCAAAATTCAAATTGCATTTAAATGATTGGCTACACTGAATCTTCTCCAGTTAGTGATGCATTAGATATCATTAGAAATTTTCTTGAGGAAAGAGAGTGGATAGAGTCAACTTCCATTTTTAATTAACTATTTATACCTTCACTAGAAGGGACGCAGTGGCTCAGTGGGTTCGGACGCTGAGCTTGTCGATCAGAAGGTCAGCAGTTTGGTGGGTCGAATCCTGAGTGCCGCGTAACAGAGTGAGCGCCTGTTACTCGTCCCAGCTTCTGTCAACTTAGCAGTTCGAAAGCACGTAAAAATGCAAGTAGAAAAATAGGGACCACTATGGTGGGAAGGTAACAGCGTTCCATGCACCTTTGGCGTCTAGTCATGCCGGCCACATGACCACAGAGACATCCTCAGACAAGCGCTGGCTCTTCGGCTTTGAAACGGAGATGAGCACCGGCCCCTAGAGTTGGAAACGACTAGCACACATGTGTGGGAGAACCTTTACCTTTACCTTCACTATTCATTTTAGAATTTGTTTTTTTCCTATGTCTTTTTATTTCTTGATTTCTAATTATAAAAAACTACAAAACTGTATACTCAAGCCCTGAAGCACAAGGCCATTATTTCAGTTGAGAACCCTTCCATTAATATGCTTAAACCACAGGTAAAGAACCTAAAGAATCCAGCAGATAACTTGGTTCAGCCATTTTGTTGAAGCCCATGCTTCCTGTTTGTTATTTGCTTTTCTTGAGTAGATTATGTCCAACCAAGCTTTTTTCCAACAACAAAGTAGATTAAGAAAAATATATATATATATTCAACACAGAAGGGAGAAGTACTGTATATTTGTCAGTTCTTCTCTCTATATACATATATCTCATCTTCTCTTCATGTCTTCCAAAGTTTTAAGAAACATTTGGAAATGTGGGGGAAAGAGAAGATGGTGCTGAAGTTTGCAGATGAAGAACAAGTGAACAAAGATTGCTTTATAACTTCAGAACTGTTAGTTGCTCCTAACAATGGAAGACAAGTTGGATCAATCCCACTGGTCATCAGTTTTATTGCTTCTTTCTTGAAAGACTGTAAATATACTTTTATGTACTATGAAAACTATTTCATACATTTTCTTCATTTCAATTTTGACATTATTATTTTTTAAACACTAGGCCTTCCTTCCTTCCTTCCTTCCTTCCTTCCTTCCTTCCTTCCTTCCTTCCTTCCTCCCTCCCTCCCTCCCTCCCTCCCTCCCTCCCTCCCTCCCTCTTCCCTCCAGTGGGGAGATTCTTCATAGTTCTAGAATCATTTTGCATCTACCCTTTTCATCTGTGTATGAAAAAGGCATTTTCTGATAGAAAAATGTTGCTTTGACTTCCTTTTCTTCTGGTCTCATCAGATTTGGTCAACATGAAGTTCTTTTTCTTTTCTTTTTTAAGGAATAGGACATGGTCTATGTGATTTGCTGTTACAGTTACTGCAGCATTGGAATACTTGAACATGCTTCTGCTCTGAAGGAAAAAGATAAAATATGTAACCTTTTCACCTTCTACTACATAATTGGAGATTGGTGGGCCACTTGAATGAATTATAAATGTAACAGATATTGCCCAGTGTCCCTTAACAGATCACCATGGAACCACAATTACTATACATTGAAATAAATCATCATTGCATGGCAGCACATTGGAAATGAAAGGGACAGCAGTGCTATCTCTATGAAAGTTAGAAATACAGAGCCTTATTTTCTGAAAACTTGAAAAGCTCCCCCTTTCAGGCCAGGATCCCTCTCTGCTTGATGTCTCTTCCTTCAGTTACCATTCTTATTTGCTACATAAAGCTGATTGGGCTTAATTGGCCCTCTTCTGCCATATTTCCTTGCAAAGCTCTTGGTGGTTCACTTAGGTAGTTTTCATTATAGTCTCTTTGAGTTGCTGTGCACTTTATATTTGTGGCAAGGCAATATAAATGCTATAAAATGGAAATGTAACTTGTTACACTGCCAATGTAATTGGCATTTTGGAACATTTTTCTTGCAATTTAGATTTCTTGCACTGCTATCAAAACAGTGGGTAACAGAGGAAAAAAAGATTTAGTGGACAATATTTATTTGATCTGCACTGATTGATCCATTATAAACAGCTTACATCAATTGTGTCTATGATTACCCAAGATAAGAACCCTGAAATTGTCAGACAAATAAATGTAAATACTTTATTGCATTTCTTTTCTTCCTCATATTCTCAGAATAACAATGCTCTACATACCAATTACAGGATGAAAAACATAAGACTTGTGATTGAGTGAAATATTCATGGTTGGTTCATGGTTCGTGGTTTTGTTTTGGCTTTTTTGCTTTCTTCATTTCCCAGCACATTTTTCCAGCTCTATATTAAAGAGTTGCCTTAATATGTTACTCTTAAGTGCTTCTAGACTGATATAATAATTTAGTTATACAGCCCCTGGTGAGTTTAATAGCTATGCAATGCCAATTGTCAGTTAGGATGCAAACAAGCTACAAAGGGAAAGCAGACCTAATATTATAATTTCCAGAAAAGGCTTCCTAACATTGGATTTTTCTTGTCTATCCCAATTTTATAACCAATTTACTCTGCAATGCTGATTAGCATACTAATAGCATTCTTGGTAGCTCCTAGAAATTATTCCCAAGATCATCCATTAAACATAAAGTGTTAAACTTATAGCTATTTGTAACAGGGAAGCATTAGCCTATTAAAAGTTCTTTTATCTTTCAAGATGAGCCCAGTCACAAACTGCAGTTGTTTTACTCTTTTTCCTAATTTTTTTCAATGTAACAATTGGTTGGTTGGTTGGTTTAATTGCAGAAGTACTACTACTTCCACATGGATAAGAAAGAGAGATGATTTTTATTATTATAATCTGTTCACACCAATGTCAAATCATAACTGACAGTTCTTTACCTGGTGTTAACTTTCATATGCATCAAGTTCTTCCCAAGAACCTAGGATGTCATAACAGATCAGCGTAATAAATGTGTGGATCCAAGCACTGAGGCCTTTTGCAATTGACAGATGGAAATTTTGCCAATAAGCAGATTTTCTGATTGCTGTCCAAGGTTTCTTGGTATGACAACCAGTTTGCTGATAACTAATTGGCCAGGTTATACCATAATCTTTCAATTTTGGTTTTCTGTTCTTCATACTTTGTGATCTTCTATTATTGCCACTTCAATTATCCTCACTTTCTTCTTTTCAAACACAGTTATAGCTGGTATGTTATGAGTCAAGACTTTTATCAGTCTGTATTCAGAAATCACACAAAATTTTAACCTGCTTATTTTAATAGCAAGTCATAGTGGTGTAGTTTTCAAAGACAGTATACTTGTCTTATTGTGGTTGTTGGTCTTCAAATAATGCTACAGGGCTAGGTTCTTGTTGTCCAGTCACACTTCTCCTGAATCCCATTGGCCACTTGTCAACAGATGCCCAGATACTCTAATATCCAACATGGTCCTTATTGACCTGGGTGACAACTAATGGAGTATAGGATTCTTTTTCTGTTTCCTCACCATATTAAGTGGTTTGGTGGATACACCTAGTCTGGTTGTTCCACTAAAACTTACCTTCAGTGAGAGTTATTACTTATGTGTTCATCTCTTATTGATTGCTTATCTGTTCCCTCCATGAAAAGTTTTGTCTCCCTTTTACTAACATCCCACTTGGATGAAATATATATTCTGATACAGTACTTCATTATTTGAGTTTACAGCCCATTATAATCAATTGTGTGTTTTTTTCTGAATAAACATGTAATTGAGTTCAGTTAAATTTCATTTTCCAATGGAGCTGGGAAATAAATAGTTCTTTTTGATAGTAAAATCTATCATTGTAATATTATTCTCTATAATATAATCTGAATTACAGTACATGAATATTTTTTTTTACATTGACATAAAATAAACATAGATGCTTACCCAAAAATTATTCAACAAAATTAGGAGAGTTTTATGTAACTAGTCCTTCCATCTTGCTTTTACTCCCTAATATGTCTACTTTTTGAACTTGCTCATAAGTCTCAGTAACTCTATCTGAATCGCTTACCTTTCTCATACTGTATATAGATTTAATTGTTAATAAAATGGCTTCTGTTCAGTGGTGGGGCTCATCCAGTTCTCACCAGTTCAGCAGAACCAGTAGCTAATTTTTTGTTTCCCAGGCTCAGAATGGATTTTTGGAAGCGGCATCCACACAGAGAACTGGTTGTTCACATATTTGAATACCACCACTGCTTCTGTCTACAATAATTGCCTGGGGGAAGGATAAGTTATAAATAATTTTTAAGAGAAATATTCAATGAAGAATGAGTTAATTAAAAAATAGATATAATAGACACAAAGAAAATTCCATGAATTGTATTAAGGAACTATGCAATGACTGGGTTCAAACTGGTTTCAAGCCAAAATTGTCACTACAACACAGTAAGTCAAAATCAAATGATATATGGCTTGGTATATGGTAGGTGAAAGCTTCCAATACTTTCTTTACTTTTATTTTTTTTTTAGTTAAAATGCTTTTGGATTGGATTCAGCTTCTAGGGACAGTATGGACAAGTAATCACCATCTTCACTTGTCTTGGCTTTTGCAAGAGCTTCCAAGAATTATCTTGACCTTATTCATTGTCTCCTTTTTTATTTCCTATAATTTCAAAGGTACAATAAGTTTTCTCAATTCATCATCCACTTGCATTATATGCCTGATGATGTATATTTTTTTCACCAAAATTGGTAATTTTTGCCAATGCTCTCTACATGGGGCTCCCCCTGAGGACCACTCGGAGGCTTCAGCTGGTGAAGAATGCAGCCGCGTGAGTTGTGATGCCTTGGTGGAGCAGTGGGCTAATGCCTCCTTAAGTAACACCAGCTGCCTGCAATTAGTGCAGGTTCACATCCCACCAGGCTCAAGGTTGACTCAGCCTTCCATCCTTCCGAGGTAGGTAAAATGAGGACCCAGATTATTGGGGGAAATTAAGCTGACTTTGTAATAATGCCGCTTGGGGGGTGTATGAAAGCCCTAATAAGCAGGCATATACATAGAATGAAGGCAACTGCTAAGCTTGTAAGCCGCCCTGAGTCTTTGGAGAAGGGCGGGATATAAATGGAATTAAAATAAATAAAATAAATAAATAAATAAAAAATAACACCTCTTCTCCGCGAGCTGCATTGGCTTCCAGTTGCCCTCCGGGTGAGATTCAAGGTGCTGGTGATGACCTATAAAGCCCTAAATGGCATGGGCCCAGATTATCTAAGGGAGCACCTGCTGCCAGCGTCAATTTCCAATCGTCCTGTGCACTCCCACAAGGAGGGCCTCCTCAGGGTACTGCCGGTCAAGGATTGCTGACGGGCGATCCACAGGGGGAGGGCATTCTCTGTGGGCACGCCTGCCCTATGGAATCAACTGCCAACGGAACTCCGGACTGCCCCCGACCTTCGTTCATTTCGCTGGGACCTATAAACCTGGCTCTTTGAGCTATCTGGTCTGGACTGAGGGGTTTAATATTTTTTAAATTGTGATTTAATTTTTGCGGCTAGACTTAATTTAATTTATTTTAATTTTATATTGGATTGTTTTTAAATTTTGCCTTGTAAACCGCCCTGAGTCCTTTGGGAATATGGCGGTATATAAACCAAATAAATAAATAAATAAATAAATAAATAAATAAATAAATAAATAAATAAATAAATAAATATTATTTAATAACTATAAGGGAGACTGTTATACAGATTCACTTACAAATACTAAGTGGTTAACTTACAATGAGCCAGATAAAAACAATTTTCTTACATTTATTCCTGTAGCCACATTTTCAATGAGATTCCTTGAGATGTTAGAACACAGACTCCATAGTATTGATAGACTCTATTTAGATAACATTGTTTCCCTAAGGAACTCCACAACAGCTACATAGCTGAACAGAAATATTAATTTAAGTCCGATCTAATTTTGTGGACATATTATAGCAATCGCATTTCTGACACATACAACTAATCTTTCAGTCTTGTCTACCCATTTCTCATATTTTTGGTCCCGGAAGTTTTAAAGCATGGAACAGAAAGGAAAAAAGCTTTATCATCAAAAGGAAACTATGGGTAAGGACCACTGAATCTGCTTCTCCCTGCTTTACTTCCCTGGGTGCAATTTCTTCAACAATTTTTCTGCTTGTAGCTGAAATAGCACTAAGCCTGGCTGGAAAAAACAGTATTTGGAGCAATGAAGCATAAGAATGAAAAGCAGGCAGAGGGAGCATTCACTTCCTTTTATTCAGTTCACTTTCTAATATATCTAAAAATAGAATGCAACACTGTCTTCTAAGTGCAGTGACTACTTGGATAAAAATATATAGCAGAAACAAACAAACATGGGAAAATAATTTTTATGTATATTCCTCTATATACTTTTAAAATCCATTTTGCATTTGTTCGGTTAGTATATCCGAAGCTGAACATCCAGATTCAGTCACAGTTTTGTTACATACAGTATTAACCTTGTGAACTCTCAAGCTTCCTCCTTCCATTATATATTCAAGATGGACAGTGATTAATATTTATATGTTGCTTATATGTATGTGTATATGTGTGTGTGTGTGTAGTATGTTTAAATATATGTGTTATGTTATGAAAGCAAGCAACCAAATTTCATTTTAATGTGTGCCATTGTGCCCACAGTAAAAAAAATGACAATAAAGGTTATCTATCTGTCTGTCTGTCTGTCTGTCTGTCTGTCTGTCTGTCTGTCTATCTATCTATCTATCTATCTATCTATCATATAAAGCACACATATAAAAATAGCAGTCTAGCATTATTCTCACTAGCACTTGGGTGTTTGAGAAACTGATTAGGGTTTGAATGGAGCCAGATTCAACAAGGACATATTTAGTGTTATGGAGGAAAAAAGGATTGATTTTCCCTGAAGGGACAAAAGTTATTTTTTAAATAAGAGTCATATTATTTCTTATGAGTGAAATAATATTTATAGTCATGTACTGTTTTTTTTAAAAAAAACCAATAAACATGCAAGATTTTGGTTTGGTTTTGTTGTAAGAAAAAACAGCAGCCTTGAAGCTATCTTAACAAACATTTCACCAAAGACAAATATATTAATTCAAAGAGACAAATCACTCATTCCATGTAAGATAAACCAATTATGCACAGTAGTTGAGGTGAACAGACAACACTTCTGGATTACTAAAAATAAAAGAGGAACCTGCCCCATAATCCCAGATATGTATCGTTAATAAGAAGTCCCACTACAGTGAGGCTTAATGCTGGTGACTGCATAGTGTTGTAGCCCTAGCAAAAGATATTACTTTATAGGAGCAGCCAGTGGTGGGATTCAAATATACGAACAACCAGTTCTCTCTGTGGATGCCATTTCTGGAAGTCCATTCTGGGCCTGGGCAACAAAAAATTAGCTACCAGTTCTGCTGAAGTGGTGCGAACCAGCTGAATCCCACTACTGGGAGCAGCATCTGGACAGTACCATCTTCAGAAGCTAGATAGTAAAAGTATTTAAACATTCCTTAAATGCTCATGAATACAAGAAGGAAGAATTGAGAAATAACCCCTTTCATTGTTATGTTACATTGGGTAGTATTCAAGAATTTTGTCTCATCTACTTTATTAAATGACAAATTAGCATAAGGGATATGTAATATATGGATTTTAACTATGTTGAAATCTTCTTATACTTCATGTTTGAATTTTGACTATTAGATATTGCTAGAATATCATGCTAAAAATTAAGCTTCTTGTAATCACATGGAACACATGTTCTAAAAGCCTTGAATGCTAATGTTCCACTTTTGATCTGGAATAACTTTAGCATTTTGTCTTCAGTTCTCTTTCCTTGGGAAAATCAATGCACAATAGATGGGAAAGCTGAACTTTTCTGTACTGTTCCAATCCAGATTATAGCCACAAGTGTATAAAATGAGCTTAAGAAACTGATATGTTCATTTTCATTCCTTCCATTCTTTAGTTTATTCAATGTTATTCTAAGAAAGATTGTTTTTTAAAAAGTAACATAAAATGCATATGTATGTTCGCAAAGGGTCTTGACATATTAACTAAGGCTTCTTTGCATGCTATTTTTCATTATTAATTTCATTTATTTTTCCATTATTGTCCTTATACACAATTTCTTATGAATTTATTATTCATCAATTTTTGTACTGCAATCTTAAGGAGAAGTTTATTATCAAAGGTAATTGTTTATTAAGATAGAATTATAGCAAGTATAAATTATGGAAATTGACATTTTAAATATAAACTGAGTTTATTTACCTCTTCCTATTTCTATATTCAAGTCTTTGAAGCTGTCAATTCACTCACAACACTGAAATCACATTGCCATATTCCTATGTAAAATTGTTTGGAATCACATCACAAAGCATGTTTATCCAAAGTTTTTCTGGATAAATATTGGAGAAACTATAGTCTCAGTACAAACCTGGAAAGCCCAGATTCAGCAAATGTGAATTACAAATTAATATAATGGCTAGTCTATTTCACCTGTTCAGTGTTGGATTATAATGCCATTTAGGGCTTTATAGGTCATCACCAGCACCTTGAATCTCACCCGGAGGGCAACTGGAAGCCAATGCAGCTCACGGAGTAGAGGTGTTACATGGCAGTATCGGGAGACCCCCATCACGACTCGCGCGGCCGCATTCTGCACCAGCTGAAGCCTCCAGGTGGTCCTCAAGGGCAGCCCCATGTAGAGAGCGTTGCAGTAGTCTAAATGGGAGGTCACGAGTGCATGAGTGACTGTGCGTAGGGCATCTCGGTCCAGGTAGGGTCACAACTGGTGCACCAGGCGAACCTGGGCAAAAGCCCCCCTGGTCACGGCTCCTATATGATCTTCAAAATTGAGCCGTGAATCCAGGAGGACGCCCAAGTTGCAAGCCCTAACAATGGGGGGTAACATTTTAATAACTTAGGGGTCAGTCAGGACATCAAATAACTCCATTTTCACTACCTATTTCCAGAAACAATTTGTGGTATATCATAATTTTACTCAGTGTTCTCTTGAAAGGGATAGTCTGTCTTTATGTCCACTTGACACAAGCATTCCCTGATTATGCCTTTTTCATATCATGTCCTCATGAGATGTAGTCCCCAGCCCATAGTAGAAAGTAGGATTAAGTTATCCTTAGTTGTCCCTTTTAAACTAATGTCTTTTCTTCTTTTAAGTTGCAGCAAACAGACATGGTAACTTCTACAGATTGAAATTAGCTCATCTCCTTTTGGGGAGAATCTCCTTCTGACTTTGGATAGCACAATAATAGTTTCAGGCAAGGCTATCACTTCAGAGATCCCATCTCAGAGGCTTGGATCATCCATAGTAGACAGTAATAATGATGGGCATAGACCATAAATCATAGAAACTCTACTGATTTAGTCATTTGACCATATTAAAACACATCAATGGAAAATGCTGCACTGCAACATCAAATATTGCACCCATGCAAAATATTTGCATCTCTTGGTTCTTTCCTTGCAAGAGAATCCTTAGAAGCATGACAGTCTGATAAATCAGTGATTAGCAGATATATTCAGATAAGTTCCATCTATAAATCATTCAATAAAGAAAGCAATTAAAGTCAAGGAAAGAACCAAACAAACAAAACATGGCCCTTCTCCTTCTCATACCTGTTAAACAACACACAGATAATACAATACATCCAACATTGGCATTCCAGTCTCCAACCCCAAGCGGCATATCTTACTTGCATGTTTTGTCCTTTCACATTGAACTTGATCATAAAACTAATCAACCTCCACTTATGCATCAGTGGTTAGAACATAACTTTGGATGATCATCATATTAAAGGGCTGTCTATGATTCTAATTGATATCATCCAGTCATTTATTGCATTGTAGTCAAGTACTGTCCTTGCTGTATCCTTCCTGACTATAAACACAACATTGTTCTTGTGTGTTCTGAGTAGTAAACAATGTGATGTTTTGACTGAAACTGTCTAATTCCAGTGTATTTCAATGTCCTGCTGCCTAAAATGTCAATGCTTAGTTGATTCATTTCATCATTCACTGCGTTAAGTTTTGCCACATCTGTGCTTCTGACATTTCATGTTCCAGCTATAACTCTTGTCTTTGAAGTTTCAGATTTTCTTTTCCTGGTTGACAACATCATCAGAAGCTTTAATCTAGCCATGTCATGAACACCATTAATATTCCCAAAAAAATCCCCAGTTCTTCCTCAGTAATATGTTGAGTGGCATTCAACCTGAGGGACCCATCATCCAGAACTATATAATCAATCATTTTGTATTTCCTGCCCATGTGGTTTTCTTGGTAAAATTCAGGATGGATTATCATTGCCTTCTCCTTTGCAGTATGAACTGATGCTTTTGCCATCCTCAATAAAGTAATAATCCATTTCCAGCATCTTCCTATATCGTGGCTCTCCGGTATAGGTGCCTGCTTCCTTTAGCTGGACAGCTGGGATGCTCTTCACACCTTGGGTTACCTTGCTGGGGATATATACTCATGGTATTCTTCGCTCATCTCTCCCACAAACAAACCTCTCTGCCACAATCAACACCATAGCAGGACTTAGGGGGATAGTCTGTTGTGCATGTCCTTTCTGACTTCTAAATTTCCTTCAAGTAAACTGCTCCAAACCTATGTTTTCATAGTGATAAAGGTAGTGTTGTGTTATGCATCCATCAACGTCATGTGTTGGGGTTGAAGGCCTATGTAAATTGTTGAGGAAGGGGCAGAATGTGGCAAGACAAAAATACCTTCACAAAGCTCAAAAGCCAGGATTCAAGAGAGGGGATCTGTCCAGTCTAAAAGGCGAGATGCCATAGTAACAGGAGTTGCACCTACTGTTTTAGGTTTGTGTTCTCACTGCAGCAAAATGTCCCATGGGAAAAAGCATGTAGATTTCTTGTCAGGTTTTTAAGTCAAAGTCCAGAAGGATGGCTAGTCAAGGCTTATTGTAAACATAGGTTTACATGTCACTTCTGAATGAACATGTCAGTTACTAAAGGTGTTACACTTGCATTCACATCTTCCTGCTCCAGATGCATGTTCAAAGATATTGCCAAACGTATTCTGGAGTACTGCTATATCTAAGAATCCAAAGATATAGCACATATTTTAGCAACAGAACACTGAATGTGATCAAAAGAAAGGAAACAGAGATTTGTGACCCATTTCCTCCTTCCTGGGTAAAGCTGAAAAGTACTGCAATGCTTAATATACAAATATAAAGAAACTTACTGAAATATTGTCTTCATATATTGAATTAATATCTGGTAGCTGTACTGAAGTCAAAACATATTTCCAATCTTTCCTGGTCTGGAAAATAGATGTAGATATTGTTTTGCCCTTCACTCTCCAAACTCCTTAGAGAAAAAAGGAATGAATAGAATAGAATAGAATAGAACAGAACAGAACAGAACAGAACAGAACAGAACAGAATAGAATAGAATAGAATAGAATAGAATATCTTTATTGTCACAAAATTAAGTGCTGTCCACAGTGCACACCACACATTCTATTCACCATTGTACTTCCCCTAATATTGCACTTCAATGTTGCACGATGCAACATTTAATATAGTATTTAATATGGTTACAGCTCTGAGATAAAAACTATTTTTCAGCCTATTTGTCGTTGTTTTTATTATCCTGTACCATCTGCCAGATGTCTGGGATGAGATGAGTCTTTAAGAATATTTTGAACTTTCCTAAGGCAGCGGGAACTGTACAGTTTGTCCGGGGGGGGGGGGAGAGGAGAGGGGAGTCAATAATTCTCTGGGTGATGGTAATAAACCTCTGGAGCACTTTACTATCTGCTACTGTGCAGTTGGCAAACCACACACAAATGCAATATGTTAGAATGCCCTATATGGAACAGCGGTAGAAGGTCACCAGCAGTTTTTCATTCAATTGTTGTTTCCTGAGAAGTCTCAAGAAATATAATCTCTGCTGGGCCTTCTTAACCAATGCTATAGCATGAGCACTGCAGGTCAGGTCTTCCTTTATGGTAACATCCAGAGACCTAAAGTTCGCCACCCATTCCACATGATCTCTGCTGATGATAAGGGGCTGAATGTCTGATCTATTCCTCCTATGATCTACTATAAGCTCCTTGGTCTTAGTGGTGTTGAGAACCAAATTATTGTCTCTGCACCACAAGAGCAATCACTTCAGCTCATCCCAGTAAGCAGACTCATCCCCGTTAGATATAAGCCCCACAACTGTTGTATCATCCACAGATTTAATAATAAAATATTGCTGGGATGGATGGGGGTGCAGTCATAAGTGTAAAGGGTATAAAGCAGAGGGCTCAACAGACAGCCCTGTGGGGAGCCAGTATTAAGAATAAGGGCTGAGGAGATATAGTTGCCTATAGTTGCCCTCTGAGACCAGCCAGACAGGAACTTCATAATCCAAAGGGAGCTTGAATGTGAAAGTCCAAGGCTGACAAGTTGAGACACCAGTGTATATGGAAGAATTGTGTTAAATGCAGAGCTAAAATTTACAAAAAGCATCCTTACATAGGTCCCCCACAGCTCCATATGAGTTGGAGCAGCATGGAGAGTGATGGCTATGGTGTCCTCTGTAGATCTTTTTGCTCTGTATGCAAACTGGTGACTGCCAAGTGTGTATGGGAGGCAGGACACAATGTGCCTGCAGACCAGTTTTTCAAAACACTTCATGATAATAGGGGTGAGTGCCACTGGTCTATCATCACTGAGACTGTTAGTAAAGGACTTCTTTGGTAGTGGAACAATGATGGAGGCCTTCTGTTGTGATTCAGGGTCAGCCTGTGGGTTCGGCAGTTGGGTCGGACAACTCAGAGGAGGAGGAGGGGGGTGTTGAAGAGCTTGCTAATGATGGCCTTGAGGCTCCGCAGAGCCATCAGCTGGGCCCCTCCCACTTGGTCACGACGGAGACCCAGCTGTGTGAGCCTGACAGTGTGGATGAAGATGACCCACAGCTGGCCCTGTTCAAGGATGCCCGACGCAGGAGGCAGTCAATCAGGAGTAAACAGAGGAAGGCAATGGGGCACCTCAGAAGGAGGCAGAGAGAGGCCACGCCCTGAACTGTATTTAAGGGGAATGTGTAGGAGGGCTGGTTTGCTGAAGGCAACCACTTGGATAGTTCCTGTTTCATAGCTCCTGTTTCATGGTTGGTGTCTTGTCTTGCTCTGTTTTATGTTAATAAATTTGGCAGGCTTTATTCCAGCCTCTTGCCGTTTGTAAAGGGGTTGTCCCTGCTTTTGCTGCAGGGCCGGTAGCAGGCTGGTACAGAACACCTTCAGACAGGATGGAACAGTGGACTGGGATAGAGATTGTTTAAAAATCTTGGTAAAGACCCCAGCCAACTGGTCTGCACAATCTTTAAGCACTCAGCCAGAAGTGCCATCAGGTCCAGCAGCCTTCCTTGTGTCCACAGTTCTCAAGATACTCCTCACCTCATGCTCCTCCATGATGAGGAGATGGCTGCAGTGGACAAGTGGCTGTGGTACAGCTGTCTCTGATGGCTTCACTTCAAAGTGGGCAAAGAAATGATTCAGCTCCTCTGCCAACAAAGCATCTCTGTCAATAGGAGTGATGTTATTAGACCTATAGTTGGTGATTTGTTGGATCCCCTGCCACACCTGCCTCACATCATTGTTAGGAAAATGATCTTCAATCTTCCTTTTATAATCTGCCTTGGCCTGCCAAATGCATCTCTTCAGACTGGCTCTGGCAGCACTATATTTTGCCCCGCCACCAGATCTAAAGGCGTTGTTTCTGTCATGCAGGAGATGCTAGACTTCCTTAGTCATCCAAGACTTCTGGTGGGGATAAATACAGATGCATTTGTCCATAGTAACAGTGTCTGTGCAGTATTAATATAGCCCAGAACAGCTGCAGTGTAATCCTCCAGGTCTAGGTGGTTGAAAATATCCCAGTTTGTCCTCTCAAAACTGTCCTGCAGCTGTTGAGAGGTGCCTTCAGGCTAGGATTTCACAGTCTTTATCTTGGCCAGAGCCTATTTCCTAAGAGGGATATATGCTGGTACTAAAAGCAGGGACATATGGTCTAACTGCCCCAGATGTGGTAGTTGTATAACCCTGTAGCCAAGTTTAACATTGGAATAGGCCTTGTCCAATGTATTTGTTCTCCTAGTGGCACACTTAACATACTGGTGGAATTTGGGAAGCACTGCTTTTAAATCAGCATGATTAAAGTCCCCTGCTATAATGTGCACAGCATCAGGATACTTATTCTGCTGGTTATACAAAAATCCCAAAGCCAAGTTAGCATTAGCATCATGTGGAATATAAACAGCAGTGATTATGACCATGGTAAACTCCTGCGGAAGGTACTGTATATGGGTCTGCATCTCACAATCACATACTCTAGGTCCATAAAGCAGTGACCATATACAGTCTTTGTGTTGGTACACCAACTGTTGTTGACATACATGCATAACCCCCCTCCTTTGCTTTTACCAGAATCCCTGCTCCTGTCCTGCCAGTGCATTGTGCAGCCCAATAGCTCAAAAGGAAGGAAGGAAGGAAGGAAGGAAGGAAGGAAGGAAGGAAGGAAGGAAGGAAGGAAGGAGCATGTATTTGCAGTAATTAAAAATGCTACTTTGTGAAGATTGCTAGTTCTGAACTGCAAAATAAATCTGGAAGCTGGAGCTTCATGCAATGATGATTTCCCCTACTTGAACACCCAGGAGCCTACTGGGCAGGAACCTGAGCATGTAATTTATTTCTACTCTGAGATAGCAATCATGAAAATCTGACTTTCTGCGTAGCACCAGGTATTTTTCAAAATGTTTCAGTTTTGTTCTATATCTTTAAATAGGACCAGCAAGCAAGAAGTTAAAAAATGAGTAGAAAGATTGAATATCAGCTTTTCCATTTAAGCCAAAAACTACAGACAACAAACGTTAATGAAGGAAGAAAATCAGTTGCATGGAGCTAGATTATCTTTGTACCTGCTGCTTCTGGGGAATTCTGTTTGGGGAACAAATTCTACATCGGAAATGGAATGAACATCCACATAGATTGTAGATTGTACACAAAAGAGAGCCCAGCTTTGTTTAAAAATGTATTATTGTACAAACTACAATTGACTTCTTTTTATGACATACTGAGACAGAAACCATGTTTTACAATGAAATGGCTAGACTCATTCAACACAAACCAATACATTTCTCTGAATTGTGATATTCCCTTCTTGTAAATCCTTTTGCTGCCCTCTTTCTCTCTGAGAAAAACCGCTGCATATCTCCTAAAGAATACACCCAGTGGTTTCTCTATAAAGCAAGGATGTGGGTATACTATTATCATTCACTGCAGCATATATTATCTGAACTAAAATTGACCTTGCGTGAGCAATTCACTCTATATTCTTCTGCTTTAATTCTTTTCCCCACAGTCTGGCTCTGGCAACCAATGTGAGTCAGCTGGAAGAAAAATAATTGTCTTCCAGTAGCTAAATATGAAGAGATCAGGCAGATGTTATCATTCCCTTGCTATATTCAGGGATAAAAGGGTGAGATCTCAACATCTGTCCTGAACAGTCTTTACTGTACATACATAGATATCAGATTTGGCTTCCTTAGTCATTGAATCACCCATACACAATCTTCTCTTCTGTTTTCCTGCCCTGTATCTTGTATTTTCTGCAACCTCCACTCATCTACTTCTGCCTCTTTTGTCGTGAGCCAAATTGTTACTGATCAGAGAGATCGAAAATTTTAGGCTATGACACAAAAAACTTTTTTTTTCCTTTGAGGGTTTCTTGTGGAAGAACATAATGCCTGAATTGCAGGCACTGGTTATTTCTTTAAAGGGAATATTATGTATAACTATTCTGTGTACCTGGAGTGAGTTTGATTTTAGTTTTGGAAAACATGTGTTTATCTTTTCACCTGCATGCAGCAAGGAACAGTTGGGGGGAAATGAAATTATATTGGTCTAACTTTAGGGTACCAAACAATAGCTGTCAGCCCCTTTTCAGAAAAGAAAATTCTGACAGTTTATAATGTTCATGAACTTTGATTTACAACACCTTGTCATCCCAATTTTATTTGCTGTCAGAGTGACTTTTATCTAATAATCTGAAAGTCAGTGCCAATATGAGCAGACAAATGGAACTGGATCGACTTTGGTAAGGCAATCTCCTAACTCAATAGCTAGATACATGAATTGTTTTAGGCTGGTTCCAAAACATTTGCTGGAGGTTTAGCTCACATTTTATTCCTGAGATTCCATTAGGCCTCATACTCTAAATTTGTAATTGTTAAATATATTAGTCTCTAAGAAAGGAGAATATTTGTAGTTCAAGGGTTGATATGAGGGGTCCTTGGTGTTCGCTGAGCTTGCTTGTTTTCTTGCAGACATTTCATTACCCAAACTAGGTAACAACATCAGTGCTAATAAGGAGTGCAGCTTGCTGTCAGTTTATATTCTAGGGGTTTGCCTGTCACTGGGGGTGGGGGTGGTCTTAGAGATTCTTGTTGTTGCCTTCTTTGGCAGTTTCTTGTGTGGAGTATTGTTTACTTGATTGCTGGTCTAATGTTAACCTTGGAGTTAATCTATGCTGATCTGGATGCTGATTGCTGGTAGAGAGGACCTTGGGTCTTTTTGTTCCTTTTTGGGCTGGGTAATAGTGTCCTTTGCATAGTCTATAGATGTAGTTAATGTCTATGTGGTATTTGTGGATCCATTCTGGAAGCCCTTCAAGACACCCTAAGCAGAGCAACATACCTAACAACCCCAGAAGAAAAACCAGGAGTCATCTACAACATACAATGAAAGGACTGCAACAACCAGTCTAGAGGAAAAAAAGGACTAGGGGGGACATGATAGCAGTATTCCAGTATTTGAGAAGTTGCCACAAAGAAGAGAGCAGGACAACTTATTTTTCAAAGCACCAAAGGGCAGGACAAGAAACAATGAATGGAAACTAATCAAGGAGAGAAACAATCTGGAATTAAGGAGAAACTTCCTAATAGTGAGAACAAGTAACCAGTGGAACAGCTTGCTGTCAGAAGTTGTGGGTGCTTCATTTGGAGGTTTTTAAGAAGAGACTGAACTTGTCTGAACTGGTATACGGTCTCCTGCTTGAGCAGGGGGTTGGACTAGAAGACCTCGAAGATTCCTTCCAGCTCTATTCTGATTGATTGATTGATTGAAACCACTATGTAGGACAAACAGGCAGGAGACTGGCAGAATGCATCCACAAACACCAGCTAGCAGTCAGAAGACATGATGAAAATTCCTTAATTAATTTAATTTCACAACATATACACAAATTTAACCATAGTTTTAGTTGGGAAAATGTGACCAACCTAAACCAAGCCAAGTCCAAAAATGCCATGGAATTTCTAGAAGTCTGGCACTCTGACAAATCAGCCGTCAATAGACACATAGACATTAACAACATCTGTAGACTATACAAAAGGGACTATCATCCACCCCAAAAAGGAACAAAAAGACCCAAGCACCTCTCCACCAAGTATCAGCACCCAGATCACCATAGATTAATTCCAAGGTTAACATCATACCAGCAATCAAGTAAACAATACCCCACTCAAGAAACTGCCAAGGAAGCCAACAGCAAGCAGTCCAACCAAAGAATCTCTGAGACCACTAGAATATAAACTGACATCAAACCACACTCCTTACTAGCAGTGATGATGTTACCTAGTTTGGGTAATGAAACATCTGCAAGAAAACATGAAGCTCAGAGAGTACCAAGGACCTCTCATATTAGTCTCTATTTTATTGTTTATTTTAATATGATTTTTAAACCATTCATTCTCTTTTAAAAAAATCCTAGTCACACTGAATACCCATTAAAATGACAAGGCGGTATATAAATCAAAGAAATAAAGAATCAAAATGATTTTTAAAGTATCAGCATTTTTCTAGTGCAACCCAGTTAATTTGCAAGAATGTTGAGAAATAGAGATTAAATGTTGATGCAAAGGTACTAGATTTTGCTAAAAGTACTAAGGAATTTGAGTGCTTACAATCCAGTTGCATACACTTCTTACTGAAAGTAGTCACAAGTGGAAGATATGGGATCCTCAGTGATCCTAAGGAAAAGGTAGAGATCAAGGGAAAGTGATTCTTATTAGTTAAGGGAAAGTGATTCTTATTAGACAGCTTGGAATCTATAAAGAAATTGGAACTGGAGAGAAAAATCTGTACCTGAAGAGCAGAGAATCAAAGATGTAATTCAGAAGAAATACGAAATGTATTAAAAGTGACAGAGCTGTTGGTTTGTAGACATATTGGGGAAGAGAGAAAGGAGATCAGAAGGGTCAACTGGAGAATTTATCCCAAGGAATAAATGACAAGCTTTAAGGGGAAATAAAATATATTTTGCAGCACTTGGCTCAGCTGGGATTCTATCCATGCAGCTAATACATGTGCAAAGATTTTTGGGAATTATCAGCTGCTAGCTTGCCATTAAGAACAGAATGAGTCTGGCAGTTTGGTCAGTAAGCAAGATGCCTAGTGAATCAGTTGGGGAGGATCCTGTTTGAAGAACAGAGAAGGAGTTGTAGACTAGAAGAGAAGTTGAATGGAAGAGACCCAACTCAAAGGAGGGAATTAAGCAGTTATAAACAGATAGAAACAAGCTGAGATGTTTTTTGAGACTTCCACCAGAACCATGGATCTTGCCAGGGGAGGGAGAAAACTTGGTTTATTCATTGTGCTTCTGCACGGTACTGCTCCTTTAAGAAAAATGTCCAGTCAGTTATACATGAACTACCAGCAATCAGCAAGCCTCTCTATAGAACACAAAGAGATTAATTTCATTGTGGCTCAATCTTGTTTAAAGTTATTCTTGTCTTCAGATATACCAGAGTACAAACATATGGCTGTTGTTTTTTTCTAATGCAAGAAGCAACCATTTCTTACTTGCTCAAAACCAAAATTTGGGTATATTTTCTCCTGGATTTCTCTGGATTTTGTGTGTGTGGGGGGGAGAGTTCCTCATTGGTTAATGAGCTGTTCCTCATTGGTTAAAGAAAATTGTCTCAGAGTTGTGGAAGATCCTGCTTGAGAAGTCACTGAGTGAATTGGCTCTGAGACAGCCCCTCCGCAGCAGTCCTGTTTTAAAATAGGAGTTACATTATGTTTTCATATACAGATTGTACCTTTAAGCATACAGTACATAGAAGTGTACAGAATCACTTGACATTGAGATGGAGAGCATATAAATTTAATAAAATAAATAAATACATAAGTTGCTCCAAAGTCACAGGAAGAGGAAGAATCTGGACCAACAGTAAAGTGTCAACACTTTTACCTATCAAAATTCTGTGCAAATTCAACACAAAGAGTGAGAGAGATCCGACACACCACCACACTTATTTTTTCATAAGGAGGAACAGCTTTATCTGGTGGGACTACAAATACCTTTCTTAAACAGGTCAGGTCTACAAGGAGTGACAGCAAAGAAACCTCACTTGACCCTCTTTTTTAAAAAAAATCAGAGAGTTTTCAATGCTCTTGTAATTTCATAACAACAGAGACTTCAAAAATAGCTGTGGAGAGATATAAATATGTCAGTCAAATGTCACTTAAAGACTCAGTTCACTGAATTTCATTCAGACCACTTTACATATGATCATATCCCGCCCCCCCCCCAAAAAAAATCATTTATTTCTTTACACACAAGAAGGAACATGAGACTTTAAAAAAAGCAAATGATGAAGAAAGCAAAAGTGACAGCTGCAAAAAAAGTAGAGTTTGATTTGAATCTTTCAGACTAATTGCATAATTTTCTTTCAGCAAAATTAAGAAATCAAAGACAAGCTTGTAAATAAAGAAGCATATACCTGTAGTTCCAATTTACAAAGTCATTTTATATAAATACCTATGTGATAGCACATGAGTGATAAACTTGATTGTATCACGTGATGTTCCATGACATATTGAGATTTGTTTGCCTTTGTGGAGCTGGGGTGGGCATAGCCTGCATGTAATGCATCCGGTCCATGGGCCACCAGTTTGATACCCCTGTGATAGAGTATAGTATGTATTCACAGGAGGGAGGGAGTGCATTCCAGAGTAAGAAGCAACTTAGTTCAGATAATTTGTATGAGAAAAAGAGGGTGAAGTGAGCCACTCCTTAATGGCTCCGAGAGTGTATAGTTCATGTCGGTAGTAGTTTGCTACCATGATGGCACAGTGGTTAGAATGCAGTATCTAATTTTGCCAACTGCCAGCAGTTCAATCCTGATTAACTCAAGGTTGACTCAGCCTTCCATCCTTCTGAGATCAGTAATATGAGGACCCAGATTGTTGGAAGCAATATGCTGACTCTGTAAACCACTTAGAAGTGGTATATAAGTCTAAGTGCTATTGCTATTTGACAAGACCATGTACAAAAACTAAGCAAGACAAGGAGTGTCACCTGGGGTCAATGTTCTGTTTATGGAGCTTTCTTGTTATTATTAAGCTATCATATTTTTATTATTATTATCATTTATTATTATTATTATTATTATTATTATTATTATTATTATTATTATTATTATTATTATTATTATTATTGTTGTTGTTGTTGTTGTTGTTGTTGTTGTTGTTGTTCAGAGACCTTGTATGATAAAGAAGATTAGTAATAAAGAAGATGACAAAAAAAAGATAAGTAAGAGAATCCTGATAAAGATGTCACAGGTTGTACCCAAGCAAAATGATCATCCCCACCCGTCAAAAAAGTGATGAAAGTTCTGGTCAACTCAAAATCTGAATGTAATGTATTGGGGGGTTTGCTTGTACTGATTCACGTGTCTGTTTAAATGCTGCTCAATGGTGTGTATGTGTAACAGTTACTGACTAAGCCAGACTTGTTGTCTCCAGGACTATCATTGGTAGATTTGGGGCGTTAATGGCTTCCTTCAAATCTATTGGTCACTGCCTAGTGGCCAACCATATAAATAGCTGCACAGCAGCCACTGTTTCAGTTCTGTTCTGCTTGACTTCAATAAAGCATGTTACTGTTTGGAACCTTCATCTCGCTTATTGCCTGCAATGCACCGACTACACAACACTGACAATGAGAAATTTTGAAAGTTCAGACAAGGACATTTTAGGAAGCTTCTTTTTCATAACCATCCATCTTCATTGACTGAAGCTTTACCCAGAGAAAGACAGTTCTCATCCCCTGTGGACTCAAGCTTCATATTAATGTTCCAATATCTCAGGGGCTGCCACAAAGAAGAGGGAGTCAAGCTATTCTCCAAAGCACCTGAAAGCAGGAGAAGAAGCAACGGATGGAAACTAGTCAAGGAGAGAAGCAACCTAGAACTAAGGAGAAACTTCCTGACAGTTAGAACAACTAACCAGTGGAACAACCTGACTCCAGAAGTGGTGAATGCTCCAACACTGGAAGTTTTTAAGAAGAGACTGGCCAGCCATTTGTCTGAAATGGTATAGGGTTTCCTGCCTGAGCAGGACTAGATGACCTCCAAGGTATTATTATTATTATTATTATTATTATTATTATTATTATTATTATTATTATTATTATTATTATTATTATTTACTATGGACTTCTGTAGAAAAGAAAGAAGCTCCTATAATCTTTACCATGTGTGCTTAACACAATGTAAACATTGAGGTATATATTCTCATCCACTACTAGGGGAAGAAAAATCAAAAATTCTATTAACAAGCTGTGCCATTGTGATGATGAAAAAGTGTCATCTGTTTTACAACAGATGGTTTTGTTCTTGGGGGTGTGATTCATCATGTGCTATTTTCTGCATCGTATAATATAGAGAAGCGGTATGGTGTCAGCAGGATTTGCAAACTTGATCTTTTTCAGTTTTTCCTGAATCTGGCTATTCTCATATTTCAAATATAAATCCCCGAACAAGAGAAAGCAATATCCAGGTAGCATTACACAGAAAAGGAGGGACCAGAGATGAAGTAGGAAAATCAGTGCCATCTATTGCAGAAAAAATAAAAAGTCTCCTAGCTAGAGAACGTTACCATGGAATTCAATAGAATTTATAGAAGGTTTTGTTACCAATAAGGGGTCATCAAAAATAGTAGTAGTCTTGTAGAAAAAAATATATATTAAAAAGACCAGAAAGTATAGGGGAAGTAGCAGGTTGGGATAAAAGAGCTTACCGTCCTATAAGGAGAGATAATAATAATAATAATAATAATAATAATAATAATAATAATAATAATAATAATAATAATAATAATAATTATTTAATTTTTATACCGCCCTTCTCCCGAAGGACTCAGGGCGGTGTACAGGGCAATACAATAAAATACAATATATAAAAATTAAAAGAAATATTAAATACAGTAGCCCAATTAAATAAATTAATACAAAATGTTAAAATACCCCTAAACCCATCAGACCAGGCCGGCTTGTTCAAATAAATATGTTTTTAGGTCACATCGGAAGGAGCGAAGGTCGGGAGCCATCCGGAGCTCCACTGGTAAACGGTTCCAAAGGTCTGGCGCACCCACAGATAACGCCCTCCCCCTGGGGGCCGCCGGTCAACACTCTTTGACCGACAGCACCCTAAGGAGGCCCTCTCTGTGGGAGCGCACTGGACGAAGGGAAGTTGATGCCGGCAGCAGATGCTCCCGTAAGTAAACCGGACCCATGCCATTTAGGGCTTTATAGGTCGTAACCAGCACCTTGAATCTTAAAGGATATGGAATTTTTGGGAAACTACTGGATCACATATGCCATAGGTGTACTTTGCAAGGTAGAAAACAGCACTATGAGACAAGTTTAGCCATATTGCCAAGAATGGCAGAGACTTTTAAAGGACATTAAGTTCACAAGCCTCACTTTCTAATCACTTTTGGAAATTGCTCATTAACTACTTCGAAGCTATTACAGGCCTTAGAATAAGAAGTTTGAAAACATTGGGTGAGTCTGCCTTTAATCCTGAATGAAAGACTACTTTAATTATAAGCTCAAAAATTTAAAAAATGTGAAATAAATAGCAAAAAGCTGAACTGGGTTTTGCTCTTATAAACTTATAAATAAAACAAAATAAAATTAGACTACTGAAACTTTTGCAATAAAATTCCCCAGCTTTTCAGGGGAAAGAGATTCTGTTTTGGTTTTTATAAAACACAACACATAAATAATTTTATGATTTCAAAAACTGGACACTAGAGGGATCTAAAGATTTTAGGTAGAGGGAAAATATACAGGCCTGCATGACAATAAAATAATGCCAAAGGAGACTTTGAAGAATAAAATCAGAAAGTTGTAGCTATGATATCAATATGTCTGCTCCTATGGGTAGACTATGTCCAAAAGCTGTTACTGAAGAAATGTAAGATATAGAACTTTTTTTTCTGACAAGATACAGATGGCATTGAAAGTGAATTTATAACTGACAGGTCAAGAGAATAATTTACAAAAAGATGTTTCCCAGGTTCTAAAAAAAAGTCTGAGGTTTTAAAATTTAAAAAGGAAATGGCAAACCAAGAGAGTGAACTGAATAACTTTTTTCTACTTCACTTGCAAAAGGGGTTTGTTGGAACCTGAAGAACTTTGCAATGGGGAAAAGAAGAAATGAAGAGAAATAAAATCTTTTGATGAACTATCCAAATAGTAAGAGTGTTAGAAGTAAAAAGAAGAGGATATAAAGTTGATTTATTTGATCAAGATTAAAATAAGATATGTTGTTTCTTCTGGATATCTTTTATGGACTTTCTGCTGATACCAGGACTGAAAAGTCAGTCTTTTATGTATTTGTTTAAAGATAAGGTATGGAATATTCCCCTTCATGGATTACTGCCTTGTCGTGGCGAAGGGGCTTGCGTAATTCAATGAAGCTATGAGCTATGCCGTGCAGGGCCACCCAAGACGGACAGGTCATAGCAGAGAGTTCTGACAAAACGTGATCCACTGGAGAAGGAAATGGCAAACCACTCCAGTATCTTTGCCATGAAAACCCTATGGACAGTACCAAAAGGCAAAACGATATGACACTGGAAGATGAGCCCCTCAGGTCGGAAGGCGTCCAATATGCTACTGGGGAAGAGCAGAGGGCTAGTACTAGTAGCGCCAGAAAGAATGAAGCGACTGGGCCAAAGCCGAAAGGACGCTCAGCTGTGGATGTGTCTGGTGGTGAAAGGAAAGTCCGATGCTGTAAAGATTTTTTCTCCATAGGAACCTGGAATGTAAGATCCATGAATCAAGGAAAGTTGGACGTGGTCAAACAAGAGATGACAAGACTGAACATCGACATCTTAGGTATCAGCGAACTAAAATGGACAGGAATGGGTGAATTTTATTCAGATGACCATCAGGTATACTACTGCGGGCAAGAATCCCTCAGAAGAAATGGAGTAGCCTTCATAGTCAATAAAAGAGTAGGAAAAGCAATACTGGGATACAATCCTCAAAATGACAGAATGATCTGAGTTCGAATCCAAGGCAAACCATTCAATATCACAGTAGTCCAAGTCTATGCCCCAACCACCGGTGCTGAAGAGGAAGAAATTGACCGGTTCTATGAAGCCCTACAGCACCTTATAGAACTAACACCCAAAAATGATGTCCTTATCATCATGGGGGATTGGAATGCTAAAGTAGGAAGCCAAAAGATAACTGGAATAACAGGCAAGTTTGGCCTTGGAGTACAAAATGAAGCAGGGCACAGGCTGATAGAATTTTGTCAAGAGAATACGATGGTCATAGCAAACACTCTTTTCCAACAACCCAAGAGACGGCTCTACACATGGACATCACCAGACGGTCAACACAGAAATCAGATTGACTATATGCTCTGCAGCCAAAGATGGAGAAGCTCTATACAGTCAGTAAAAACAAGACCAGGAGCTGACTGTGGCTCAGACCATGAGCTTCTCCTTGCAAAGTTTAGGCTTAAACTGAAGAAAGTAGGGAAAAGCACTAGGCCACTCAGGTATGAATTGAATCATATCCCTGTTGAATATACAGTAGAGGTGACAAATAGATTTAAGGAATTAGATCTGATAGACAGAGTGCCTGAAGAACTATGGACAGAGGTTCGCGACATTGTACAACAGGTAGCAACCAAAACCATCCCAAAGAAAAAGAAATGCAAGAAAGCAAAATGGCTGTCTGAGGAAGCTTTGCAAATAGCTGAGGAAAGGAGGGAAGCGAAAGGCAAGGGAGAAAAACATAGATATGCCCAATTGAATGCAGAATTCCAGAGAATAGCTAGAAGAGATAAGAATGCCTTCTTAAATGAACAGTGCAAAGAAATAGAAGAAAACAATAGAATAGGGAGGACCAGAGATCTTTTCAAGAAAATTGGAGAGATGAAGGGAACGTTTAATGCAAAAATGGGCATGATAAGGGACCAAAATGGCAGGGACCTAACAGAGGCAGAAGAGATTAAGAAGAGGTGGCAAAATTACACAGAAGAACTATACAAGAATGAGCTTAACGTCCCAGATAATCACAATGAGGTGGTCACTGACCTCGAGCCAGACATCCTAGAATGTGAAGTGAAGTGGGCCTTAGAAAAGCTGAGCAACAACAAAGCTAGTGGAGGTGACAGTATTCCAGCTGAGCTATTCAAAATCTTAAAAGACAATGCAGTAAAAGTGCTACACTCAATTTGCCAGCAAATTTGGAAAACTCAACAGTGGCCACAGGATTGGAAAAGATCAGTTTACATTCCAATTCCAAAGAAAGGCAGTGCCAAAGAATGTTCAAACTATCGCACCATTGCACTCATTTCTCACGCTAGTAAAGTCATGCTTAAAATCCTACAAGCTAGACTTCAGCAGTATGTGGATCGAGAACTACCAGAAGTACAGGCAGGATTTCGAAGAGGCAGAGGAACTAGAGATCAAATTGCCAACATACGCTGGATCATGGAGAAAGCTAGGGAATTCCAGAAAAACATCTACTTCTGCTTCATTGACTATGCTAAAGCCTTTGATTGTGTGGATCATAACAAACTGTGGCAAGTTCTTAAAGAGATGGGAGTACCAGACCATCTTATTTGTCTCTTGAGAAACCTATATGCGGGTCAAGAAGCAACAGTGAGAACTGGACATGGAACCACTGATTGGTTCAAAATTGGGAAAGGAGTCCGGCAAGGCTGTATACTGTCGCCCTGCCTATTTAACTTATATGCAGAGCACATCATGAGAAAGGCAGGGCTAGATGAATCAAAAGTTGGAATTAAGATTGCCGGAAGAAATATCAACAACCTAAGATACGCAGATGATACCACTCTAATGGCAGAAAGTGAAGAAGAACTAAAGAGCCTCTTGTTGCGGGTGAAGAAGGAGAGTGCAAAACTTGGGTTGAAACTTAACATTAAGAAAACCAAGATCATGGCATCTGGCCCTCTCAATTCCTGGCAAATAGATGGGGAAGAAATGGAGGTAGTGACAGATTTTATTTTCCTGGGCTCCAAGATCACTGCAGATGGGGACTGTAGCCAAGAAATTAAAAGACGCTTGCTCCTGGGGAGGAAAGCCATGGCAAATCTAGACAGCACACTAAAAAGCAGAGACATCACCCTGTCAACAAAAGTGCGTATAGTCAAGGCTATGGTCTTCCCAGTTGCAATGTATGGCAGTGAAAGTTGGACCATAAGAAAGGCTGAGCGCCAAAGAATTGAGGCCTTTGAACTATGGTGCTGGAGAAGACTCCTGCGAGTCCCTTGGACTGCAAAGCGATCAAACCGGTCAGTCCTAGAGGAGATCAATCCCGACTGCTCTTTAGAAGGCCAGATCCTGAAGCTAAAACTCAAATACTTTGGCCACCTAATGAGAAGGAAAGACTCACTGGAGAAAAGCCTAATGCTGGGAAAGATCGAGGGCAATAGAAGAAGGGGACGACAGAGAATGAGGTGGCTGGATGGAGTCACTGAAGCAGTAGGCGTGAGCTTAAATGGACTCCAGAAGATGGTAGAGGACAGGAAGGCCTGGAGGAACATTGTCCATAGGGTCGCGATGGGTCGGACACGACTTCGCAGCTAACAACAACAACAATGGAATATAAGATGAAGAGATAAATTATTGTAACTTCACAGAGGATGAAGACTTACTAGATTCGTTTATACTTGTTGTGATGAAGATTGGAAATCCCTTTCTTTATATATTTCTTTAGGTTTTTTTATTATAGACTTTTCCCTTTACTTCATTTTTTTTCCTTTTCTTTCTTTTTCCTTGCACTTTTTACTCCTTTTATCTATTCCCTTTTCTTTCTTTTAGTTTATATTAGAGTTTACTATTATAATTAACATTCTTTAATTATGTATACTGTATATGTATGTATGTATACAAGTAATGTAAAAGATCCTAGGGCTGCACATCCTGGCTCCATATCTAACCTTATAGCCACATTCCACTGTAATTTCTTTCTTTGTTTGTTTGTTTCCCACCTTTATTATTTTTACAAATAACACAAGATTCAGAACAAATCCAACAGACCTTCTTGTTCTTATTTTTCCCTCAAGAACAACTCTGTGAGGTGAGTCGGATTGAGAGGGGGAGGAGGGGAGAGAGAGAGAGAGAGAGAGAGAGAGAGAGAGAGAGAGAGAGAGAGAGAGAGAGAGAGAGAGAGAGAGAGAGAGAGAGAGAGAGAGAGAGAGAGAGAGAGGAGCTGCTCAAAGTCACCGAGCTGGCTTTCCTGGCTAAGGCAGGATTAAAACTCATGGTCTCCTACTTTCTAACCATGATGCCTTAACCATTAGAAACCAAACTGGAAAATGATGACTCTCTTCAGAGAGCAGGGATAAACACATCATACATTTGTAAGGACTTCTGTGAGTCTTTAGAGCACGGGTGTCAAACTCACAGTGTCATGTGACGTGTCATGATGTATCACAACCTTTTTTACAGCTGGGGTGGGCATAGTTTCCATATGATGCAACCTGCCTGTGGGCCAGCAGTTTGACACCCCTGCTCTAGAGCAAGAGACTAGACTAGGCTAATTCAAAGTAGATAGTAGCAGTTTGAAGTTCAGCATGCTATGACAAGCCAGAGATAATCTTATCTGGCTGTGTGGATCATTGTGGTAAGTGATAATAGGTTTCATATGTTGGCGACTGCATCTCCTCTGAACCCAATATTTCAAAATATAACAATATTTTGTTAACTCAAATTTAGATTTCAGTATATTAATCCAGTCTACTCCCATATTAGCCAGCCTGTGCTCTATGATAATCAATAAAGCAGCTTTTGCAGATCCTGCTCTGGATACATTATACATCTGTTTTTGCTTTTTCCATGACAGAAATCCTGTTGTAAAACAAATATGTAGTTATTTTGTTCTAATCCTCATTTACCAACTGCCTTATATAATGATCATTCAAAGTTACAATACTGTTTTTAAAAAATAGCTTTGCAACCAGTCCTCACTTTTATGACCATCACAGCATCCTGTGTCACGTGATTACCATTTGGCTGCTTCATAAATGGCTTGCGACAAAGAGAGTTTATAGAGAAGAATTAAATGAGTCATAGTTCACATGATGTTTTGCTTAACAACCAAAGGGGAAGTGATGTCACAAACCTTGCTTCTAGTAAACATGGCTCTTCGTGACAGAGTTGCTGGTCCCAGTTGTGATTGCTAAGTGACAACTACCTGCAGTCTTTCTTACACTTTAGGAGAGAACTTCAAATATGCTTATTTATATAAATTATTTAGTTTTTTTAACACTTTTAACATTTTAACTGCTGGTCAGTTAATTATTGTATTGTTTCAATAATTTGTTTTAGTTGAATGTCTTCTGTATTACAGTATTCTTAGAAGCTGCTAAGAGTGGTTAAGGAGATGGCTAGCTTATTATGCTCTTAATAAAAGAGGATCCTGGGAAATAGCATCTGGAGGGCTTTAAATGGTTAAGAAGACTCTTATAGATAGTCATCTTCTATCTATGGAAGCTGATGCAAGGAGAATTTAGTAACTCACTTTTTCTGGAGAACTGTAGTTCAACAATTAACTGTTGCCTTATAAGAAATATAAACACTGCCCAGTTCCTCCAATTCAATTCTGAGCAAATCCTGCCAAAAAAAGTAGAATAAATTGCTATCAATGTACCCATGAGGATTAGTTCCATAATGCTTTTACTTCAAAATTGTATTCTTGATTTTTACACTTATTTTTTATGTAGAACCGCTTGATAGCATTGGAAATCACTTCTTAGAATTAATGGCTTGAATATTTGTCAAGTTTCATTACTATGTTATGTACTTTGAAACACAGAGACTCTGTATATGCAATTATTTGTCAGATATCTCACTTTTATACCCAATATAGGTTGTATTACTAATTTGCCTGGCACATCTACTTCTGGGAGAAGATTCATCCCATTTGACAAGGTGATGACACAGGTAACCAATGCGTGTAGTTACAGAGACACCTTCAAAAATGATATGTAGTATTTTCTTTCTGAATGTCAAGTGCTTTTGTGAGATATAGCAGAATTTAATGACACCCTGCAAATACTACCTGCTAATGATGTCTTCTTTCAATTCTCTTACAGAAAATGGACCAGTGAATTTGTAAAATCATAGCATTTAACTCCACTGCAAGACTGAAATGCAGATTAAATATGCTGTACTTAAAAGTATGTCACAAATTAATGCCTGTCACATGACCACTCTGCACAATCTAATTATCATTAATTGACTCTCTCTAAAAGTGACCATTTTAGATGTTGGTTTGTGCTCATTGTCTGAACCTATCCTTTAAAAAAAGTTTAATTCTTTATTATTTTTTGTGTTTCAGCTGTACAGATAATACTTGACTTACAACAATTCATTTAGTGACTGAAGTTACAATGGCACTTACACCTACTGTAGCATCCCCACGGTCATGTGATCAAACTTCAGGTACTTGGCAACTGCCATGTATTTACAAGGGCTGCAAGACCTTGAGGTCACGTTATCACCATTTCTGACCTTTCCAGCCAACTTCTGATAAGAAAAGTCTATGGGAAAGCCAGATTTGCTTCACAGCTGTGTGATTCACTTAAAAACTGCAGTGCTTAACAAACATGGCAAACAAAAGTTATAAAATTGGGTGTAACTCAACAGCCACCTAGCTTAGCAATGGGAATTCTTTATCCCAATTGTGGTCATAAGTTGAGGACTACCCATATAGCATTATTGGAGAGCAAATTAACTCAACTTAAGAAAACACAAGTTATGCTATACTCAAACTGTCGGCCTCACTTTATGAGAGAATACAGTCTTTTGTCCCTGAAGGTGGCTTAGGGGTGTTGGATCTGTTCGTTTCACACTTGATTTTCTTGTCATTACCTTTCTTCTCTCAACAAAATCAGTGGGGTTTTTCATAGAGAATGGAATGTTATTTTCATGGATTAGAATTTATCTCATGGTGGGTATCTTCATTTTAACAGAAAGGCCTGGGAAGCAAAAAGAACTGCAGTATATATGAAAAAGCAACCTCCTTTCCAAAGTGTCACAACAAGTTCTGGGAAATGCAGACATTGCTAATAATAATAATATATAGTATTGTCCTATAATCTTTCTCCTCCTCCTCCTCCTCCTCCTCCTCCTCCTCCTCCTCCTCCTCCTCCTCCTCTCTTCTTCTTCTTCTTCTTCTTCTTCTTCTTCTTCTTCTTCTTCTTCTTCTTCTTCTTCTTCTTCTTCTTCTTCTTCTTCTTCTTCCTCTTCTTCTTCATTTTATATCTCGTTCATGGATGCTTTTTATTAAGAGGGATCCATTCTATGACTGCCTTGGTCCACCTGCCACCTGTTCTTCTTGCTATGTGACTGGCCCATTTCCATTTCAATTCTCTAACATTGCCAGTGAAACATGGAGACTAACCTCACAATTGACACAAAAGTTACAAGTGGCACAAAGAGTCATGGAAGGAGCCATGCTTGGCATTACAAGACAAGATAGAAAGACCTGCACATGGATTAATGAACAAACAGAAGTATACAGTATCATCAACAGAGTAAAATAATTGAAATGGAAATAATCTTTATTAAAAGTCCTTATAATGCAGTATTGCATCCATAGAGCCCACCAAGCAGATGCCTGCACTGCCCAAATTCCTTTCCAGTTTATGGTGAAGAAGGGTCTGAAAATAATGGAAATTGTGCTTTACTCAAAAGGGGAGATGGCAATTGCCAACATCAGAGACATTTCTGGCACTTTGCATTATCTTCCTAGCTCCTTATAAGTCTTCTGTTAATCCCTACTTAGCCCCTGTAGAGGCTTTGAGGGATATAGAGAAAAGAAGAATGAAATTATCTGCCTTGTGAGCTTCCTTCTGCACAAATCTAATCATTCTACTTTAAAAACATAGTGTGATATAATTATGTAAACTATTGAAAACTTATAAAATGCACAGAGAGGGGAACATTTAAGTCAAGAATATCTCCATATACATTGCCAGGAAAAAAAACCCTCTGAAACAGATTATTTTCAAGTTGTGGAACACGAGGTTCAGAGAGGGATAAAAGAAACATGCTGGATTAGGGAGGTACTAAGAGAAAATCCACAAGTTCCCCAGTCTTCAAACAAAACCCTGCATCACTGCCAATCTTGGAGTAGAGTAAAAGTTGTAAAGCAGATCTGTTTTAATGGCAGTTTTGCAGGAAATGTTTTACTCTGGCAATTTAATGTGGTGGCCTACTTAGACTTAGGGGATGCATAGTATTTTTTAAAAAAAAACTACAACAACAACAATGAATTTTAGGGTCACACATATGGTTAATTTAAGTTCCATAAAGGAGATGTCATCTGGGGAAGAGTACTGTGTTGATTTAAGCATGGTGGATGCTGGATCTTATACCATTTCACATGTGGAATAGATATTTTGGAAAGAAGAAAAAAATATTTGTTAGTCTTCTGGTATCTGCTACTATAAGTCTCCCCATGGATCCACTGAAAGTAAGCAACACAAACTCTATTCCAAGCAAAATCCAAAACAAAGTTCTTGCATATCTGTATCCTGGAAATACGAAAAATAATTCTTTTAAATTTTTTGAAAGTATTTATCATTTTATTGTTTCTTCCATCTTTACAATTCAGTTGAAAGCATGTTGTTGATTGGTGTGGCTGGTCAGAGATTTTCTGTAGATCCTACACAGGCTTGCTGTGAAGTTGGGCTTAGACCAGGAGCTAACACGAAGGGCACCACCTGACTGGGAGAACAGGTTGTTGCATTTGTTGATTCAGATTAGGGGGGCTTGAAGGATAGTAGGAATAGGATTTTCCCTTTTATGTCCACCATTCCATTCCTCCCCAGAATTTCCTCTTATTTCTCAAGGATGCTGATTTGATCTGAAAGAGTCCTCTGATCCATAAAAAAGTTGTGTGTCAGATGTGTTGAAGGTAGAAACACTTGGTTGCAGTTGAAGCCTCATCATGGGAAGCATGAAGTTGGAGGGTGGTCTGTTTCATGGGAAGAATATGCAAAGAGTTCTGAGCAAGAGTCACCTATGGCAAGATGGGCGGCAAATAAATTTAATAAATTAATAACATCCAAGGTCATCCCAGCTGCCCAGCTAAAGCAAGTAGGTAGTTATATTGGGCAACAGCAATATAAGAAGATGCCAGAGGCAGACATTACATTTAGTAACAATGGCAAAGGCATCCATTGACACTGCATGGAAGAAATCAATGAGAAACCTCTTCTGAATTTTTACTAAGAAAACCACTGTCAGCACTGCTAACATTGGATGTTCCCGCTCTGACAACTGTTGAAAATGCAGCCATTTTCTCTTTTTTTTAAAGTGCTTTTTCTGGTATTTAGAAGTTAGGTACAGTAAAGGGGGCTGGGATGAAAACTCAAGGTCAGCTAGCCATAATAATATCTTTGCTTTGTGGGAACCCAAGGACAAGGTGATAATGTTTTGGCGGGTCGAAGAACTGGGGAGAAAGCCTGCATTTTAGGATAATTGGAGAATGTGATTTATGACAGCTCATTGGGGGTGGGAATTGCACTTTGTTATTTTGTATCTGGGGGAAGGGACTTTAGTTTTTGGGTTCAACTATGTGGTGCTGATAATTTGTTTCCTGAATAAAATGTTCTTTAAGGAAGAAATTTGCCTTGAAGTTCTTTTGATGGGTTTCCTCTATCAGAACCAATGCAACCACATCAATAGAAAATATATTGTTAGGCATATGGTGTTAGCCTACAATGTTTGGTTGAAAATATATTAACCATGATGTTATGTCTTTAAGATGTTAATTGGCCAATGGGTGTGTAAGTGTTCTCATGGCCATAAGAGGGAGCTAGTAACGTAGCTTATTTCTCTCTCTGAATTCACTGCTCTCTACTATTACTGTTTTTTGCTCTGTTACTGTGATAAACCTGAACTGTGTATTGACCTCTGGACCAGTAAGAAGACTTTGTATTTTGGATTACTCCTTGGACCGTTGCTATTGTGTATGACCTGGACTGTTTATTTTTGACTGTGCATTTTTGTTTTTACACCACCTCAAAAGTAAAATTATTATTATTATTATTATTATTATTATTATTATTATTATTATTATTATTATTATTATTATTTTATTTATATACCGCCCTTCTCCCGAAGGACTCAGGGCGGTGAACAGGGCAATACATGTTAAAAAATACTTTTTGCTTTTACAACTCAGTGTACTCTTGTGTTTACTGTGTGACTCTTACTGCTCTCAGTACCCTTCCTTGTCTGTGCAACTCTTTGGTAGCACAAGGAGATCTCTGCACAACAAATCCTTAACATTTATTTATTTATTTATTTATTTATTTTATTACATTTATATACCACCCTTTCCCTGAGTCCTCAGGGCGGTTTACAGGGAATTAAAAACCAACAATACAAAAGTTAAAACCAGTTTAAAAAAGATTAAACTTAACCCTGTGCAAATAAAACATATATGATGATTGACAATATAGTGCTGAATAATAGGCCTCTCAGGTCAAATAGAGCTGAGGATCTTTTGGAGTACCAATGGCGTTTATAAAGTGTCCAGGTTGAAGCCTTGAGCTAGTAGAGGTAACAAGAAACTGTACTCCACAACATCTATAAAGACATCAAAGTTGGAATGAGAGTATAGAAAAGCAAGAAAAGTCTTTCAAAAGATGTTTCAACTCAGAAGTTAATTCCAAACTTGAATTGATGTGCTAAAGGATGCCAATGGACAAATAATACCCAATCAAAGGAGATCAAACAAGAACAAAAGAGCAAAATGAATACTGTAGATATATCAGCATACTTTATAAAATACTCCCTACTTACAATTATCTCTGGTACTAGAAGATAGAAGTTAAATCAGTACTCTGATCATTACCATCTTAAAAGTTAAAAGTCTACAGGAACCCACTGAAATGTAGCAAGCAACAGAAAAAGAATCAGTCAAGTTTCTATGCAAGAAATGCCAGAAAATCTGGAGAATGACATAGTGGCCAACAGATTGGAAGACGTCCAATACCCCCCCCCCCAAAAAAAAAACTTAAAAAAAATAAGGAGACTTAACTGAGTGTGCAAACTATTGTAGAATATTCACACTTTCACATGCAAAACAAAATAATTCATAAACATGAAACATTATTGCTAATGCATGCTGGATAATTGAGAAAAACCAAAGAATATAAAAAACAGTATGTTCAAGCGTGAGTATAGAACAACCTTCTATTGCATTAATCATATCAAAGCTGTGAGATGTGCAATCCCAGAAGCCACAGTTACAGATCATGATGAAACAAACTGATTCCAGGTTGATAAAAGAGTGCGACCAAGCTACACACATTCCTGTTAATTATTCAATTTAGAATATATTGTATATTAAGGGAACTGGATTGGAATAAAATAAGTCTCATTTTAAAACTGGAGGAAGAAATTCAATAAGCTACATTTTGCCTGAAAACCCTATTTGAATATGCAAAGGCTCTGTAAGCTTTAGTAAAAAAATTCAAGCGGCACATTAAAAAAATGGGACTAAATTAAATATAAAGAGACCATACTAATGACAACCAGCCTTAAAACTGACAATCAAGAT